>NC_133618.1:32135054-32435054 GCF_048593235.1 Sminthopsis crassicaudata | reverse complement strand
AAATAATCTAACCTTAAAGAACAAGTGGGTCAAACAACAAATCATAGAAGCAGGCAATAATTTCATCCAAGAGAATGACAATAATGAGACAACATACCAAAACTTAGAGGATGCAGCCAAAGTAGATGTTAGGGGAAATGTTCTATCTCTAGATGTTTACATGAATAAAATAGAGAAAGAGGAGATCATTGAATTGGGCATGCAACTAAAAAGCTAAGTTCCATAAGGGCAAGGAATGCTTTGCTTTTATACTAGTATTCCCATCTCCCAGAAGAGTGTTTGGCTCAGAATAGGCACTTCAAACCTGATGAAGAGTAGATAAAGGATATTACAATAACTTATTTCAGAAAAATAGTGGCTGTGGGAATAGAAAAAAGTTAAGAGCTATGAAGAATGGGGAAGGATGTCCAATAGAATCTGGCACCTCCCTGATAGAGTAAGGAACCAACTAGAACTAGACTTTTGAGTCTAACTAACTGGCAGGATGGTGCTGTTACTGACATGGAAGAATTGAGACTCAGAGAAGATGAATTCAATATGGGACAAGTTAAATTTGAGGTTCTGCCAAAATATCCAGTGAAATGTCTACAAGACAGTTTGAGATACAGGTCTGTATTTACCCATGCCATTTGGTTTTTATATATTGCCAAAAAAAAGAAAACACGACTGAAGGAAATTAAATCCTAAATAAAGCACTGTTCAGAGTTCACTGTTCAGTCAACAGGGCTTTAAGTGCCTGCCATATGTGAGGCACTGCTAAGTGATGGAGAAGACAAAATGGCAAAAATGGTCCCTGCTCTCAAAGAGATCACGTGGGTACAAGACACAGAGGGGATAAACAGAGGGAAGGCACTGGCAGAGGGGCCAGGAAGGGGCAGGAGCCTCCTGAAGGAAACCAGGGAAATCCAGACAGCCACAAAGAAGAACAAGAGCCCTCCAGGCCTGGGGGACAAGCAGTGAAATGGCAGAAAGTCAGAGATATATTAATGCCTACTTTCTAACAAAGTCATGCACCTTCTCCCAAAATTCCTATCTGGGAATTTTTGCAGAAATGGCATTATTCATCACTTACCGAAATCTACCCTTGTTAGTATACACTGCATTGGATGGTCAGTTGTATGCCTTGTTGTTGTCGCACCACTTTCATAACAAGATGCACAAAGATCGTAATCGTAGCAAATTAAACACTTGTATCTTCGACCTCGAAAATTTCCTTTTAAACATGCATCACAGCTGACACCTGTGAAAGAGAAAATAGAGAAGGTATAGAGAAAAGGAGCTCTTGTTTTTCTCTCCAAATAAATATATATATAAAACATTTAAATCATGTCCTTGCCTTTTTATTTACCTTTCTAAAATGCTCAAGTAGTAGAGATCTCCAAGAATAGAATATGTCCTGCAGTTTAGAAATTTGGGACTTTCTCAGGCTCTATTGCTAACATTTCTATTTCCTTACCAGCTCAATGGGAATGTTGTCAACCTCCCTCTTCTGCCTTGAGGCACTTTAAAAAAATCAAAGTAGCAGCTCAGAGTGTGCCACACAAATGTAAGATGAGAAAATACTACAGTCTGATCAATATTTTCTATTTTTGTGCCAAAGTTTTGTCACCAGTCTGAATTGGAAAATAAAGCATTGACTAACAAACACCATCCTAAGAAAGCAACTTGATTTTCACCTTGTGAAGTAAAGCAGTACATGTAATGGAATTATTTTAGCACAGTTTCTAGCAAGGAATTTTATACCACTAAGAAATGTGTATGGTCAAGCAATCAGCTAATCAATAAACATTAAGTGGCTACTAGGCACTACGCTAAGTATTTAGGATTACAAAAAGAAGTAAAAGATAATTCCTGCCCTCAAGGAGCTAACAGCCTAATGGGGAGGCTAAGAGCAAATAAATATATACAAAACAGGCTATAATCAGGATAAACAGGAAATGATTAACAAAAGGAAGACACTAGAATTAACAGAGATTGTGTAAGGCTTTCAGGAAAAGAAAGAATTTTAATTTGGTCTAATTTAACTTTCCCAGTACTTGAACTTTTCTCTTAGGACACTCAAGTTTTCAAGTTACATCATCTGTCAAATTACAATGAATATCAATAGATGGAAGCAGAGCCAGGATTACGGAGTGGTACAATTTCCAAGCAGAGCAATGATAGGATAGAAAGGCCTCATCCATTCAAGATGGAGAAAGCTTCAGGTGATCCTGGACACAAGGACTGTCATCAAGGTGGGATCTACAGCAACACTTCTTACACTCCTTGTGGGTCCTGTGACTGAATGTGTGTGTGTGTGTGTGTGTGTGTGTGTGTGTGTGTGTGTGTGTGTGTGTGTGTGGAGTGTCACAAAACTATGATTTATTGTCAGTAACTTTGATTTGAATGCCTATTTTACATACCTCTATAAAGGTATAAAGATGTTGTGAGTGGAAAAAAGTTTAAGTCCTGGTCCACACAAGTCTGAAAGGTTAGGGGCTGTTTGAGCTTGGGTTCTATTTGACAGCCATTTTTCAGGACTATTTCTTTCTACATGGAAAGCTGAGTGTGTTGCTTGTGCCCTAAAATCCCAACATTCATATTTCCTTTATGTTCCCCCGTAAGTGTGAGGAAAAAGGGCTGGGGGGAGGTTTAGAAATTTAGAAATCTTGTTTAGAAATTCCTAATATGGAAAATTCAAACTCTAGAATTGGTGATTCCTAATTAAGTGTCAGAAGATGAATAGCAAGTATGGAACTAGCAGTCAGTATCCTAAAAGGAGGAGAGATCATACAAAGCCATGACAAAATCAGCACTTTGACAGATCCAGACGACGTCTGAATACTGCTAGAGATGAGGAGCTGAGCATTTTAACAATGTCTACTTTGGCTGCTAAGTTTGTAATTATTATTTTTTAATCTAATCTTCCTCCTTGTACTCCCTCCCAATGGTACTGGAGTAACCCAATGCATTTACTAACGACAGTCATCAAATTTTGGAGGCCACATTCCAACCAAGTGAGCGCTTCTCTAAGCTAGCCGTCCGCTTCCCTCATCCCTCATCTACACAGTTGTCTAGGAATAGCTAGTAATCCAGTGTAGGCTGACGGTAAGCTAGCACTATTGCCTTCCTGGAGATGAACATTACTGCTTTTGTGAAATCTGCTTTTGAAGCATTGACCTTTTTGCAGCTGCGTTGAGGCACTGAGAGGACAGTTCTAAGGCAGGCCTGGGTAAGAATGAATGAAAAGTCTGAGAAAAATCTGTAAAAAGATTCCAAAGCTAATTATGAAAGAATGGGAATAAAGAAAGGATGAGGAAATTGGGTTTTGGAGAAATGATGTTCATAGAATGCTCGGAGGAGCCAGAACACGAGGATTCCTTGTCAAGCCTTTGACTTATGCACCCTTCTGGGAAATAATAAAGATCATGTTTATTCCAGGCTCCCATTTATCATCCTTGTCTGACTGGCCGAAGACTAATTCAGCCAATGCCTGTAGTCACAACTGATCTGTGTGGAAGTCGGAAGGTCTGGCTAATTGCAGAGATGGTATTAGCTCTGAGACGAAGAGCCTTTTACAATCTCAGATGATAAAAATCTTACTACTTACAAATGACTGTCAGCTTGGCTCCTAACTAGGAATCTGAAAAGTACATAATTATGTTGCTCCAATTCTGCCACCGTGTGACTGGGATAATCACACCTCGAAAGTAAGGGAAGTTTAATTAGAAAATTTCCAAGGTTCTATTCCAAATCTATTAGGCCCAAATTAGAAATGGTTAGAACCAAAATATTTTCTCCCCTCCTTTCCCCACAGGTATGTGTGAGCATAAAGAGACAGAAAAAACTGATACAAAGTTGGAATTAGGAATTATTTTAATTTAAAAATAATAAAGTACTATTTTTTTCTGATACCATCAAGGAATCACAAAAGCAAATTTTTTTCTAACTGAACTTTTTTCCTTTTCATTGAACTAAAAGTATAATGAATACTTTAAAATTAACCATTGGTTCACGTAAGATGTGGCAGAACGCAGGAGCTGGTGGCCTGCGGCCCAGCTCAAGCCCTCTCTCCTCCATTCCTCCCATCCTATGTCTAGCTGTGGGTTCCTTTTTTCAGGAACAGCACACTTAGCCCTAACCCTAACCCTAACCTCAGGGAGCCTAAGGATCCCTTTTCAGAATTTCTTTCAAACACATTTCAGTTAGAGGTTTTTGAAAAGGCAAGTTCACAGACCCCTGCTCCAGCTACTCACCCTACTTTGCTGCTCTAGGCTTATCAGCCAATTCAATTCTACTTCTTTTAAACCAGGGCGGGCCAATAACTTTTCTACAAAGACCTTCAGATACCAGGATGGTGCCGTGTGAAAACTGAGCCAAGAAGCGAGGAAATTACAGAAACCTAAACAGAGCGGCTTGTCCATCTGGGGAGGGAAGAGAAGGGCTGATGGAGTCTCAAAAGGAAACAAGGAAAGATGTGGAAGGAGGGACTCTTCCCCTCGAGTAGGCGCCCGGGGATGAGAAGGAAATCCAAGGTCCAGGTCTTTCCCCCTTCCTGGTCAATAAGTACAGAGAGGTCCTCCTCTTCTGGGCCCACTCTCTGGTGGTGCTCCGCTGCGCCAGGACCCAAACTGCCTCCAAGGAGCATCAATGGCTCTGGGATGTGCAGGAAGCAGGTGGCCCCCCAGAGCCAGAAGGGCCCGGCTGGGCTTGTGCCCATTTTTATCAGACTTTACAAGGGCACGGGGAGTGCATCTCTGGTACACAAATGAAAACTGAAAAAGGAAACGATGCACTGACAAGTTTTGAGAGAGAAAACCCACCCTACTTTCCCCTTTCTTTGCAGACCCTGTCCACTGCACAAGACTCAGGTCACTGGAAGGCAGCACCGGCCCTTGGAGCTGCCAGAACACAGAACACCTGTTTGAGGCCACATTGAGGTGCAGAAAGCTAACCGGCCTCCCCAAGATTCAAAGCTGGTCCATGAGGCAGGGAAGGCCCAGCTTTCCACTCTCAGAAAGGAGAGCGACTTTCACCTGGCTTTAGAAGTGTTTCTACTTTAATTGGCCAAAGTACGGAGTTGGAGCTCCACAGGCCTACCCTCCACCTGGCCCCTCAGACTTGTTGTTCATTATCTTTCCCTCTAAACTTATTTTCCTTCTGATTTCCCTAATTCTCTTCATGGGCACCAGCATTTATTTGGGTTCCCTGTTCTGATCCTTTTCCTGGTATAATTAAAGGGCCTCGGCTTATATCAAACTCTACTCTTATGATATAACAGCATTTATAAGGCATTTAATATTCACAAACCGCTTTTTACAAATACTGTTTCATCTGATCCTCACCAATCCTGGGAGGTAGATGGCGTTATTATCCCCATTTTTTCAGAAGAGGAAACTGAGTCTCACAGCTAATAAGTGTGCTCTACCCACTGCACCATCTAGCTGGGGCAATCACTTCAGCTCTTTGTTCACTTTCCTCATCAGTAAAATGAGGAGGGAAGACTAGAGAATCTCAATTAAAGAAACACTTTAAAACTTTTCTTTTTTAAAAAAATGTTATTTTTTGTTTTATATTACTTTATTTCTAAACAGTCTCCCTCTCATCCCCTACCCAGTAAGGAATCCTTTATAACAAAGAATAAAAAAGGAGAAAACATAAACAGCTGAGCAAAACCAAGACTTCAGCCTTGTCTGAAAGCATATGCAATGTTGTAGGTAGGTGAGCATTGTCTCAATTTTGTCCTCACACTTGTGCATTATATATTTGCAGAACAAAACCTATATATTTTTAAAAACTGAAATTTATAATCTTTAAACTTATGTTAATTTTATTTCAAGTCACGAATGTTAAAACAATCTGAGTAGGACAATTCTACCTAAGTATGTGTTATCCAAGGGCTTAGGCTTGAAGCAGATAAAAAAATACTTACTAAGCACCTTATGTAAGGCACGATGGCATGCAATGAACTTAGAAAGTGCTTTTAAATATGAGTTCTGGTTATGAAAGATAGAATAAGTAATAATATGTTCTAATCATCTCTTCTGAGCTCTGGTTCTAGCTCTAATGACCATTACATGCCATAAACAAAGAAACAGATTCTGGGAGCTATAGTGTACAATTTTCATCTTTTTAGAAACATTGTGGAAAGAACAGTTGAACTTTAAAAATAAAGAAAATAAGTTTTTCAGGTTCTTAACCACAGTAATAAAAACAGTAACGCATTGTATTGTCCTCAAAGGCCATAGGACACAGGGGAAGGTGAGGGAACCTCCTTCAGCTACTTCCCTCTGGTTGGCCCTTTCACCATTCTGACATGCACCTATTTTTCTCCATATTCACTAAGATTATTAAAGGCTCTTACTTTTAGAGCTACTAATGTCTCTAAAATTACCCAAATCTTCCCCTCCACACAGCTCAGGTGTGACTACAGGCATCGTTTGACCAGTCAGACTAGGACGATCAGATCATGGGGAAGCAAGATCTTTTATAATTAAATCCAAAAATGGGACATCAATCTAAAGCTTGACAAGGAAACTTCAAGTTTTGACTGCTCCGAGTTCTAAAAACATCATTTCTCCAAAATTCACTTTCCTAATCCTTATTCTCTTTCATAATTTTTCTTTGCTTTCATAATTTTACTATGCTGTAGAATCTTTTTAAAACAAATTATTTCTATTTATTTCATTATATATTTCCCAATTATAATTTAAAAAAATTTTAAGTTCCAAGTTCTTTCCAAGCACTTTGATTTTGATTATAAATAAGGTCATGCCAAACATTTCCATATTATTCACAATCCAAAAGAAAAGACAAACAAAATAAAAACAAGAAAAATAAAGGTTTTTAAAGTATGCTTCAATCTACACCACTATATAAATTCTCATTGTCTCTGTCTCTTTCCCCATATCTCTCTGTGAGTTTCTGTCTCTCTCAGTGTAACACTTTTTATCATGGCTCTTTTGAAATTGTCTTCAACTTTTTGGTCAAAGTAGCTAAGTCACAGTTGATCATCCTTAAAAGCCTGCTGTTATTGTGTATTGTGTGTTTCTGATTTAATACTGTTGACTTTGCTTCGGTTCATATAAGTCTTCCCAGATTTTTCTGAGACCATCCTGCTTGTCCCTTCTTATAGCCCAACAGTATTCCATCACAATCACATACCACAACTTGTTCAGCTACTCTCTCATTGATAGACATCTTAATTTCCAATTTTTTGCTACCACAAAAAGAGCTGCTAAAAACATTTTTATATAAATAGATCTTTTTCCCTTTTTTGTGATGGAATCATTTTCACCAGATTGTTTCTTATAACTCTCATTCACTTTTACCCAGATCTTCCTTAGAATTGTCTTGCTGAATTCTAACTACTGAAGACAGCCTCTCTGTGCCCCAAGGCAGCTGCTAAAAAGGTCAATGCTGTCATACACAGATTTCACAGCAGCAGTAATGTTCACATCCAGGAAGACAATAGTGTTGTCATATCATCCTAGTATTACTCCTGGATTACAACGTACTAGGACACTGTGGGAACCTGGGAACTCTCATATGAACAAATACAGACTTAAATGAGCAGAAAAAAAACAATTTATACAATAGCAAAGGCAAATATCAAAGAATTATTATGATCTTCCCTTTTCCCTAATATTACTTAAAACCATAACAAAACCCATGTTGGTCTTTGCATTCTCTGATAATTCTGAGCGAAAGAATTCCTGATAGGATTTTATAGTACCCATGGTTCTGAATTCATCCCGTTTCCCTTATCTCTATAAAAAAACAAAAGTAAAAAAAATCCCAAGTTGTTTGGAAGTCCCTACATATCCACATTAATATCTTTATTCAAACTCTGTTTGTCCTAGAACTTTCCTATATTCAAATGACATTCTTTATAGTTTTCCATTCCTGAGAAGCTGACTTCATCAACAGAATTTTAATTCACTGAATCCTACCCATAAATCTTTAAAACTCTGCTTCTTCCTCTCCCCTCAAAAAACAAACAAAAACAAACCAAAAAAAAAAAAAAAAAACTAGGGTTCATTTCAAGATACTTTCTCTTACCCTTATTATCATTTATATCCCAGAGTTCAGTTTTTCTTTTCTAGTGTGACTCTGATTCAGAATAAAATTTCCTTTGTTGGTTTTGTAATCTTTTAAAGGATGAAAATATCACAAAGACAAATCAAGAAATTATGAATTACTCTAAGAGAGAGGAAACAAGTTTCAAACCACTGCTATACCATGGGTCTGTGCCAAGCTAGTGATCTACTTAATCCATGAACTTGACTGTCCAGGTGGTTACAGGAGGGTTTCTTAAACTGTTTCCACTAGCAACCCCTTTTCGCCAGAAACATTTTTATGCAACCCTAGTTATACATAGGCCTACAAAATGGGAATACAAATCAAATATTTGCTGATAATAAATCACAATTTCATAACCCCCACATTCAGTTACTTGACCCCATATGGGGGACGCCCAATTTAAGGAGCATTGGTTTACAGTATATGTGGATAACAATCACTTCTGCTTCTGTCGGCATCAATCTACTCCAATGCTGCTTCCCTGTTCTGGATTTCTTCCCGTGAGCACATCTTCTTCTTACTATAAGATGCTATCCCTTTAACCTATCCTGTTTCTTCTGAAGAAGGTATATCCTTCCAGCATCATATTCCAGTCATGGATCTCAACTGTCAGTTAAAACCCATTAAGTCTCAGTGCTAACTATGGGGTCAAATTCAATTCTCTGCATAGTTTGTCTAGCATGGAATCAAGTATGAATCTCATGCATAAAAATCTGAGGCCACGGAAACAGTTTCTGTCACTGATCTTTAGGTATAAAGCCCTCCCTTCCGAATGGCTTTAAGCTTGAGGGAGGAGGGGAGAGGGCCTGGGGCAGGGAATGCAGAGGACACCTGGAGATGTCCAGAATGAGCGCCATCTTGGAGCCCCCAGCCCTCCCATGAACTCTTAGGGTCATTTCATTTCTCCAACATTATCTTCTCCATAAAATGGAAGTGGATGATGTTTGCACTACACACAATTTGCTTAGAGAGTTACTGAAGATCATTTGACAAAAGAGAAATGCCTCTAGATGATTTTTCAAGTCTGTAAATCCTTTGACTGCAAGGATGCAGAGATAGGACACGCTTGTTTTAGGTGTTTATCCTTAGATAGAGTCTCCCTTTAAAAGCCAAAAGTATTTAAGAGGAAAAACCAGCCGTTGACAAAGCTCTGCCTTTTACCGAGCACCCCAAACCATCATTCAGCACACTTTATCTTTTTGCTCATGTTCTATATAATGACGGGTCGTCATCTGACAGGCGGAGTGGAGCACCCACTGATGAAATAACCGTTCCAGACTGTCACAGAACTGCACAGCTCTAACGTAGTTTTAGAAATTTGGTCAAAACAACTAAAAGACTAAGAACTAATTCATTTATTCGGTATTATTCATTTAAAAGAATCCATTTGATGAAACACTTCTAGCCTATGGTTTTGGGGTTTTTGATGGTTAACATTGCCAGGATCACATAGTTTCTTTATTCTACTTATAGTAATGAAAGTAAGCAAGTTTTCTTAAAATCTTCTTTTCCCAATTTCTGATTCAGCAAACATTAATTAAGTACTTGCTGTGTGCACAGCACTGAGGGAGGTAAAAAGTTGAGAGTACTCACTTTGGACCACTACCTTTGGGGTACTCACAGCTTGGCAAATGTACAGAGTATGTAAGTATAATTTTTAAAAAGTTCTATATGCTTCAGAGAGGTGCAAGGTAAAGTGCCATATATGGGGCGAGATAGCACAGATCTGTTTCCAACTAAGCAGACATGGGAAGGTTTCCTGAAGGGGGTGGCATTGGAATTGGATTTTAGAGGATAAGCAGAAATTCAATTGCTGACAAAAGAAAGAAGGCCAAAAAAAAAAAAAAAAAATCTTTGCATCAACTATCTCTGATGATGTCCAAGATCAGTTTACAAAGTGTTTTCAGTTCACAAAATGCTTTTAAAACAATAGCTCTGTGAGTCTGGCCTATGGTTAATGGGTATTAATAATGCTTTTTCCTTCCTCTCTTCCTATCCAAGAGTGAATAAGAAGTACTGAGGGTGTCCTGTACATCTGATCAGGGAACTGTTGTTGCCTAATCCTTCTTGCAGCTCTTCTGATGGGATGGTCCAATCCCACCTTGAGGTACCCAGTACTCACATTGGCAGAACTGGGTCTTTGGCAGTTATTCAAGCGTTCCCTCGTTCTAAGTCTTGCAAAAGCCACTTCTACTTCCTCTTCGAGGAGAGAACTATCAGATTGTTCCTTCTGAGCCATGGCCTTCCTATCCTCAACATTTTCTTACTTGTGAATGAAACAAAAAAGCATGGTACAATTCTTCCGAGAGGACGCCAATTTCTGTTCTAAGATCACAAACATTCAGAAATAGCATTAGGGTGCTCTTGGGTCAGAACTGTAAGGTCAAACCCTGGTCTGCTCCCAAACTGTACTTGATGAGTCAGTGGGAAGGGGTTCCAGAGGAAGGCCCCCCGGGGGAGTGGGCTGCAGAGGCCTGAGTCAGCCCCAGAACTTAAGAGTGGTGGCAAAGGCTTCCTGTACAAGGCGGGACTGGAGTTGGGACCTGGAGGAAGCAAAGAAGACAGGAGGCTGAGATGAGGAGGAGAAGGGTTCATAGCCAGAGGCAGTGCCAGGGGCCCAGTGACCTGGATGTCAGCCCCATGGCAGGGAGGGAGGGGAAAGACTGAAGGACTCTGGGAGCCGGAGCATCTCCAGGGCCGTGGGAAGCCGGCAGAATTTGTGGAGAAAAGTGCATTTGAGTGAAAACTTGGGAGTGAAAACTCGAAGTTTAGGAAAAGCACTGCAGGGGTCAAGGCCCTGGGAGCCCCTCTGCAGACTAAGGCCCAGCACCGGAGGAGGGGGTCCTGCCTTAGAATGGGGGCAGCCTCGGAGGGGTGAGACCTACTGGCCTTGCCAACATATGGATCCAGCGGGTGGGAGATAAATGGGGAGCCAAGGGAGTGGGAGGAGAGCGTTGCTCTCTACCCTAACAGGAAAATTAGGAAGTGGCAAGAGGTAAGCTTAAACTTGTGGCTTAAAGAACTGTTGGTTAGCTTTATGTAATCATAAAAAGAAAAATCAGCAAGTCCTTAAGGTATCAGAAGCCAAAACTTAGTTTTGTTTAGTTTTAAAGCCAGCGTAGCATAAGATGATCATGTAATTCTATGTCTGTGTGCTTCTCAAAAAGCAAGCCGCTTTTGTCTCACCATTGTAAGATGCTAAGCCCAAATGGAAGTGCCCTGAGCACCCCCAAGTTTTCACTCAAATGCACCAAATGCAGTTGTAGGAGGGCTGGCTAATCAATCTGAACAAATTCAGCTGCATTAATAATAGCTACAGAACACAACCTGAAACTCAACTAGCCTTCTTACCCATGTCTCCCTTTGGTCACAATGGCTACTGAGTGAGGGAATCTGGATGAGTCAACATAAAACCACTTTCACACTGCTCATGAAACAACAAACAGCATCATCCTTACATACAGTGGAGCAGGGACTCCAGAGCACTGATGGTAATGATACAGGAAGACACCAGACTTGAATCAAATTGAATTAGAGTTCTGACACTTACTGGTTGTGATAAATCATGGGAAATTCTGAAACCGAGTTTCTTCACCTGTAAAATGAGTGCTACCTACTCCACAGGGTGGTTGTAAGAAAAATGCTCTATGAACCTTAAGGTGTTATCTGAACCGTGATTAATAATCATGCTTTAAAATCAATTCCTCCCTTCGCCTCCAAACAGCAAATTTGCCTTGCATGTGAATGTAAATGTCCTGAAAATATAATCTTCATGTGTTCAGGAAAGACATTCATAAGCCAGGAAGAGTTCAGGGAAAGGACAGGAGGAGGGAAGAAACCTTCAAGATGAGGCTGTTCAAGGGTTTAAAAATAAATCAGGGAAGAAAAGACCTAGTCACCCACAATGGTTTCCTTCAAGTATCTGAATGGCCATCACCTGGAAAGATAATTGTGTTTCTCTTATTGGGCTCCCAGAAGCCAGGGAGAATTTAAAAGCAGTAAACTGAGGGGGTGATGGAAGGAAAATTGAGAGCGTAGTAAAGGTAATATAGCCCTAGAGTCAGGAAGACCCAAAGTTCAAATCCAGCCTCAGCCATATGACCCCTGGACAGGCCACTTAACCTACTTGCCTCAGTTTCCCCATCTGTTAAATAAGCAGGAGAAGGAAATGGCAAACACTCCAGCACCTCTGCCGAGGAAACCCTAAATGGGGTCATGAAGAGTCGGACAAGACCAGTCCACAAAACAACAAAGGGAAAGCTTCCTAAAAGATTAAACTGTCCAAAAGAAAACTGGGGACCACCATGCCTATTGGAAGTCTTTCACAAGGGCAGCGCCAGCCCCAACTACAAGTGCCCTGCCTGTCCCTGTGTTCATGAGTGCTGGGGGTTAAACTGCAGGCTGGCTGCAAGCAGACTTTCCTGCTCAGCAACGAGATCCCCAATTCTCAGCACACAGTAGATGGTTAACAGATACTTGTAGTGAGGATCCATGGGGGAGGTTAAACTAAATGGTCACTGAAGTCCCTCCCCGCTCTGAGAATCTGTGTGTGTGTGTGTGTGTGTGTGTGTGTGTGTGTGTGAGAGAGAGAGAGAGAGAGAGAGAGAGAGAGAGAGAGAGAGAGAGAGAGAGAGAGAGAGAGAGAGAGAGAGAGAGAGAGAGAGAAGAGAGGGAGGAAGACAGACAGACAGACACAGAGACAGGAGACAGACACACACACATGGTCAGGACCATGAGTCAAAAATTTCTGCAGAGAAAAGGCCAGGAATGAAGGCAGAGCTCTACCAGGAATTCTGGTGTCTAGTCAGCCTTGCATTCTGGAAGACGCCTCCCCAGGAGCGATAAGCTGAATCTGTTTTTAGTTATTCTTAAATAATAGATAACAAGTACCAGATAACTGTTATTTGCTTCGACAGGGAAAGAAATCTTAAATCAAAAATAGGTCTCTCCCCACACATGCCCTGCTCTTCGCTGATAAATTCGGAGGCTCCCTGCCTTTTATGCTCACTCAATTTTCTTTCACTTGCTGTACTCTTTTTTTCATGCCTAAAACACCTTCAAATGAAGAAATCTGTAATAATATCATTTTTATTTGACCAAAATTGGGTACAAATACAAAAAAACACAGGAAGCTAATACTACAAGAAAAATGCAGACTCAAAATAACCCACACTTGGTATTAAGCAAAAAATGCTTTGTTGAATCCTACGGCTATATTCATGATAATGTTGTTTATGAATCTGAACCCCTACAAACCCCAAATGACAGGCTGCAAAGGAAGTGCAAGGCTTGGGACACTTGCACAGATCACCTTTCCACCCATTTAATTCTGACCCCGTCTTTGGAATCCCAACCCAAAGCCCTCTCTTCCAACCTGCAGTCCTGACAGTTCTCCCGTGTCCCCCAACCCTTTGCTTGTCCATCTTTTGTTTTGTACCGAGAGGTACATGCCATGCTCTGTCAGAGGGGGAACTCTGCTCTACATTCTGTAAACTAAACTTGAACTGAAGTGAACACTTTTCTGAAGTTTAAACATCAATTCAATTATCCTCGCTTCAATCACCACTGTGACAGGTGAGCACTGTGCTCCTTGACCCACAAAGATTGGAGCTAGTTTTACAATCATCTTCTCATTTGATCCTCATCACAACCCTGCAAAGGAGGTGCTGCTTTACACCCATTGTACAGATAAGAAACTGAGGCACATAGAAAGTGACTTGCCCTGGATCCCCACTAGGAAGCATCTGAGCTCAAGTTTGAACTCGAGGCCTGGAGCTTTATTCACAGTAATTCCGATCTGGACCCAGACCCAGGCTTTGAGATACTGAGCTAAGGGCAAGAGGAAAGGAGGGATGGACACCAGCGGGTACAAATGCACGGGACTGGAGAGGGCAGGCCCAGCGTGAATCAGGGCTGCCGGGGTGACGGTAGAGCCAGGCTGGGGAAAGGCAGCAAGATAGCCAGAGCCTGTGTGTCACCATAGTGACCTGTCAGAGCGGCCCTTTGGAAGGTGAGCTTGAGTGGGGGCCGGACTGGCTAAGGGGGAGGCCTCCAGCAGAGAAGAAGGAGCTGGGAGGACGGGCCTGAGCTACACAGGTGGACTCGGAGCTGAAGGGCCTTGAAGGTCATCTGGACAAGGCCCTTTCTTTTACAAAGGAGACAACTAGGAAAGACTCTTCCTGGATTGAAGAGGTTTCCCAAAATGGCTCAAAATAATTCAGAATCCCCCCGAGTTAGCACAGAGAGAGAAAAGGGGGGGGTGTCAGACAGACTGGGGAAGCAGAGGCAACAGGACTTAGCTACTAGTTGTAAGGGGAGGAACAGAGGTAGCTGGAGAGCTCATAACCCAAGGTCTTCCTCAGTTTGGATCAGGGTCATATTTATACTTTAGCTGTCAAATTTCATCAGTTTCCCTTGTTTGAATGGAGACCTCCTTACTTTCCCCTTCTCACTGTGTCCTGATGCATAATAGGGGTTCATCTGCCCAAGTGGTTAGAATTTTACTCTCCTGACTGCCTGATTTCCCAAATCCGTCATTAATTGTTTTGTATTAGTCATAGAGACGACAGAATCTTGCTCGAGCTAGGGCTTGCTTGAGGTTTGTATGAGATCATATTTGCCGGTGGTCACTTAGGCCTCAGCCGCCTCCCAAGCCGGCACTTCTTGGTACCTTGCCCAGTTCTAATTGTAGGAAGTTTCTTCTGTTCACTGAACCCCACCCACTTCTTCCAACACCTGCTCCCACGTGACAGCTTCCAGAGTCCCCGGCCTTCTCTTCCACATGCCCAACACGCCCCACTCTTTCAGCGATGTTGCTGTTAGTGCCCCAAGCTGAACCAGAGGCTCCGGTGTGGGGCAATGAGGGCAGGGCCCGTCACTCTCGTTCTGGAACTCTTCTGTTACTGCAGCTTGTCCTGGTATATTGAATTTTCTGACCACTAACAACCCTTTAAAGTCTTTTTTTTTTTTCCCCATGAGCTTAGGCAGACTTATCCCCTCCTATACTTGGAAGTAAGACTATGGCCTGGGATCCCTTGGCCTAAATGCAGACCTGGCGAGGCTTCAGTTTACTCATATGGTATAGAAAACAAGAGGGTTAGTCCAAGTATGAGAATCAGAAATCATCCTAACTGGAATCGACTTAGCCCAATCGTAGTCGAAGACCCTCCTGAACATCTTGATTGACGAATAGTTGTAACAGTGCTAATAGGCTCAAGGTATAAAGAAAAAAACATCAAAACAGTCTTTTTTCTTAAGAAGATAAGAGGGAAGAAGGAGGCTGGAAGCAGAGAAATCAATTAGGAGGTTGACAGGCCATGAGGAGTCTGCTGGACAAGTGGGGGTGAAAGGGTTAAGAGCCTGAAAAGTGGATAGATAAGATGGTGAGGTGTAGTGATGACAGAATTTATGAAGACCTGCAAACTAACTGGATATGAGGGGCCAGGAGGGTATGACTCCCGGGTTTTGTTTTGTTTGTGCGAGCGGGTGGAGAAGTCAATAGTCAATAGCTTTTCATCAAGTGACTATGTGCGCCAGGGACCATGGGACATCAACACAAGCCTCCGAGCAGGTGAGAAATGAGATGGAGGGCAGTACAGGTGTGCAATTCGTGGCCTCTAGCTGAGGAAGGGAAGCCCTGCTGCTGCTTCCGGGACCACGGTGGAGAAGAGGGATGAGTGGGAAGCTGGGGTTTTGGACAAGCTGTGTTTGAGCTGCCTACACATCTTCCAGTTTTCTGAAGTGGGTTAATGGTGTGGAACTGTAGCTCCAAAGAGCAGGGCTTGGTAGGTAAAGAAGGGAGTCGTCTCCATAAACAGGAGAGGGAAAAGTAAGCCTGTGGATGAGCTCAACAACAGACAAGGACAGTGTTGAGGGCCCAGGGCAGAAGGGAAGGGCTAGACAGGTAGGAGGGAACCCCTTTGGAGCTTAGGACCCTTCTTAGAATTGTTTGAAATCTTCTCCTCTAAAACCTAGGATGGCTCACCTATATCACAAATTCTAAGAAGGAATGATTCCTTTCCCCCTCCCTCTGACTACCAATGTTCTTATTATTGACACTCCAATAACCAGCTCCCTTCTTGATGAGAATCAAGACTAAAAGGGAAATTCTTGGATCTCATTTTGTCAGAGCGATGCTATTTTCCTTAAGGAAAATCAAGAAATTATGAGCTATTCTGCTTTGGACAGGAGAAGTTCAGCCCAGGATGGCTAACTTTGTTTGCCCATCCTTATTATGCCACGCCTCTGTGCCCGGGCATCTGTTCCTGGAACTCCTTATCTCTTCCCATTTTCCTTCCAGGTGATCTGGGACACCGGTGAAAGCTGCTTCTGCCTCCACTGGAGCCCAAACATCCTTCATTACACTTCCTTCTTTGGTTCCTGGGTATTTTCTTCCTATAGTTGTGTCAGTTCAAACCTTGCCTCTTCCACTTTGTACTTGAGTGACCATGGGGAAGTCACTTATTCCTTCTGAGTTCAGGTTTCCTTATCACAAATGAGAATCTAACTCATATGGTGGGAGTGAGACTCAAAGAAGATAGTGTATATAACCTGCTCTGCAAGCTTGAAAGTCCCCTAAGATGTCTATTAGTGTTAATAATAAATGACATTCCATGCTACTCTACCCCCTTCACTAGTTTCTCCTAGAACCACGGTAGCCCCAGATCTGATTCCAACCATGTCTCAGCAGTGTCTCTAATGTCACACGCATCTCTTGGTCTTTCACTTTGTTATCTTTCCTTTGTGCCTTTAAGGAAAGACATCTGAGGTCAGTGGTTTTGTTGCCGGCTTTCCAACATGACCACTGCTCTCCGAGGGAGGACCGGGGAGGGGAAATGGGGGATCCTAGCTTGGTAGATATACATAGCTAGGGTTTCTCCCTCTCCTTTTTTTAAACTGAAAAATTATGGGCTCTTGTTGCTGGAGTAATTATGGATATTTAATAAAGGTAAATGTGGGGAGAAAGTGGAATATAAGGGATAATATTCTTTCTTGGAGATAATAGGAGATGATGTGTTTTCTGTTAAAATATAAATGTACACTCTTATTTACTGTGATTTCATGAATATGAGTATTTCTTCCATTAGAGGAGCTCTTAATCTTACTTTGCTATTCTTGTTAAGATTCTCTAATAGTTTCTTCAGCAAGGTTAACTCAAAGATTCTTCCTCTTTAGTCTTGTCTCACTTTTGGCTTTGTATATTCAGTGCCTAGCTAAGTGCCTGGCATAGAATGGGAACTTAAATATTCCCTGATTGAATGATTTCTCAGACACTAAAGAATCACTAGGACACATACATATACTATCTCATTATATGACCACCCCACCACCTCTTCTATCATACATTTTCTCCAAGACAGCTTCTATGTCAATTGTGGACAGAGGTGCCACAAAGGAAATAGGTGGCAACCTACTTGCTTCCCCACTCCGGCTCTTTTCATTGTCCTTTGGATCATCTACAATTTTGGTTTCTTAAAGCCTGGAGTTCTAAGATATGTATGTCATCAACATCATCATAAGAAGGATGTTTGCAGTGAAAAGAGGGGCCTTTTTTCTACTGTGATTCACTGAGCTTGTTTAATAGTACTAAAAATAGGTATTATGAAAATATATGTTATTGTGTTGTCAGGAAGAGACTTCTGAAAAGTGGATTTGATTGCTAGATTCCTTCCAGGGTCAACACCTTTTCTGAAGGTGTACTAAGTACGTCACAGAGAAACAAACTTATAATGAAGCATCCCTATTTGCCAGGCACCAGGGACAAAAAGGCAAAACATGGTCCCAATTATAAGAGCTTAGTCTTAGGGGAGAAGTGGAGAAGGGGGACAGAATGAAAGTGGGGCAAGAGCAAGTAGGAGAGGGAAGAATTTAAGATAGCAGACAAGGAAACAAAGGAAGATGAAAGCAAAAAGGGATCCAGAGAGTAGGCCCCAGGGAGAGAGAGCAACAGGACAGCTCTGACAGTAATGAAACAGGAAGAAAAAGCACAGAGGAGCTGCCACCAGCCAAGCTAGAGAGAATGCTCACAAAGGTGAAATCATGTATCCTTCAAAAATATCCAGCACAACAGAGCAGGCAAAAAAAAGTTCTAAAGTCTGAATTTCACAAGAACCAAAATCAGGCTGTGCTGAGGTGGGACAGCACGTTAGGACAATTTCAAACACCAAGTCCTGTGGGAGAACTAACATCCAAAGAAGAAGAAAAATCTCCCACTCAGAAATCAAATGAGAAGCTCCGAGGGAAAGCGAATCAGCCTGAAATTAAAGGCAGATGAAAGGCAGACTCAATTCAACCAGGTTACACTTAATATAGACAGGCTGTGTAAAAACCCAAGAAAGAAAAGATTCTATTGTCTGAATGAGCAAAAGTAAATACAACTAAGAATATTTTAGACCTTGTCCAGAAATTGTCAAATCAAATAATGATGACTTCACAATTCTTGCAGATGAACATGTTCGGGGGAAAAAAGCCTACATTTTCAGATATGACTAATGTGGAGATTCACTTTGCCTGACTGTACTTAGTTTTAAAAGGGAGGGTTCTTTTGGAAGGACTCATGGAAAAGTACCAAGATTGTAGCTTTTTTTTTTTTTTTTTTTTTTTTAAAGGCATAGAATATCAGTAAAATATTTTAAAAGGAAAAAAACCCTAAAATAAGCTAATATTACTTAGCAGAAAATATTCCATACCTTAAAATCTTTCATTACCCACAGTACAGTAGTTTTGTATGAGCTAAAAACAACTGCCCTTAAATCAGACATTAAGCAACAATTATTAAGCACCTACCATGTGCAAACATGATATTCATTAATATTTTCAATGGAATCCACTGATTTTTCTTTCTCATGAATGAAGAAGCTTACAGAAGCTTAGCCCTCAGGGGGCAGCATCACCCTGGGCAGAAGAGCCAAGCTGCAGCACCAGGGCTCTGTCCCTCCTGGAACTTCTCCTTTGGTTTCTAGGATCTCACCAAGAAGTCCAGGATCCCCTGGTTTCAGACCTCTCATTACTACTAATTCCAGTCTCCTGGCTCTCTGGGACTTTCTCCGGGCCACATCTTTTTTCAGAAAGGCAATCACTGGCCTGCCTCTGGCTTTAAAGCTCTCCAAACTGCCTGGTGACTTCTCTGCTCGGGAGTTCCCAAAGTACGTTCCATTACCACCGGGAAGTCCGTGGCTCCGCGGCCACCTCACTCTCCCCTGGTACAGAGGAACAGGGGAATGGCTCCATTAGAGAGCAGCAGCTCCTCCTCCTCCCTCACCCTGGCACCTCACCTGTGTCTCATGCTGGGAGATGATCCTATAAGTACTGCACCTGGATTGTCAAGCTCCTGTGTCTGCCTGGTTAGCCCAACAGCATGGCCAGTTTAGGGTTTCTACTTCTTTGGGGTCTTCTTCCCCACGGTAGTGTCCGGCACAAAGCAATGGGAGACCCCGCACAGTCCTGCCTCACTTAAATCTGGGTCACTTGAAAGTCATGGATAAGATCAAAAGCAATGCTACCCAAATACAGGCCAGTTAGTGTAATGCCCTGAACACACACTGACCAAGTTTAACAGATATATCTTTAATAAATGATTATAATGAGCCTGATGGGAAGGCTCCCCTGCTCAGAAAGAAAAGCCCAAAGCACTTCACAACAGTTATTTCACAGCTCCCCAAAGGACCTCAAAGACTGCACCAGTTAGGACTTCCACTAATAGATACTCAAAGATCTCATATTTAAAGAGCTCACAAGATTTAACCCTACTGCACTCAAGTCTTTTAAGAGAAGTGGGTGTGTGTACATGTGCAGAGACCCTGATGGGTGAAACAAGAGGGAAGGATCAGGTATGAATGCTGGGACGCCTTTCGGGTTTGTCTGAGTATTTTTACTCACTTATACTTTGTTGTGGCAAGAGAGAGTTCTTGGGATCAATGTAAGTCTTGGGAAGTAAAAGCAAAAATTTTTTTCTCCAAATCAATCAAACATTGAAACCAAAAACATCCCCAAGATGATAAGAGATTTATCTTTGGCACTAGAACGCAAGCTTTTTGAAGACAGGGATTGATTTTTGCTTTTTCTGTGCGTGCCCAGGACTTAGCACCAGGACCTGGTAAGAGCTTGAAAATGTTTGTGGAATGATAGGAAAAGATAACGAACAGTTTTTCAGGAGTGCTTCTAAATGGGAGACAAGGTCAAGTTTTCTAAATACCACCCCCAAAATCTTTATGAAATATGCTTGTATACAAAATTTTAAACATAATGACTCTCCTTAAGAACAAAATATTATTCAAGTCCGTGATGAGACAGAGGACGCTCACCAAAGATAACCCACATTTGAGAATATGGGAAATTGAGGCGATTCTACTTCCTCAACACATCTAGATATATTCCCCCATCTCCCCAAGAGTTGTCACCTTTGTTCAGCCTCTCATCTCCCAAACTATTCGAACAGCTTCCTAATTAGTCTCCCTGTTTTTCTGTTCTCTAACTATTGCAATCTACCTTCCATGAAGCAGATGAAACAGTCTTTCTAGGCCAAGGTCTTCTCATGCCCTTTCCCTGTTCTTCTCAGTCTAAGTACTTTTAAGGCTGTCCACAATCTGGTTGTAACCCACTTTCTCAACTTTATTTCCCGTTACTCTCTTTCACAAACTTTAAGCGCCAGTCAATCTACACTGCCAGCTGTTTACAAAATCAAACTTCCATCGCCTTCCTCCACATATCTGCTATACCTTTAGTCTTTAAGCCTTTATATCCATGTCCCAACCTACCTTTCCAGCCTCATTGTCCACTACTGTCCCCTGTGCACTGTGTTTTTGTCAGATTTGCTTTTCTTGTATCCTCCCACAGAGGATCCTCCATATTTTCTCTCTGCAACTCGACACTAGCTACCCCACCAGGGCCGATATGTCTTTTCTTCTCCTGAGTGCCCCTCAAAATCCCTCTTTTTCTTCAAGACACACTTCCTATAACATTTTTTCTGCTTACTTCCTCACAACTGCTAGTACCGCTCCTCTTGTATTTATCTGCTTTGCTTTTAGTTCTATCTATTTATTTATTTATATTATATATACATACTAAATAAATACATTTATTATGTAGATACACTTGGGTATCTCCTCATTAGATGTACAATCCTTGAGAGCAGGAACTATGTTGACTTTTTACATCCCTACACAGTCCTTTGCATATAGCATATGTCCTTAATAAATTCTGAGTGATGTTCATCTTTGCTTTTCAGAATTCTTATCTTCAATCAAAGCTCAGTTGAGTGGCCACCGCTTTCTCTGCTCCCCCCAGCTGCTAGTTCTCATCTTCAAACTATCTTCTATTGACTTACAGTTACAGATTTTGAATCACCCCCAACAGAACAGAACACAAGTTCCTCGGGAGCAAGAATTGTTTCATTTTTATCTTTTTATTTCTGGAATCTGGCACACTGTCTTACACACATGGCTGGCAACTCAGAGCTTTCAAATAAAAGCGGCTAAATAGTGGCGCAGAGAGACAGACAAAAAGACAGACAAACAGAAAAGACAGAAGGCAATGGGCTTTAAACCTTAAAGATAAGTATGGTTTTGGACATAGAGTTTGGTGTAACCGTAAATTTGGAGAAGTCCTGAATGCACTTGGGCATGTCCACATTAACTTCAGAAGGGATATAAGGGGAAAAAATACAAATTTAAGAGTCATCTACATAAAAATGGTAAAATGCAATTGAGGAGATACTCTCTCCTCCCCAATATGGGCACAAGATGACCTAAGGATGGAGCTAGAATAGACACATGGTCAATAATATCTACGAATATCTTTTCCTAGGTGACAAAATATCAAGAGTTTTTCTGACCCAATGGAAAGGCAGAATGGTATAGAAAGTCAGGGAATTTGTTTTAATTTTGATTTTGTAAGTTACTAGTTGACTTTGAGCAATTCAGAACTTCTCTGGATTTCATTCATTAAAAAAAAAGAATTGAACCAGATGACCTCTAAAGTCCCTTTTAGCTCAAAAATCTCAGGACATGTGACCAGTCAGCAAGCATCAGAGGTGGGCCATGAGCCCTCGCCTTCCTGACTCCCAGCCCAGCACACTGCCCTGCATCATTTCTAAAACAGCACAGAAAGTTAGACCAAGTTAGATTCAATAATAAATAACACTCACAAGGAGGAGAGCGGACTCAAAACCAGATATGACTGGAGCTCTCAGACCTCTTCCCAGCACTTCTATTGATCCCACTTTGTTTGCTTATGTTGTCCTGGTCCCTAAGACCAACCTGACAGGTACCCTGGGCCTGTTTCTCTACAACCCTGAATGCCAGGCTAAGCATTTCCTTCTGTAGGCAATAAGTAGTCACTGAAGCACTGCCAGAATTGCCTGAGGAGGGAGGCAACATGCCCGGCTCTGCACTAGGAGAGCCACCCCCAGGCCCCTGGAATGACCCAGGGGTGAGGGGACAAGAGCCGGCACCTGAGAGGTGGGCAGTTGTGTTAAGGGAAGAGGGGGTGATTTGGACAGGAGGGGCAAGAGGTAGTGAGGAAATCTCCTAGGTTGTGGGTCAGAGGGCCCGGGGGAAAGACTTGCTCTTTGTAGTAACAGAGAAGGGTTTGGGTGGAAGACAATGAGTTCGGTTTTGAACATATAAAGTTTAAGATGTGAGAAAGGCAGCTGAAATCGCAAGACTGGAAATCACCAGAGAGACTGAGCAGGAAAGGCAGATTTGGGAATCATCAGCATAGAGATGACATCTAAATCAATGAGAGCTGAGGATATCAAGTGAAGTAGTAGGGAGGGAGAAGAGGAAAAAGTTCAGGAGAGAAGCTTGAGGGTTCAATTATTCCAGTTGTGTCTGACTTTTCATGTCTCCATCTGAGGTTTTCTTGGTAGCTACTGGAAGGGTTTTGCCATTTCCTTCTCCAGCTCGTTTTACAGAGGAGGGAACCTAGGTGAAGAGGGTGAAGTGATTTGCCCAGAGTCGCACAGCTGTAAACTGGTACTATATTTGAACTCAGGTTTTCCTGACTCCACTTTGGCTCCCTGTCCACTGCACCTCCTAGCTGCCTCTCACCAACGGCTAGAAGGCCTGACCTAGAAGGGGGTCCAACAAAAGAGACAGAAAAAGAGCAGTCCGAAGGTAGAAAGTAAAGCAGGAGAAAGTATTATTCTAAAAACCCAGAAAGATGAGGGTACCCAAAGAGAAGAGTGTCAAAGGCTGCAAAGAGGCTCAGTAACTCAGGAGAGACCAGTTTCGATGGGATGATATGGTCAGAAGCAGACTGTAAAGGGTTAAGAAGAGGAGAGAAAAGGCTTTTTGTAGAGAACCTTTTCCAGTTTAACTACAAAGACAAGAGACTGAATATAAGCGAAAGAATGGGAATGACAGAAGAGATGGGATGGGATGGGATAGCTCTGGTAAGGAGCAAGGCGTTTCATTATATGAGACAGGCGTGAAGGAGAAGAGAGTGGCAGAAGACACCTAGAGGAATGACGAAGGAAGTGATGATACGAAGTGATAGAAAATAACCAAGAGGACACTCACAGAGAGTGGGCTCATTTGCTTTTTCTATAAAACGAGGCAAGATTCTCAGCTGAGGGAATTTGAGAATGAGCAGAGAGTCATGGAAGGTTTGAGGAGGGATAAAAAGGTTTCAAAGAGGTACTCTGAATAGTAGGACAGTGAGTCAATAATAGAGGTGTAGTAAGATTGCCTAGCGGGAGTGAGGACCCATTTGAGTTTGTGACATAAGTTTGGAGCACCTAGTCAAACCAAAAGTTCTTTTCATTGTAGCAGTGTGCTGTTAGCAATGTCATGTAAAACAATGTATACTATGTTTACTTCTGTTTTCTGTTAGCTTATTATTAAAAACTCAAAATAAATTTAATTGCTCACTACTATTAAAGGGAAAGGGACGTGCAATCTGTGGCATTAGTGATAACAGGTGGTAATCATCAGTTATATTATACTACTACAACTTAGTCACATTTCTTTAATTTTCCTTCCATCCTTCTTACTGAATCTGGAATCAGAGGACTTGGGTTCAAGGCCTATCTCTCATACTTACTATCTGTTGTAGCCCTGGGGAAATTCCCAGGCTTGAGTATTCTCAACTGAAAAATAAAGATGTTGGAGCACATGGCCTCTGCTTTCCCTTCCGCTTCAAGGATGATCCTATGAACTTTTTTTCTTCTATTAAATTTTGTGCCATCCGGTGGCAATCAGAGAGCTTGGTTATTAGATATTGCTGATGGTTCTGAGGACTTTCTACTTCTTCTGTCAAACTCGTTAATGTCCCAGAGAACTCATGGCTGAGCTGTAAGTTCCTGTTGTAAAGGGTATAAAACTCGAAGGTGGCAGTATGTGATCAGACTCCCATTATTCATCTTGGCAAGAGAAGACCTCCACTGGATGAGGTTCCACCTCTGCTGACACCATCCATTCCTTCTAAAATGCTACCACTCACACCAACGGTCTACAGTAGAACACTGCAAGACTGCTGGGCATTTGGAGCCTGTATAGCACCGAATTCCTAAAACAGGAACACAGTGCTACAAGAAGGTTAATGAACAGTGATCTCAGAGAATGGATAAACTTTGTCATCATTTCACATACAGAGTAGTCCAAAGAGCTATTCCAATCTACTTCAAGGAATATTGGCAGCCAGCGATTTTTAGAGATCTCCAGGAGTCACAAAAAACTAAAGCAACACTGCTAAGGTGCTTTAACAATAAAGAAAAATCACCGTTCCCGATATATTTTAAGCAAAATTACATTTAATTACAACCAAATTTGAAGCCATGGGGGTTCATGACAATTTTAACATATAGTGCTGCTAACACGAAAAACAATCTACAATTTACCATTCTTTTTGACCTTGTTTACCTTTATTTATGTAGAAAAGTTGTACTAGGATACAAATTTTCTTTTAGATGTTACTCTCTGATCTAAGTAGAGTAGTGTACTGTTGTCTATACATAAGTAACAGGAACCAGAATGGAGAATATTGGGGGGGCACCCTATTTTTGGCAACTAATCCATTTTGTTTTTCTGATTTCTTGTTTTCTATTTCTTTGGAACAGAAAAGTCCTTTGAATTGAGTTAATCAATAAATGAATATTTAGGGAGAAAGTAAGGGAAAACAGAAGCCCTAATAATACAACAGTTATGATCTCAATCTCAAATTCTGTATATACAATCAAGATAACGAAGGACATAAAAGTGCTGACATATAAAACACCATAAGCAAAGAGAGGCCCCATAGGTGTTCTCAAGAGAGCTGCATCAGTTAAGAAAGCAAAAGAATTTACAGAAAAGTAAAGGCAAGCTGCCTGCAGAAGAAGGGGAGGGTGGGTAGGCTGGGGAGGGCCAGCTCAACTAGAGCAGAAAGTCCTTGTTAGGGAGCAGAGGGAGATCAGGCCAGCCGTAACAGTAAAGTGGGGCCAGTTTTAATACACTCTTGAATGCCAGGCAAGAAGTATTCACTGACATTTGCTAGCAACGGCTTCATCACGCTCCCCTGGGATGATGATGATGATGGTCTCCCAACCACCTTGTCTCCATACTCTAATCCAATCTTCACACAGCTCCCAAAGTGATTTTCCCGAAGCTTGGTTCTGACATGTTACCACCCTACTCAATAAATTCCAAATGCTCCTATCACCCCTAGGATGAAATAGAAATTTTCTGGAATAATCTCTTTACCACATGGTCTAGACTTTCTAAACTTATTACACATCATTCATCATTCGCCATTCCCCTTTCTGTACCCTAAGGCTCTTTTCTGTTAATAAAGAAGGCACCTAAGAGGCAGTCTTAGGAGGCAGCCTGGGGGACTGGGGCTCTGTCCCCTACAAAGTGAGCAGCTTCTAGTTTCTGCTGAACAGCCCTCAGTAAGGCCACCAGGGTGACCAGGAGCTGCCCCCCGGCTCCGCTCCCAAACCCCTCCTCTCTCTCCATTTGTCTGCACACTGTCACTTTGGACAATTTAACCAAAAAGGTGATTCTCTATGTCACCGACTGCCTGAAGTCACCCTCATGACAGTCGGTCTGGACCAGGAGACCCAGCCCTCGCCTGGCTCGGCCCCCCAGCAGCTTCCCTGCTTCCCCTGGGCGCTGGTGTCCTTCTCTGCCAAATGAGGGCAGTCAGCTCTCATGATTGTGGTCAAGGTGTCAGCGTAAGGCACGTGCAAGCTCTGAGAAGTGGCTGAGACTCCCCCCATCACAACTTGGCCCGGATGGCAGAGTTCCTGTTTCATGCTGGGAGTGTAACAACTTGGCTCTCACTAAGCCCTGTCCATATATGGGACCATCACACCTCTGTAACACCTCTGATCCTCTCAAGGAGGCCAGAGAATTTTACATCTTGAAGAAGAGCGGGAAAACAAGCTTCAATTTGGGGTTAAAAGCCAATAGAAACAGGGCCACTAAGATAGATAAGGCTCCAGTTATCCAGGTTTTATCTTATTTTTGTTTATTGCGCTAAATCTCTCCCAATTCCATATGAATCTGGTTCCAGAGCACTGGACAGAGTGTTGGGAGCTGCTTGCTTGACACCTGTGACTTAGCTTGCTAAGCATTCTCTCTCTTCTTTTGTTCCTTCCAACTGATTTATACTAACACCGGCATGATAGAACTTAAAGCTGCAGTGGCCTTTTGAGATCATTTTAGCTAACCTACTGGATCGCTAGATGGTGAAAAGAAAAGATTAGGTGACTTGACAAAGCTGACCTAAGGAGTCAGGGTTAGAGCACTCAGCTCAGGGGACTCAAGTCTTCAAAGCTCCAAATCACTTCTCTTTCCACTGTACCATATTCTAGAACACAAAACCCCTCTAATTTTACATCCATCGAGCATAAATTTTGAGAAGTAGATTAGCAATGCAAATGGACAGATCATCAATGTGAATGAACCAAGACCACTACTCAGGTACAAAACACCATGATAACGTTAAGTTCACAGATACAAGATTTCCCCCAGGTCTTGGTCACTAATCTATTCTAAAAACCACTCTGCTAATGAGGACACAGAAAAGTTTAAGGAGAAACTTGAACAAAAAGTATTCTGACAAGTCTTTGTCCACGAAAAGCTAAAATCTCTAACAAAAGTGTCCTTCTAAGTAGAAGTATGAACATATGTCCTCAACCGTCACTCCCTAGTGACTCCAAGACAAAACTCTTCAGGCTGGCTTTTCCAGCCCCTCCACAATCTGGCTCTCTTTCAGCCTGACTTCACCTTGCTTCCACAAGCACACTCCATCTTCCATTCAAACCAGAAGAGCTGGTTCCAAAAATTAACTTGGTGTAGCTGCCCCCCACTGCAGAGGAGCACTCCATCCTTCCACATATGCCTTTATCTTTCTTAGAAACCCCTGAGAGCCACTCTTTCTTCCTCCTGAAGAACAGGGGTTGTGATCTCACATTCCCCACCCTCACAATGCTTTGAAGTTGGCATTACCTGCTTGCTTACTTGTTGAATTCTTGAAAAAAGTTTTAATCAGGACGCTGAACATACATACATACATACATAGTAAGGGGACTGGGAAGAATAAGGGTAGAGGTAGGTACAGGTACCTATAAAGTGCAGGAGATCTTGGCTATGGCTATGAAAAAGGCAAGACAGCCTCAATTTCCCACTTTGAAAACCTTACTTCTATGAGGGTAAAACAAGGCCGGCTCTTGTAAGCTAGGCCGCTTCATTTCTTGGGCATGGGCTCTAAGAACCCCCGACCTCCCTTCAGGAAACAGGCCCCCATCACCCTCTCCTTTCTAGTTTTCCAGCTGGTCCCTTCCCTAACATGGCTCAATGTGCCCAGAGCTTCCTCCTCCTTTCCCAGCACTCTCCTTGGTCAATATTTTACCTCTTGGCTGCCTCTCCCTGTCTCCCTATAAAGAGCTATTTCCTCTCTCTGTTTCTTTTTCCCCTCCTGCCTCCTCCTTCTCAGCTCCTTCACATCAGGCTTCCCAACTCACCATGCTAAGACAGCTCTCTGAGATACCAACAGCTTCTTAACTGCTTTTCTCAATCCTTGACCTATCCTCCAAAATCACCAGATATAGAACAAAGATGAGCCTTAGAAGTCATCAAAGCAACTCCCTAATTTCTCCATATGAGGAAGCTGGGTCACCAAAGGGCGACTTGCCCAAGATTCAAGGACTAGCAACCAGCAGGGGGCAAAATTCAAACCCAGGCCCTCTGAATATCCCCGTGCTTTTCTGTGAAATGCCACTGTCAACCCCCAGATAATTTCTCACGCACTAATTTCCTGACACTGCTCTATTCTGACTGTTGGACAATCTAACCCACCTTTCCCACAGCATTTTAGAACCAGAAGTGACTGACCACCTATGTCAGAAATCATTGATTTAGAGATGGAGGAGACCTTAGAGGACTTTAAATCCAACCCCCTCATCTTACAGAGAAATTACATGGCCTGCACAGGTAGTCACAGAGCTAACAATGGTCTCAGGCAGGGCCAGAATCGGGTCTGACTCCCAGTCCAGTGCTCCAGCCACCACTCCATGTTACCTCATAGTCTAACCCTAACTCTGAAAAATCACAATCCTTCCACAGCATACTTGCTGAGGCCCACCCAGCCTGACCACCTCCAATAAGAGGGGAAATCCCTCTACCTCCAAATACCGCCCATCTACTTTTTGGATAACTGTAATCATTGGGAAGTCTCTCCCCGACATTAAGCCTAAATTTACTTCTGTGCAATTTCTAGTCCTTGATAGCAGTTCAGTCCCCTGGTACCAAATAAAATAAATCTAATCCCTCATACATAGGACAGCCTGCTACTTTATCTTTCTCGGTCTTCTCTAGGCAAAACTTGGCTAGATTTTTCAACCAGTCCTCAATGTGGGGTTATAAGCCCTTCATCATCCTGGTTGCCTTTCTCTGTCACTGTCAGAAGCTGGTCACTATTCATGTTCTGAATGTCTTTCCTAAACTGTAGGGCCCGAACAGAACAGAATACTCCGGACTGACAGGGACTTTCAACCTCCTTTACTCCTGGAAGCTTAATGGAGCCCAAATTTGTAGTAGCTTTTTTGATTGTCCCATCTCACTTATGATTTATATTGAACTTATAATACACTTTTTCCCCCTTCCTTCTTTTCTTTTATGCTGAGGCAACTGGAGTTAAGTGATTTGCTCAGGGTCACACACCTAGGAAGTATTAAGTATCTGACGCCAGATTTGAACTCAGGTCCTTCTGACTTCAGGAGTGGTGCTCTCTCTCCACTGCACCACCTAGTTATCTTCACCCAGGCTCTTTTTCAAACTGCCCTTGAGCTATTGTGTACTTATGGAAATTTTTTTAAACCCAAGAATAATTCTTGACATTCACCTTTCTTAAAATTGTCATATTAATCAGTCCGATGTCAAGATCCTTTCAAAATCCTGATTCATATAGTATCTCTCCTAGCTGCGGACTATTTTCCAGTGTGATTGGCCTACTTTATGCCTTAGTCCAGATCAATCCAAATCACTGATAAAAAATGTTCAATAAACAGCTCATAGACAACCAAGCATAGATCCCTGGGGGCTCTCTACTTGAGAACTCCTTCCAAGCTGATATGAAATGATTAACATCTGTCCAACCAGCCCCAAATCCATGTCATTATACTATCATCTAGCCCACATCTATCTCCCTCGTAAGAATTGTATAGATATTGTTATCAAATGCCTTCTAAAACATAGGTAAACTAGATCTACTGCATTCCCCTGACCTACTCTTCAGTATTTATATCCAAAAAAAAAATATTCTGACATGTCTTGTTCCTAATGAAGCCACACCAGCTTTCTTGTAATCTTTTCCTTTTTTAGATGTTCACTACCTCTCTAACAATATATTAGAATTGTACCAATGATCAAAGTTAAATCCACTTGTCTATAGTATGGTAACCGTATTATCTTCCTTTCTTTGAAAAGAATATTTGCTTTCTCCAGTCCCATATCATTACCTCCCCTACTCTTCATGATTGTTCACATCTCATCAACAGTGGCTCAACCTCACCCCAAAGTTCTTCTAGTACCCAAGGGGGTAGTTCGCTTGGGCCAGGTTCAATGACTTGAATTCATCTGGGACAGCTTAGTATTTTTACTATCTCTTTATTTGTTTTGGGTATCCACTCCCTATTATTCATTTTTGTTCTGTTCTTTTCCAAAGTAAAGGTCATTCTCCTTGGCAGAAAAATCAGAAGCAAAATTAGAAGTAGGTTGCTCTGCCTTCTTTCTCTCTGTCATCAGTTATCCCTGTTCTATCCAGTCTGAGCCTATAGCACTTAAACTCTCTTTGATCTTCCTCTCTTCCCTGTATATCAGATTTATTCCTCCCCCTTTTGTTTTGTACACTTGGAACTATAGCCTCTAACATAATCCTTAGGATAATGTGGAATGTTGTTTTAGGATCTGTTCTCTGCAGATATATTTTAAAAATCTAAATGGAAAATTTTTCTACATTCATACCTGCCTCTTCAGATAATTCTCATTTTTGACTCTCACAGAGATTATTCCCCCTTGGGTGTTCGAAACTTTATTAAGAGTTTCCTATTCCTCTTGTCCTGACTTCTACTACAGACTTCCTAATGATCACAGTTATCCAAAAAATAGAACGGGCTGCATTTGGAGTTAGTAGAATTCCCTCCTTATTGAAGGTGGTCAGGCTGGGGCTCAGCAAGTACTCTATAGAGAGATTTGTTTTTTCAGCATTAAGAATTCTACCTACCTTTCCTCTGACCCCTCTGTAATCTTTCCCAAAAAATAATTTGCTGGTTCACCATCCATTTTTCACCCACCTCTTTTAATGTTACAACACAATAAACTTTTTATTAAGCACCTACTACATTCCTGTTAATGGACCCACCATCCTTCTAGTTATCCAGGTACAAAAGCTAAGTGTCATCTATCAAGTCTTCTCTACCACTCACCTCATATATTCATTCAGTAAAACAGATCTCACTGTTTTTATCTCCACAATATCTCTCATCTCTCTTCTCTCCACTCATATAGTCTTATTCTAGTTCAGATCCATATAAACACTAAGGTTGATTATTCAATAGTCTTCTAATTGGTCTTCATGCCTTGAATCTCTCCCCATTTCACTCTATCCTCTACTCAGTTACCAAGGTGATTTTCCTAAAGTGCAGATTTGTGCAAATTAAAGAAACTCTGAGGTTCCAATTCATGCCCACTACTCACAGCAAAGATGCACAAGAGAAAAATGACAAACGTTGGAAGGGCAACTGGAAAACCAAACGCCCTAGTGCATTCTTGATGGAACTGTGAATAAATTTGGTCATTTTGGAAAACAATTTGGAAGTGTTACATTTCTGCTCCCTTTCATTATGTCCAAAAAGTTATTATTGGACACAGATATCCCTCAAAGATCTAAGAAAGAGGATTTCCATTTATTTATTTATTTACTTACTTACTTTTTCCTGAGGCTGGGGTTAAGTGACTTGCCCAGGGTCACACAGCTAGGAAGTGTTCAGTGTCTGAGACCACATTTGAACTCGGGTCCTTCTGAATTCAAGGCTGGTGCTCTATCCACTGGGCCACCTAGCTTCCCCTAGAGGATTTCTATTTAGAGAAAAATATTTAAGGTGGCTCCTTTTGTAATTGCCCCAAACTAGGGAACTGGATGGGTGAGTGGGGAGTCTTCCTACTGAGGAATGACTAAAGAAATTATGGCATATATATGCTGTGGATTATTATCATTTCATAAGAAATGAAGAAATGGATTGTTTCAGAGGAAGCGGTGAAAGAAAAGTATCCCAAATGGAATAATTTTTATAACATTGCAGAGAAAAACTTTAGAAGACTTTGGAACTGTAATCGATGCAATGATGAACCACTAGCCTAGAATTAAAACAGCCACTCACCTCTTTGCCAGAGAGGTGATAAATCTAAATGCAGGCAGAAACATTTTCCAACAAGGTGAGCGTGGGGATTGTTTGCTGGACTATAAATACATGTTTATGATGAGGGTTTTGCTATTTCTATTATTGTTGTTTCTTGGTGTTATTCAAAGGAGGAAGGGAAAGTTATAAAGATGGGTAATAAGAGTCCAAGTTCGACCATGTCATTGTATCCCACTCAAAATTCCAAGGTTTCTCATTATCACTAAGACCAGATATAAACTCTTCTCATTGTAATTCTTTGGCCATCTCTCCAGTCTTCTTATTCAGAGGTCCCCTTCATACACTCTACAGAGTTCCACCAAACTGTTCTCATGGTTCTTCAGGCAACAGCACTCCCAATTTTCATCCCTTTGCACTGGCTATTCCCAATACTTGGAAGAGTCTTCTTCCTCACCAAGGTCTCTCAGAATCCCAGGGTTTTACTTCATGACTCAGCTCAAGTGCTATCTTTGATAATCCCTCCAGTTACTGGGATGCTCATCTTTTATCTACTTTGTTTAATACATACACTGGCTCTTCTATTAGAATGTAAGCTCCTTAACAACAAGGAGATTAGCAACATTTTCTTTTTCTTTGTAACCCTAGTGCTAGGAAATGCTTTGTAGTACAGTGCCTAGCACATAGTAAATCATTAATAAACACGTATATTAACACAGGAATCTGTCCTGCATGGCTACATTTTGTGGCAGTTTTGTTTTTCTTACCTTCTCAATGGGTAGAGGAGAATTGAAAATAAACCAAAAAGTAAACAAATAAATGGCCACTTCAGCAGGGATGTCCAGCACTCCCTGGCACTTCTCTGCACAATGTCTTCTTTGGTGATCTCAACAGCTCTTACAGACACAATTATTATCTCTTTTCAGATGAACACAACTCCATAAGCAGAATGTCTACTCCAAATCCTAGTCTCATTTGAGATATTTCAAAGAGATTGTTCCAATGGTGTAGTAAATTCAAAGAATCCACAAGAGAACTCATTTTTCCTTCTATATCCTCTAGCCTTCTCCACATCTGTTGATTTGCCCACTCCCTTTTACAGAAGAAAGAACCAAAGCCCAGAGGCAACGCCGATCTTGCCCAAGTGCTCTCCCTCTACTATATACCACATTTCTGCCTGCGCTGCCGCTTAGTCCTGTGAAATGGCAGACAATGATTTTGCCTCTTTGAGCCTCAGTTTCTTTGTGTGAAAAACAGGGCTATGTAGAAGACAGCTCTGAACCTATGGCTCTACGGTGTGCCAAACCACCCAGATTTGTAACTTTGACATTCCTCCACTTACTCACCATTAGTTACCAAGTCCTGGCAGATCTACCACACGTCTTCCACTTATTTCTCTCTCTCCATTTATATAACCCATGCTAGCCCTTCATTGCCTCTCTTTTGGGTTCTTGTAATCATCTCCTTATAAGTGCTCTTTAAGTGTCCAATTTCTCCCCCTTCTATCCCAGTCTCCCTATAGTTGTCAAAAGAATTTAGAATAATCCTCTAATCCTTACACAAAAACTTTCAAATAGCTTCTCATGGTTCCTCAGTTAAAATAAAAACTCTTAAACCTGGCTTTTAAGACTCCCCTCTACCTGGTTTAGGCTGATTTCACACATTAATCTGTCCCCATCTATATTCCAAATATGAACAGCTCTTCCCTGAACGCAACATTCTCTCTCCTCCTCTATGCACTTGCATAAGCAATTCCTGATGCTGGCAATAATTCTTGTCAGTGATGTGGGCCTTCTGGCTGATCCTCGCACAAAACAGCCTATCTCCTAACTGCTCTATTCTCCACAATCAGAATTCCTTCTCTCCCAACCTTCACCTCCTAGACCAGCTAAAATCCCACCTTCTCTATGAGAAGCCTTTCTCAGTCATCCCGATCTTGGTACTTTATCTCCAATTCATCTTTTATATATTTTGTTTGCACATTGTCTCCCCCATTAAACTGAGCTCTTTTGGAGCATGGTTTGATTTTATTTATTTGTTTATATATTTACTTATTTATTGCCTTTTTTGATGTCTCCAATATTTAGCCCATTGTCTGGAACATAATTAATAATTAACAATAATTAATGCTTAATAATTGCTAAGTGATTGACCTCCAATGCTAAGAATCCTTGACTCTCTTTAGGACTCAAGACTATGCTGCCTGCTCCAGGATGCTTTCTTTTATTCCCCTAATTTTTTTTAATGGTCTCTCAAATTAAGTTCTAGTTACCAATTCATGCACATGCTACATTTCCCAGTAGAAGGGATGTGCCTTGAAGATGAAGATATTCTTCTTTGTGTTCCCTATCCCTAACTATTTGTCAAACAATTAAATATTTATTGAGGCAACAAAACACATAGAATACATGAAAGCATTCAATAATTACCTAAATAATTCCTGTCTCACACAATGTAACGCAGATTTACAGGCGAGGACCTGAGCTCACATCCCAACTCTGCCATTCAGTATCTTCATTTGTAAAACAAAGGGAGCTGAGGCCCTCTAAAGCCCCTAAAGCCCTCTAAAGGCAGTTCTGGGAGCTGGAGTCAAAGAGATGGGAATCCAAGTCCAGCCTCAGGAGTGTAACCAGTGAGGTGATCCCAGGAAGTCATTCCTCCCAGCCCCAATTTCCCCACCTATAAAATGGGGGTAATACTAGAACCTACCTCACAAGGTTCTTGGGAGGATAAAATGAGGTAAGGTGTGAAAAGTGCTGTGTGAGCCTGCTCCCTGCCTCACCTCTCAGGTCTCTTCCAACTCTGTCTCTAGTCCTGTAACCCACTGTTTCCTCTCTCCTTCCCAAGGGAGAAGACCTGGGAACTGTCTCAACAATGGACGCCACCCTGCCTAAAAAGCATTCTCAGCACATCTCTTGGCTTTGCTTTCCAGGGACAGTTGGCAGAAACACCAATCGACTGACTCGAGAGACCCAAGAAAAGGGCACCTACTCCTCCCAAAAGTCACCATTGCTTTCTGTCATCTCCCAACCATCCCAAGAGAGTTTCTTCTCTCCTGCCCCTCCACAAAGGAGCCATGTGTCTCAGTAGTCTGTCCTCAAAACCAGACAGTCCCAGGTTTCAAGGGCAGTCTCTAAGACATGAGCTACCCATGACAACCTGAGGAAGTGACTGAACATCTCGACCTCCACCTGTTCTCTATGAAGAAGTGCAAATCTGCATCATTAGAGGGAGCTTCCTCCAGAAGTTCCAGATACAATCTCCTTACCTCAGCCAAAAAAAAGTCCTCCATTCCCCTACTTCGGCTGCACTACAACACAGAAGCAAACATGCAGGGAAGCACTCAGTAGCTCGGATTCTCCCAAAAAACTAACACTCTACCACCAATTTGATTTATTGTTTTTTCACATTGAAACAAAAACTAGATGCCCATTATAAATAAATGAAGCTGTAGCACAAGAGTGTAACCTGGAGGCTGCTACTTAAGTATTTATGTGAAAAATCCAACCAACCATAAAGCAAATCTCCTAACGGTAAAAAATGATAACAACATATACACAAACAACCTTCTTTTGCCATTTGATCAAGAAAGGAAATTTAGGCCCATTTTTCCTAAGAACACAAAATGCTGCCTCAATGGCTATTCCCTGCGTAGTGTTTATGGAATTTTAAAACTACGAGGTGCTCAGACTTTCACTCAACTGACATTTATTAAAATTCTACTATACAAAACTTGATCGGGAATGACAAGGACAAAGGGACTATGGTGCAAGAAAGAAAGAACTAATGATAAGGGAGTAATTGTTTTATCTGGGGAGAGAGAAGGAAAGAGGTAAATTACAGGCATGGGAAAACCACCTGAGCAAATATTTCAAAAAGAGAGGCCATAATAAGAGCAGGAGGCTGAGAATTGCACAGTTTTTCTAGAAATTGAATATATGAAGAATATAAGAAAAGGCTGAAAGGATGGGGTCAGGATGGTAGGAGCTCCTAAATGTAGTAATAAGTCACTTAAATTTTATTTAGAAAGTGGTGAAAAGTCACTTACGGCATTCTGAGAGGAGCCACATCATCCAAAATGGAATCTTCTCATTTGAAAGGTGTGGGTAAACCAAGTTCCAGAGACATGACTTGTCCAAACACAAATGGCTAATTAGTGTTAGTAACTGTATTAGAACTCCATTCTCTTGGGCACTATTGCAATTATCTGACTGCTAATCACAGAAGAAGAACCAGACAGTGAAAATTGATGCCTCCAGGGATTTTAGAAATTAAAAAACTTATGTGTGGAAAAATCCATTCTTGGTGGAAAAAAAGAGGGAAGGGGGAATGTATCTCAAATATTTAGAAACTGCCTTTGCTGATCACAAAATGAAAATCCTAGTCTCTAAAACAACATTCAATGGGATCAGAGGCTATTGACATGTAATAAATATTTATTACATTCATAATTATTCTCCTTCACAAAGAATTTTGATCTGGGCACCATCTAGTAAATGGCAAGATTTTTTTCAAAAAGACATCAAGGGCTTCTCTGTATGCTTAGATCATTCCCCCCCCCCTTTTTTTTTTTTTTTTTTTTTTGCTAAGTTACATAACCAAAGCAAGTAAAAGAACCTGGGAGATACTTAGGGTGTAGATAAGAAGACCTGGGACTACCTAATCCTCATGTGGAAGAGAACATAGATCATAGATCTGTTGTTCTCTGGTGATACACAGAATCAGAAGAAAAATGGATTTTGACTTGATGTAGGGCCAAGAACTCTTCCTTAATAATTAGGAGCCCTCAGAATTGGGGCAGACTGCCTTGAGAGAGAACCCCTAATGAAAGTCAGTAGTATAAGCAGATGACATTTCTGTCCAGGTGAAAACTGCACCAGTGGCTTTTGAATTCTCCTCCAATTCTTGCTATTCCGGGGTCCATTCCTGTCAGTTGGTCGGTCAGTCTGTCTAGCTCTGTGGGCATGGGAGGCTTCAGAAGACAACAGCGAGCAGTTCTGGGAATCAGGAATACAATGTGCCATCAAATACTTGACAGAAAGTGGGTGAGAGCTGACAAGACCAGGGTGCTCCTTGTCACCCCCAGGGTGTCAGGAGGCCTCTCCTCTCCAGCACATCAGAAGAGCCTTTGGGACAAATGTTTGGGAAGACACAGACCAGAGCCGCAATGGATTGGCAAGCAGAGATGGTTTGCAATCTGCTTTGTTGGAGCACACTCCCAAATCAATGAGATCACAGGTCCACGTGAATATGAGATTTATATATCAAGGTTTCTCAAGCTCTGGCTTATGGCACCGTATATTTCTTTGGTGTGAGGAACTTTGGCCCCCTAAGACAAGTTCCATACAAAATGTTAAGTTCCATACTTTTTTGGTAGACCACCCAGAAATTTATATTGCAGGATCTAGTCTACCTAAGGCTTTTACCAAAGAATTTCAAATGAAGACAGAGAAGGAATGCTTATCAAAGTGGATTATGACCAAAAACTTGGCAGCTCTTACAGTATAATAGTAGAATGCTGGGCCTGGAGTCAGTAAGGCCCCAATGCAACACTTACTAACTAGTTGGGTGATTGAACAAGTCACTTAACCTTGTTTGTGTGAATCCACAGGAGAAGAAAACAGAAACCACTCCGGTACTTTGGCAAAAACCTGCACTGGACAGCACCGGACACATGGCAGCAGGCTAGGGTACCCAGAGGCAGGCCCAAATGACAATAGCTGATAAATTCAGCTCAAGTTGACAGCTATTTCTGCTACATTTCATCTGGTTAGCTGTCAATCAGCAATCTTAACTAAATTCTACCTAGCATAGTAGTTCACTTTGTATTACCATCAAATCTGATGTTGTCAGCACACACACACGTGTGTGTCATCAGCAAACTGGACAGACAGGTTCAAAAACCTAAGCATGAGTCAGAGAGATGTGATCTTAAGTTCATGTGAAAGATTTGGGATTTTTATTTTTACTACACGCTCAAAAAAACTACAATTTGACTTTGTTGCTAACAAGTCCCCTCAAAAACTATTGACAGGTATGGTTTCCAAATCAAAATAATGGCCCCAGGATAAACTGTACCGGTCAAACTACATTAAAGATACCACGTACTGTTGAGGGTGCCACATTAAAGAACACTTATAAAATTAATGAAAAACAGCCAAGATAGTGAAGGGTCTGAAAATCAGACTTTCATAGGAAAAAGGTGAAAGAACTAAGAATATCTTGCCTGGAAAAAGGAAGGGTAGTCTGGGGAAGAGCAAACATGATAGCTGTCTTTAAAATACAGCATGAGCTTTCAATATGAAATGAGATTAGATTTACTGTATCCTTTTCCAAGGATGAGGATCTTAGGGGCAATTTCAGCTACATATAAGGAAGAACTCACTAATAATTAGAAATGTCCAACAATAGAATAAGTTGCTTCTCAGAGCAGGAGATATTCTGCAACTGAAAATGTTCAAGCAGATGTTGAAATGACTCACATTGTCTATTTGTTCATTTTAGCAATGAAAAGTCAGTACCTTTAAAGATTACATGCCTTCAGAGAGAAAATAGGGCATCATGAATGGAAGGTTAGACTTGGGAGTCAGAATCTAGAGACTGTTTCCTCAACTCAAAAACAGAGATCAATGTCCACTAACTACAACAACCAGAACTCAAGTCCAAGTCCAAGGGCTTATTGAAATACACTACATTATTGTCACTCATCATGAATTTAAAAAAACATATTTTTTCCAAAACCTGCTCCCCCAAAATCTTTCAGCACATCTCATTATTTTAATATAGTAGAGCAAACAGATTAAAACAAAATGGAGTGCTAGATTTCTTATGTGGCTTTCAACAGGAAAATTCTCTCTCTCTGAGATATGCCCAACACTGGGTCTTTGAATATAGTGGGCCCCTCATAAATGTTTGCTGAAATGAAATACACACCAAATAATAAAGAAAGCACAGAGTTGAGATCAGAGGAGCTGAGTTAAATACTAGAAGGACCAGGTACATAAAGTGACTGAAATAAAAATAATTTTATTTTGAAATAAAAATTTCTACCTACTATTTTTCTTTGCCTTATGAATTACAAAATAAAAACAAACAAAAATCCTAATCCTGAATGCTCTGAAGTTATAATAATCAATCTTGACCTCAAAGAAGAGAGAAAAGAAGATTTCTTGCTTCTTCATAGAACCTCAGACTTTTTGTCATTTGTTACTTAGATTTGATGAATTTTGTTTTCATCTTTTTTTTTTTCAATTCTTTATTATAAAAAATGGCTCTTTTGGACAGAAGTATGAGAAACATACAGTAGAAAATGTAGGTGAAGTAAAAACAAAAACTAGAAATGTAAATGCATACTTTTTTCCCTTAAAATAAAAAACTGGGTCAAATATGATCTTTATGGGCCCTTCTCATTTAAAAATTCTTAAGGAAAAAACCTCGAATTTCAAGTAGAGTCAACTTGAGTGGAAAGAACAATACTCTAAGCTCTAACTAGATATACTTCTTCAAGAAAGAATGGACTCAAACCAGCTTTAGCTCTTCTGCACACTTCTGACAAGCACATTAGCAAGAAATGAATCTCCCCATTATAAATGCCTGCAATGCTCAGGGTGTCACGCACAGGCAATCCACAAAACTGGAAGCAGCTGGCTTTAGGGGACACGAGCAAAACACAGCCAGCTCCCTGGGTAGGAACTGCTCTGCCCAGACTGCCCAATGGGGAGGCTTATCCACACTTCTATTCTTGAGGATTTTGCACTGCATTATTTTTAACTTAGTTTAATTTTCCAGATTTTGCGTATTACATTTAGCTTGTCTTTTCTAAAAAGTTGTAAGAATCTTAGTTAAAAAGGTCAACATATCTCCTATCTCCTTCATGTGCCAGGTACAAAGCCTATTTTAATAAATAGTTGTTGAAAAATCAACAAGATAAGGATAGTGCATATTCAAAACCATGATGGAAGTCAAAGGAAGAAAGCAGGATTCATTTTACAAAATTTTCATTTACAGAAATGCCGATAACAAAAGTTAGGCATTTACCAAGGTATTATGAAACAGAATCTAATGTGCCCATTTCCAAATTTCATAAAAACACTGCCTACAGATTTAAACTTTTATTACTTCAGGGTACAAAGCCATTTCTGTTAAGAAGGTTATTTTATCCACAAAGGGGAAAAAAAAATCAATAAAGGCCAGAGGACATAAATAAAAAATACTTTTTGTTTCTCCGCAAGTTCTCTATTGACAATGTACCATTGTGAAGTCTCCAGAGCCACTGGGGCTCTCTTGAGCCCAAGGCCCCGAATGCATGGAATTTCCTTCTGAAATCTAAGCACAGCTTTTGTACAGCTACCTCACTGGCCCTCCAACTGGTTTCCTTTCTTAGACATATCCTCAGATTTTTTTAGACCATTATCTAGTTTACCTTTTGCCTACCAATGAAGATGAGTCTAACCTCTATGAGCTATCTCTTTAAGAGACCTTTTCTGAATCAATGCAACAAAAAGCACTCGTGGTCTATCCTTGGCATTGAGTGTGCTAAACTTGGAGAGCATGGAGAAAGACAAAACAGCATCCTCTTCCAGGAGCTCAATTCTAATTTGGGAGAGACAGGCACATTGGAGATCCAGACAGAGGAAATGAAAGGTGACCTCAACTGTTCTTAGTCTTTGTGGCACAGATCCCCTGCTTTGGTAACCTTCTCACAAGGTTTTTAAATACATAAAATAAAACTGGGAAACCAATTATGTTTAAAAACTTAATCAAAATATGCAAAACAGGGCAGTATTGTTGGATTGGAGAGAATGAAGTATAAAAAGGTAGGAAGATCCTAGATTACGAAGAGTTTTGAATATCCAACAAAGAACTTTATATTTGATCCTGGAAGTAATTTTACTGGAGTTTATTAAATTGAATAGCGAGGACAATGTGGTCAAGAGTCACGCTTTAGGTAAATCACTTTGGCAGGTGAGTGGGTAAGGCAAAAACCTGCTCAGAAATGTCCAGTAGTAGTCCAGGTAAGAGGTGCTAAGAGCTAAATGAGGGTGGCTGTGTGAGTGGGAGATGGGCATCTTTCCCTGAGAGATGTTGTGAGGGCAAAAATAATAAGATTCAGAAGTGGAGCTAAAAGTAGTATTTAAAAAAATACTTTGCACATATTTATCCTGATCTTCCACCATAAAATTTAAAAATATATATTTTCAACTTGTGGTCCATGAACTTTAACAACAATAACAACAACTGGCAATCATATTTCAATATAATCGGTTTCCTTTTTAGTCTTTTTAATTTTCTGCATTAAAAATATTCTGGGAAAGGTTCCAGAGACTTCACCAGATTGGCCAAGGCCCGTAACATAAAAAAGGTGAAAATCCTGTTCCAAATGATTTCAGAGTGCCCTATGGGTCACCAGCTTTAACTAAACCTCTCCATTTATACCCCAACAATTACATTTTGTCTTTTTCAATCACAAATGCTGAACAGAGCTCATCAGGATGCTGGATTTAATGGTGCCAGGATCATTGTTATATAGCAGTTTAAAAAGGGGGTAAGGACTCCCTTTTATTAAGTAATACTTGCTGCTTCTCTGGTTTGAATCTCACTAAAACAGGTGCAAATGAATGTTAGCAGCAGAAAAAAGGACAAGAAAAATGTAGAACTTTAGAAAACTGGTCACAGCTCAGTTAGTTAAGACAAATGGCAAAGATTCTATACCTGGTTTCACTGAGCATGGGACCAGTGCACTGAAGCTTTGAGGAAAATAACAGTGTGAAGGCAGAGTCTGGCACATGGTTACAAAACAAAGTGTCCAAGTACAAAACTGTGGCTTGCAAACCATCTGAGGATTGGGTTAGTCCCAGCTACAGGTGTGACCGCACAGCTTCAAAGGCTTTCCAAGGGGAGGCTGGATTGGGAGAGGCTGAGGCCTGGCTCACTAGCCAGGTGTCAGTCAGAGCACGAGGTGCAGATCTGGGAGCTCCCAAGCTCCAGACTCTCTAAGGGTCACTGGAAAGGTCGGGGAATGAAAGAAAGAATCAGAGGCAACAAAACAGCTGTCCTGGAGTACCTGAAAGGCAGCCAAGCAGAGAGGCAGCACCATGAGTTACAAGGTGCAAAGGAGCAGACTTTACTCCTTTAAGAAAAACAAAAAACCCACTCTTAAGGATTAGAGACGAGGGCAGCTGGGTAGCCCAGGGATGGAGTACCCACCATGGGTCAGGAAGACCCGAGTTCAAATCTTGCCTGTGACTCTGGGAATCAGAGGTACATAAATGAGGGTCTCCATGGGACTTCCACTCCCTGGAAGTGGAAGCACCCAGAGCCACTCCATTACAATGGAAGCTGCCCAGGCAAAAACTATCCTTTTGCTTGTACCTATATGCCCCAGCTTAGTGCAGTGCCTGGTGGTAGCAAAAACTTGAGAGATGCAGATTAAAACAACTCTGAGGTACCACCTCTCACGTATCTGATTGGCTAATTTGACAAAAAAGGAAAATGATAAATATTGGAGAAGATGTTGGGAAACTGGGACACTACCATTGCTGGACTTGGGAACTGATACAACCATTCTGGAGTGCAGTACGAAACTACACCCAAGGGCTTTGATTCAGTGATAGCACTGCAAGGTCTATGTCCCAAAGACAGCATTAAAAAATGGGAAAGGACCTGTTTGTACAAGTATTTGCAGCAGCTTTTTTCTGTGGTAGCCAAGAGTTGGGAATCAAAAGGATGGGATACATACGGCAAAACAAGCTGTGGTGTGTGATCGAGATAGGCCATTTTTGTACTGTAAGAAAAGACAAGCAAGATGATTTCAAAAAAGCCTGGAAAGACTTACATGGATTGATGTGTAGTGAAGAGAACAGAACCAGGAGAAAACCAAACACAATAACAGCCACACTGTATGATGAGGAACCGAGAGTGACTTAGCTATTCCCGGCAATACAATGATTCAAGATAATCCCAAAGGACTCATGATGAAGCATGCTTATTTTTCCACTTTTTTTCTTACACTTTTTTTTATTCAAGACTTCTTGTATGAAATGGCTAACAAGAAAATGTTTTACATGACTGCACATGTATAACCTATATAGGATTGCTTATTGTCTCTGGGAGAGGGGAATGGAGGGATATGCTTTGGAATTTAAAATCTTCTTAAAAAAAGATTTTCAAAAGTATTTAAATTTGTTTTAATATGTAACTGGGGAAAAAACCCAAAATATGGTATTTTTTAAAATATCAATTTGTCCTGACTCTTTCCTGGCTCAGCATATAAAGGACATGAGAAAAGGCACATTTGGTAATGATGGCCAGAGACTGTCTCCAGGGAAAGCTAGTTTTCTTGAAGTTCAAAAAGATGGAAGGAATATGAGAACAGATTCAATAGAGTGCAATACTTTAACGGAGAACAGAAAAGGAGAGCGGCTTTTTCAGCAGAAAAGCTGAAAAGTTTGAAGTGGAGGCTGAGGTGGACAAGAAGGTGGGAAGAGGGGCAGAGGAATGGTGCTGACATCAGGTAACAAACACAGAAATAAGAGAGGCAGGACCTGCTTATAGTCAGAAAGTCCTGTGGAGTTCCTCCCCCCCCCCCCCCCACTATAAGCTCAAAGCTTCATCTACCATCCTTGTCTGTTGCCCATGAAAAGGGCCCAAGGAAGTTTATACACGTGGCTGGAAGTTTAAGAATAAAAACGCTTCTAAATTCAGTATCTAGATCCATTCACCACCATTGGCAATCCAGGGCAGAGGAAGTGAAACCCAAGCAGGGTTCTGGAGCAAAAAAGTTTCTCAACTCTCCCTAGGAGTCCTGCTCTCCTCAGGTCAAAATAGTGAGAGCCTTGGCTTTAGAGAGGTTTCTCCCCCCATCAGTGGTAACAGAAGTGAAAGGAACTAAACTCAGACCCCTGTGAATCTCTGGCCCCTCACTAGGAAATGGGCAGTAATCTATAAGGTCTGTTCTAAATTTTAAAGTTCTAAAAATTCAGGAATATGATACTCAGGCTTAGATCGGGCAGGAGCCAAAGAAGAAGAAACCCTGCAATGTCCCCTTTGAATCCTGAGCCCTGACCATCTATACACTTCTCAAGAAATGAAGGACTATTTTGATTCAATCCTACATTGTATAGAGTCACACGGAAAGTGGGAAGAGAAGATTGAAGGAAATGTAGACGTTTGGAATGAACTCCAGTATTTTGTAACCTGATCAAATTAAAGTGGGAGAAAAGGCAGCTCCTCTTTAATCCCATCAATTCCCAACTCCAAGAGTTATCAATCCCTTACAACATCCCCCCCAGAGAGCTACTTGAACTATGGCAGAGTTAAGGAGCCCTTTGTTCTGAAGTGGTCCATTCCACTGTTGGCCCCTTCTGTGTTTTGGTATATGGAACATTTCTTAATTAAAATGAATTGCCACCCCATAATAATATTTCAATTCAAGATCCTAGTACAGCACTCTGAAAATAATGAGCACACTAGTCCATCAACCATAATGAGGATAAAATACATTCCACATTCCTTCACCTAATAGGGGAAACAGGTGTCCTCATACCCTTAAGTGTTCCTACTCTCTAGCTTGTCAATCTGTTGAGCCTGAGATGAGCTATGATTACAACCACGTGAGCACTCTCAGCCATCAACATGTATCACCACCTCTCTAAGACACAGTGTGTCTTTAAAGCTGCTGTGGTAAAAATGTCATAAGCCTATAACCAATTTCCTATCAAGTCTGGAGCCCCCAGGATGGCACATAATGCTTCAGATGAAGACTTGTGAGAGAATACAGTAGTAGCCCCTTTCCACCACATGCTAATCTCTACTGTGAAAGGCTGCTCCTTCATATCAGGCTCAAATCCCTAAGTCTTCTATATTAAATGCTAAGCCAGGGTCTTCCTCACTGACTTCTGTAATTGATGTTTCAAAGTTAAAAACTGTGGGGCTTCAAATACAGGCATTTCATTCAGGCTGAGTTAATTTACAGTTCCGATTCTTCCACCTGACCTATTAGTGAACATACTTAACTTGGTGTTATCTGAAATGCAATCACAGGCCCTTTTGTCACTTCAATTTATTTCAATTCAGGAAATAATTATCCAGGTTCAACCATTTGCAAAGCACTTTACAAAGGGGCAGGAAAGCAAGGATGAAAAATGGGACCCCTGCTTTCAAAGAGCCTGCAAATTGAGAAGACTGAAGTGATATTACAAGAAGTATAACCCAGGTAGGAATATGCACAGAGATGCAAAAGAAAAGTTACACAGAAAAAGATGAGAAATTCAAGGAGAGATTCTCTTTAGCACAGTGGTTTTTCATAAACCGTGACATGTGAACTAGGATTTCTAGGAAGACAAAATGTTTTCAACCAAGTTACTAATTTGAAAAAATGTTGGACAAGGCATGACTGAGGACACAAAGGCCAGTCATTCAAATGAGTTATTAAAACCCACTCTCCAGGTTATGAAAATCCGTTCTGAATACAATTGTCAAACTATGAATCTCCTTAAGTAAACTTAATACTCATCCCCCCCACGTCTACATCTCATCTACAAGAATATCCCAGAAAAAAGTCTAATGATGTGCTGAAAATAGCATTCCCTTATTCCATCACCTTAGTCCAATCAAAAAAAGAAGCAATAAAAGTTCATTTGGAAGGATTTTTAAATATTGAAAACACATAGATCCCAATGAGCAACTGTTTCCTGAACATCCCCCAAATATTGATCAGTAATCTATTCTAGAATTTTGCTTAGCATTCTAGATCTCCTAAAATTGACTTTTCCCTCACTATTTCCTTAACTTTGATCCAATAAGTTCTCTCTAGTAAAATTCACCTGCCTTATTCCACATAAGTCTTCTGATTTCCAATTTTCATGCCAACATCGATTCCATTCCTCTAACCTGGAATGGTTGGTCATACTCTGTTTCTGAATACATAAATCAAACTTAACTTTCAAAGATCACCTTAAACCTTCCCTCATCACCATCCTTAGAACACTTTAAGCTCAGTCTACCCGTACTTGTCCCATCCTAACAGTTAATATTTAATGCATATACATCCTACTGCCTCAAGTACAGTATAAGCACCTGGGGGAGTTAAGGCCCATGACACAATTCTTTCTCCTTTATAATGCTTGGCAGGCATAACGACATATATTGTAAATGTTCAATAAGGTAGCTACTGACTGACTAAGCATCTCAGAATAACTGACATTTGGGGGAGGAAACAAGCATTTATTAAGTTCCTACTATGTTTCAAGCATTGTATTTACAAATATTCATGTGATCCTTACAATAACCTTATGAGATAGGTGCCATATAGTTAGCCTCAATTTATAGTAAACTGAGATAGACCATGGTGAAGTATCACATAGCTAATAATAAGCATTTCCGGCAGAATCTGAACTCAAGCCTTCCTGACTCTAGACTCATTGCTCTCTCCACTGTGCCACCTGGCTATCTCTTATTCACTGAGCAGTTAATAATGCATTAAATATTTGATCTCATACCTGTAAGAAAGGTACTGAAGTTGTTATTTCCATTTCATAGATAAAAAAAAACTGAGATTCACAGCAATAAAGTCGCCTACCCAACTATTAAGTATGGGGGTTGGGATTTGAATCTGGTAAGCAGGTTCCGACTCCACACCAAGTATTCCATTCATGATGCTTGCCACACAGCTTCTAAAAGTCTGTCCTTCAGAACTAAAAATCTAATGAGAGAAACACAAAACTAAGAATATAAGATAAAGATACGGTAGATATGCTGAATTAAACCAACCAAAAAAAAGAGTGAGTAGCACAGAATGGCAGAATTAAGGAAAATTTTCACAGCACATAAATCTTTGCGCCAAGTACTTTGGCTATCATTTCATAGCTGCTTTCCAAGGAAGGCCTCAAATTTTTCCATGGGAAAATATATTTTCCATTTCTCCAAAGTGAAAAGATCCCATAAGGCCCATCCCAAATGAGGAGGATGCAGATACTGCCAGACACTCAGAAGGCCAGCATTCACTTGACTGTCCTAAGTAAACGAGCATGTTGTCAGCACCCAGCTTCTCTCTACAAGAAAAACCCAAGCACTATGGAAAAGGTGGCATGATAGTGCCAACACGGTAATAACTGATGCTGACCTTGGCTCTGAAGATAGAATTAATCACAACTGACCCTCTGGGGATCCTTATCTCAACCTAAAAGTAGTTTCGATTCCCAAATATTCATCAAGTTTATAGTTGAGGGACAGAGCCCAGAAACTTGCCTACATGATAAAGAGATCATAACTGTAGTAAAAAGTTTAGCAGAGATAATCAGAAGTTGATTATACAACCAATTCTTGTAACAGTCATGGAAACTAGGGGCAGATAACATTCAGTTAAAATTCCAAAGCATTTTTTTAAAAAATCACACATGCAAAGGAAGGGCAAAAATCACAGAGTAACTAGAAAAAGATACAAAAGACTTAGATGAAAAGCAAACAACTGTATAATCTGCGATTAAAAAAATATGTCCAGGTGAAACAATTGTGCCTGGGCAATAAATGAAAAGATAGGAAACAACAGACTTCAAAAGAAGACTCACAAACTCAACCACCATGACAAAATGCTCCAAATTACAAATAAGAAGAGTGATGAAAAACTTTGCAGCCCCTCACCTTGCAAATGAGTAAAGATGAAGAAAAGTAAGGACAGTCAGGGTTGGAGGAATTGTGGAAGGCAAGACAGTCACTGCACTGTTGGAGGGGCTGTGATAGCGGGACCACTTCAGAAAACCACTTGGAATTATGCAAAAAAGCGACTGAAATGTCCCCACACGTTGACCCAGAGATTCCACTACTGGGTTTTTACACTAAGAAAGTCCTCAGAGTCACTAGCATCTCTACAGCAGCTCTTTATGGACAGACAAATAATAGGAAACAAAGTAAATGCCCATCAACCGGGAAACGGCTAACAAACTACATGAATATTATTGTGCTACAAGACATGATGGCTAATAAAGAGCTACATAATGAAAACTAATAATGAAAGAGCTACATGAACTGAGGTAGAGGTCAGTAAGTAGAGTGAAGAAAACAGCACACAGGACTTCAACAATGTAAACAGAAAGAAACAGACAGACACACAATTAAATGAAAATGTTACAAAATTACAAGGAACAAGCATGACTCCAAAGAGATATTAGAAGATACTCCACTCTTCCCTCTACAAAATGGGGGGGGGTGTCCATAACTGGGGTACATTACACACATTTCAGGGTTTTGGATGTATTAATCAATCATATTAATTTTTCCTTTCTTTTTTTTTTTGTTTTAAAAATATTGTTAAATGGGATGGCTCTTTGGAGCAGGAGGGGATGAGAGGGGGAGGGACTAAGTCAAAGCTATGGTGATGTTAAAAAAAAATCATCTTAAATGATTTTAAGATGATTAAATCATCTTAAAAAAAATACCTGGCATTTCTAATACAGAATAATAAGAAAGAAGTGCATGAATTAGTCAGTTTACACCATATTCGCAACTACTAGGAAGAAGGCAGAAAAAACTGAAAACTTCTTAAAAGTACATGTTATTGTATACATATATTATATTTAACTTATACTTTAACAAATTCAACATGTATTGGTCAACTTGCCATCTGGGGGAAGGGGTGGGGGGGAAGGAGGGGAAAAGTTGGAACAAAAGGTTTTGCAATTGTCAATGCTGTAAAATTACCTAGGCATAAAATTTTTGCAAAAAAAAAAATAAATAGAAAAGAAAAAAAAAAAAAAGAACATGTTATGCTAGCAGGGAGTCACCCTTACATGCAAAGATAACACACTGATATCATCTACATCATCTCCAAAGAGTCACTCTAGATATTTTATATATATATATATATATATATATATATATATATATATATATATATATATATATATATATATATATATATACACACACAAAAAGTGCTACTTAAACCTTATGTAACCTTTAATATTAATTGCATATACATAATTTGTACATAGTACCTGGTAAAAAAATATATAAAATATTATCTTTATTGACTTCTATTTTTTTATTTCTTTTCATCTGCTATTAGTGAGCCTTATCTTTTATACTAAATATATAATAAGGAAGGTGGGATAGAAGCACTTTACCAGAGGAAATGGAAATGATGAGAATTGCTTCTTAAGAAACTTTCCTGGGTCTTAATTTTGAGAACTCCATTTAAAGTATTACGGCTCGAAAGCCAAAGAGAATACTATATCAAAAAAGGTTATGACTTCTAAATCTGATTAACATTTTTTTCATAACAGCGGAAAAAAAATCCCACAAAATAAATAGAAGAGATCATAGAGATGAAAACAATCTTGAAAGATGCAATTCAATTCAAATGTTGTTGAATTAAATCACCTACTAATTTCACAGATGAGGAAATGGATCCAGAAAGATTAATTTGCTCAAAGTCATATAATTAAACGGAAGTACCAGGACTATGGCTAAAGCTCCAGCTAGATTTTTATTTGTTTTGGAGGGGAAAAAAAGCAAGAGAGAATTGAAGAGAAGTACAAATTGATAATTCAATGTATGTGTTTACAAAAGTTTAGCAAACACTATACTTTATATATCTAAAGCACCACCCTTCCAAAAGTTCAAGTGTCTCAAAGACTTAATTGTAAATCTAATTCAAACTGGTTACAGAGCATAACAAGGTCAATGGGTAAAAGGAGACTAGTTTCCAGCAGGGAACTCATGTTGTTGACAGTTGGGCTTAAGCTGATCTAGTGTCTCCCCAGAGCTCCTAAAATCCCTTTCAGTCCCAGAGTTTGTCATATCATCATCCAATCTGACTTCCCACAGTGGGAGCTGTGTTTATCATTATAGAATAAAATCCTAGAGATTCTGTCAATTAAATTATGGTAAAACATCCTCATTTTCAATTTATTTATTTCAAGTAACCAAAATTCTACTTCTGGCTAGAGAGGAGGAACTATCCTTTGAGGGTTCATGATTCACAGTCAGTCACTCACTCATTCATATTTCATTAAGGGTCTACTGTATACAGACTGGCAGCTTGGTGACTTGGGAGTGTTAGCCCTGAGTTCAAATTCTGCCTTGAATGCATCTCCTTGACCCTGTAATAACAGTACCTAACTCATGGGATTATTAAGGAGGGTCAAATGAGATCATATAAAGTACCCTACAAAAGCTAACAAGCAATATAAATGTTAGCTACTTTTTCACAGTTCTGAAGATAGAATTTTAGAAAAGATATTTCTTGCCTTTATGGAACGAACAGTCTAGCAAATGAAGAAAGATACAGATATAATGACAATGTACACCTCACAGAGTTGGAAGTATATTTGAGGGGATGAGGCATCTGAGTGGCCCAATCCATACAATGTTCAAATCCTGGCTCAAAAATGGACCTTCCCACTACCTTCTGGAAGTCTGGCCCCATCAACTCTGACAACGCTACCACTTCAGGACCCCTGGAGGATAAAAAGAGCACCTCCCTCCCCGTTCTAAGGATAAAGCATGCTAAAAACTATCCAAGCCAGCTTTCCAAAAATGATAGACCCCGATTAGCTTTTCAATCCTGACTTCATCTGCACATGGACTTGTGGTCCGGACACTCTCTCTAGGGATGCAACTGTCTTGAAACTTATGATTTGGGGAATAAGGATTGGGGGGAGGGGGGAACGACACAATTCAGTGGCTTAGTAACCTATCTGTCGTCATAATACTATTCAGTCAGAGGCAGGACACGAGCCCAGGAGTCCTGATCCTCTCGATTCAGTGCCTACTCTGTCTCTCACAGTCAATAATGGCAAAACAAAAACTATGGGGAAATGCCTGCCAAGAGAATCACTTCAGCAGCTCAAAATTGGAAAGTTCTCAGAGACAAATCTGGATCTGGATGAGAACCTCAAAGAGGGGAACCTCCAATTCCTGAGGCAGTGAATTATGAGGACATTACTCCTTAGAGAAAGCTGAAGTCTGTTAGGGATTTGACTGCCAGAGAGCAGGACATGGCGGGCTCCCTGCTGGCACTTCTCTAAAACCCCCAGCTCACTCTCCAAGGGAGGGCCAGCCATATCTCAACCAAGGCAGAGTTTGAAGTGCTAGTGTAACCATCCAGATGGAAATGTCCTGAAGGGACCTGGAAAGCCTAAGAGGTCAACAGAGGAGACACACACTGGGGAATCATCTGCCTGAGGTGGCAGTTAAAGTGACAGGAAGGCGCCATGGCCCAGAGACGGGGCTGGGCCTGGACTCAGAGGCATCCAATTCCCATCCTGTCTGTGACACTAATTAGCTACCTGCCCATGATTGAGCCACTGTCTATTCCCTCACTTTCATCATCTATAAAGTGGGGATGTCTCACACGGAGCGGCTAAAATGAGAAGATGCTAGTAAGATATTTTGAAAACCTAAAAGCACTACATAAATACCACCTATGATTAACACTAGCGGTAGAGAGAGAAGGGATTGGAGGAAGAAAACGTAGGAATAATGATCTTGGAGAAGAGAAGACTTAGGGTAAATATGATAACTACCTTCGAGTATATGACATTGGGAAAGGGACAAGGAGAAAAAGAAATAAAAAGGAGCAGTTTCAAAACCAAGGAAGGTCAGAGCAGCAACAGCACTGAGATCAAGGAGGAAGACAGAAAATAAAACCAGGTGAGATTTGATGGGGAAAAGGTCCACAATGACTTTTGAAAGAACAGCTTCAAGTAATGGGCAGAGTAAAGTCTTAGGCGGCTGTAAACATCAGATACAGATGCTGCTGTTTTGTCTTATTCAATTCTTCATGAAAGCTTTTTCAAAAGCTTTTACTATTGAGGAGAGGAAAGAGAGATGAGCTACAAGATCATGGGAAAGCTTTTTGAACATTGTAGATACCTGAGCAGGTTTGGAAGATAGGAAGGACAAAGGGAAGAAGGAGAGAAGCAGGAGAAAGGCAACTTGCAAGGTCTTAGAAGAAGCAAAAGGGAGAAAGGCTGAGTATACTGATCTGACAGAGTCTCTCCAAAGCCTTCTTCCCTAAGGACATGAGATATAGAGAAAACAAATCCAAATTCATCTCAAAAATCTTTCAGTAACACAAGCTTCTAGGCCCTATCATTTTATAACGGAAGTAGGCACACACTTAAATTGATGTCTATTTGCATGGTTAAGTTAGGTTTTGTTAAAGTATAAATAAGGCTATCCAATACCTTTGGGACAAATAGAGTAAAGTTTGATCTTCGGTCCCCAGGAGGAAAAACTCAGAAGACATTATAAAACAGGCAGTGGAGACCAGCAAGTTAAAATACATTTACAAGGTACCACAAAATTCATCAAACATACATACAAAAACGGCCAAGAGTGAGCAGCTACATCTTTATACAACTCTGGAAGTGTGGATCAAGCCCTACACTCAGATCAGGATGCATAAATGGGGGGGGGGGGGGGGAAGGATACAAAGAAATCAGAGATCACAGGAACTTGGAAGCAGATTTTCCTTTTCCAGAGAAGATAATTCCTGTCCCCAAGAGGCAAGGAGATCTCCCCAAGAGTCCATAGAGGGAGTAGAGGAGCTAAGACTTTGACCCGGTTTTCACCATGTAGTCTTCCACCTCCATCAAAGAACAGTCCAATGAATGGAGTAGAACAAGACTTGCTAGAAAAGACCAAGGAGGTTTACTTATCAGAATTTGTTAAAATAAAATAAAATTTAATTTAGGTGATCTCAAATTGACCTGTAGCTGATGATTTTGTTTTTTATGCCTTCATTCCCTAAGACAACACCCAACTGTCTAAAAAAGGTGGCTCAGATATCCCCAGCTGTTTTAAAACACGGATTTCTGATGCCTCCTTGTCTTAGGTAAGCTTCCAAACTAGTTTGTAGAAAATGTCTCAGAAAAATGGGAGATCATTTCCTTTCTTTCTATACTTTTGGTTCAATATAAAGATTCTCCAAAAATTCCAGCATATGCTTTCATCGTACTTTATTTTTCCCTTTTAAAGGGCAAACAGTATTACCAATCTAGGTAAATAGCAAATCAACAAGTTAAGACTAAATTAAAGTTAGAGCTATGTAAATATGATAAACATGAGGCATAACAGAAAAATAATCTAACAAATATTTCCACACAAGAATAGAAAGAATCATGGAATTTGAAGAATCTTAAGAACTATAAGATCAAAAACAGAAATCCAGAAGGCTCTAACAGCCTGCATGAAAAAACACAGAGGTATACTGACCTCTAATTAAATTTCAGCATATTCCAATAAAAGTTGCTGTTCACTGCTAGCAAATGGTTCTGACGATCATTTTCTCCCATAAAAAATGAAAATTATTCCCATCTACACACACACACACACACACACACACACACACACACACACACACACACACACACACACGTGTTTCAGAATTATACCTAAATTATATATTGCTGTTAATAAGAATAAATATTAAGGTGATTGGGGGAGGGGGAGAGAATAAAAATTCATTGCCTTAATGAAATAGCAAATGAAGTTATGTTTTCCTTCTAACAGTCATCCTTCCAAGTTTATATCATATCAATTTTCCAGAGAATGTATAGTGCAACAATCCTGGCTCTTTCTTGCTGCTGTTTAACTTGCCACACTGGTTCTCTCACACTAGTGGCAAGAATGTGAATAGATAAATGAACTTTTGTACAAATGCTTGGACTAATCCATGTACTATACAATAGAGTGTTGATGGAACATGGTAGAAGAACTCTTATATAACTTCTCCAATATTATCAGTATATAGAGCTACCTGACCACAGAAGAGGAAGCTTGGGCACGCTGCTGAGCCAGAGCACTAGGCAGGAAGCCTTACCCTCTGAGTTCAAATTTGGCCTTGGACACTTCCTAGCTGTGTGTAACTCTGGATAAGTCACTTCACCCTGTTTGCCTCAGTTTCCTCCTCTATAAAATGAGCTGGATTAGGAAACAGCAGATCACTTCAGCATCTCTGCCAAGAAAACCCTAAATGGGTCAAGAAGAATCCAACAAGATAGAAAAACAACTAAACAACAAAGTGAATGCTAAAATAGTTTTTTCTTCCTAAGCATCAATAAAATAAATGCCACATAAATAAGACTAAAAATGTTCTACCATAGATAGCAGAAAAAGAGCCAATGCCTGGGTTCCAGTTTGGTTTGTTATTCAGGGAAGCTGTCCCCTCTCAAGTTCTTTTAAAGGAGGAAATCATCTCTAAGGACTAACCCATATCCAAAATAATCCATAATTCTGTATACATAAGTACTTTGAGATTTCAGATGACAGAAACATAAGTATAAGATATTATTTAAAGAATATAATTAAGCAGAATTTTAAAAATAAGTAGGAAACGCTAAATAATCACTTTTTCTACTGTACATAAAGCATATATGTATATGACTGTATGTACAAACACCCATAATTGACATAAGTGTCCAAATGTTAGGATAACTAGTTTAGGTCAAAGGTAAAAAACTTTGCTTTTAAAACACACACACACACACACACACACACACACACACACATGTTTGATAAGTATATTTCAATATAATCTGTTTCCTTTGTAAGCCTATGTATTTTATTTAAGCACTTAAAAGCATTCTCAGGAGTTCATAGACAAACTGACAAAAGGGTCTGGTTTATGATCCTCCCCAAAAGCTTAAAAAACCCCCGATTTAAATATTTTTCTATCAAAAATACAAGTTTTTAAACTAAGTATTAAAATTAAAATAAAAACTGATTTTTTTCTTGTGTAGCATGATAATTGTGGAAGTACGTATAGAAGAATTGCACATATTTAATATATATTGAATTATTTGCGGTCTAAGACAGGGAGTATGGGGAAGGAAGGGAGAAAAAAATTTTTTTGGAACACAAGGTTTTGCAAGGGTGAATGTTGAAAACTATCTATGCATGTGTTTTAAAAATAAAAAGCTTTGTTAAAAAATAAAATACGGAAACAGCTTGAAAGGTTAAGAGACTGCAAAAAACTTTCTGAAGCAGCAAATACATATGTGGTTTCAAAAATGCTGAGTATGAGATACAAATGTTTGACAGACATCAGAAATGATTTTCAGTAACACTTGAATGTCTGTCAAAAGAATGAATGGACGCTAGTTCAATTTACCAGGTGAGGAAAGCATAGAATGGCTGTGAGCAAGCACCAGCTCAGGAGTCACATGACCCTAGTTCAAAACCACTAGTTATTTGGCACAATCAGTCTGGTGACCCTGACCAAGTCATTCCCACTTTCTTCCTCTGCAAAATGTGAAGGCCAAAACAGATGGTGTCTGTAGTCCTTTCCAGCTCAGAAACCTAGGATTTCTTGGTAGTCAAAGTGCTACAGATAGAAAGGTACTATCTGTCAAAGGAAAGCGAGAGAAGACCACATTCTGTTCAGTTCTAAAAGAAGAGGCTTGTTTTCTTTTTTTTCGGTATTTCCTCACATTCAGCTCACATAAAAGTTTTTGCTTTTCCTCTTCTCCAGATCCCTCAGTTTTTCTAAAAGCTCTCCTTCAATTCTCAGACCTGCTATCCCATCTTGGTCATAAAAGGCAAGATTTCACTGTCACCTTTGGCGAACATTAAACTTGAGCAGATCTAATAAAATCACCTTAATTCACCTGTCCTTTTAGATAGATTTGGAGCTTTTAATTCAAAAAGGATTTTTAAAAAGTTATTACTAGTACACGAAACTTTAAAGCTGGGAAGAAATGAAACTTTGAATACATCACTTATGAAAGGTTGCTGATCCTTCGTTTAGAATTATAGTAGGATAAAAATAGACCCAAATAAGAAATTTTAGTAGAAAACACCTGTTAAAGACTGCCCTAAGAGCTTTGTCATTAGCTCAGCATTTGAATGCCTTCTAATTAAAGTTCTCTTACTGTATATCATGTTATACAATAATTCACCTACTTTAAGCAGAAAAAAGTCCACAATTCAGACAAATTATAACATGAAAACCTGGGACTCTTCTCTCTCTCTGGACATCGGTCACCAGAGTTTCGTCTAGCACACTCAAGGAGGCTCTAAACATTCCTTGCCTCTTCTCCATTTTCATCCCCCCTTCCCTTCACCTATACCTTTATTACTTTCATATAGGCCAGATTCTTTAGTGTTTCATTCATACTTTTCCCATGCTCATGTCCTAATCTACCTTTCCTGCCTTCTTTTCGAACTTTCCTGCTTTGGGTACTCTCCATTACCATTTCATGATGTTCAAGAGCCTGGAATGCCCTTTCTCCCCCTTCCAAACTGTATCTGTCACACTGCTATGCTTTGAAGCCCCAGCAAAGAGTCTCCCATAAAGATCTACAAGCTTTGGGTTGGACCTCTCTTCAGTTCTTTCTGCCCCACCACAAGACTGTGCCTTAAAAGAAATGAATATATATGTATTTGTACTCTTCCTAGCATTATGTAGATACTCAATTGATAATTTGATGAATGACGTCACTTGCGCTTCTGTCGTGTCAGAATATGATACTACTGAACAACCATCATCAAGGAAATGTTGTTTTTCCAGTAAAAGTGATAAATCTGTACCAGTCCATTCTTCTCTCCTAATCTTAAGACAAAAGGCATGTATTTAACAGAATGGCTGGCTGGGGTTAGGGTTCTAGTCTGTAGCCACAGAGCAGTGAAATTGGCTGATCTCAAATAAAAGACTACCCACAACTTTGGCTTCCTTCTTATTGCTCACTGAGGCAATCCCAAAGGCACATACCATGCATACGTGGCATATCCTCCAAATGTAATTTTAAGCACCGCAAGGACAGACCCATCGGATCCAAGATCAGAGAGGTTCCTAGACTGAAATCTGAAAGGGATTTTAGAGGTCATCTAGTACAATACAGATGTGGAAACTGAGGCTCACAGAGCAGAAGTGATGAGTTCAGATCTGACCTCAAATTTTCGTTCCAAAGCTACCACCTCTTCATATCTCCCTAATAGTGTTTTTGCAAATGGTATGTAATTAATTGTTAAGAAGAAATCAAAACTGTCAGTAATTGACTAAAGCAGAATAGTAGACAGGGTAGTACTGAAGAAAAACCTAAATATAAATACTGCCTTTGACATATACTAACTATGTGATCATCACTGGCCAGTCAAACAAATTTAAAAACAAGAGTACTTACATCAGGAGCTCCCAAACGAATTAAATCATAGTTCAGGACCACTGCCTCAATAACCACCACCCCCCTCAAACAAATATACCCATATACTTAACATCTATGCAGAAAATGACTAGGCCCTGGGTGTTCAAAGTCATATTAACACACGGAAACATTGTGTCAGACTCCTTATATCTTAGAAGGGACCTCAGCTACCCCATTCAAACACCTTCATTTCGAGTACAACAGAGCCAACAGACAAAGGGGCCTGGCCTGTGTCCTCAATCCCAAGCATCCTTTCAGGAATGCCTCAACCACTTTTGAATTTGGGGGTTTAATAGTTCAATAATCGCCTTTGAATAGAATTTGTTTTCCTTGTAATTCATTTTATTTTATTTTCCTTGTAATTGCATTTTATTTTATCTATTTAAAAACATCTTCCAAAAGGGTCCAGAGGTTTCACTAGTCTGCCAGAAGTCTGGGACACAGAAAAGGTTAAAGACCTCTGTCTTTCAAGAGTGTGAGAAGTGTGGGAAAACTGGGACACTGATACATTGTTGGTGGAGTTGTGAAAGAATCCAGCCATTCTGGAGAGCAATTTGGAACTATGCCCAAAAAGCTGTCAAACTGTGCATACCCTTTGACCCAGCATTGCTGTTATTGGGATTATATCCCAAAGAAATACTAAAGAGTGGAAAGGGACCTGTATGTGCCAAAATGTTTGTGGCAGCTCTTTTTGTTGTAGCTAGAAACTGGAAGTTGAATGGATGTCCATCAGTTGGAGAATGGTTGGGTAAATTGTGGTATATGAAGGTTATGGAATATTATTGCTCTGTAAGAAATGACCAGCAGGAGGAATACAGAGAGGCTTGGAGAGACTTACATCAACTGATGCTGAGTGAAATGAGCAGAACCAGAAGATCACTGTACACTTCAACAACAATACTGTATGAGGATGTATTCTGATGGAAGTGGAAATCTTCAACATAAAGAAGATCCTACTCACTTCCAGTTGATCAATGATGGACAGAAATAACTATACCCAGAGAAGGAACACTGGGAAGTGAATGTAAATTGTTAGCACTACTGTCTATCTACCCAGGTTACTTATATCTTCAGAAGCTAATAATTAATGTGCAACAAGAAAAAGGTATTTACACACATATATTGTATCTAGGTTATATTGTAACACATGTAAAATGTATGGGATTACCTGCCATCGGGGGGAGGGAGTGGAGGGAGGGAGGAGATAATTTGGAAAAATGAATAAAATTTAAAAAAAAAAAAAAGAGTGTGAGAAGTACTTTCATCTCAAGTCAAATCCCCCCTCTCCCAAAAAAAACCTGAACCACATTTCCCCTAAACAGGACGGCTGTTCATAAGAAATCCACCCCCCAACACTCCGTCAAACCTATGATCTCCTATCTCTCTGGACCTGTCTGCAATGAGATCACCTAGCAGAGGTCACTGGGCCTTCTTCTGTACTCCCCCCACCTCATCTCTGAACACCTCCTCCAAATATCCTGGGCATTCTATACTTCCTCCATCTGCATATATTCCTTCTAGAAACTGCTTCTAGCTATCCCTCATTCTACAAAGGAATTACAGGTTATGGCCAGCTGCTAAACCTGGCAATCACTACAGTATCTCTCAGTGTCCCTGAAATTATAAAAACAACTGTGACAAATATTTATGATATAGTCCTTCCTAAAGACTACTTACTTTTGTTTTCCCATTTCATATCATGAGTCAATCTGAAGACTAAAGGAAATAGACCGCTACAGATTTAGAAAATGAAATCAAGTCCTCTAGCTAAAATACACTGATCTCTTCTGAAAGAACAGAGGAATTTTACTTAGGGTCTAGCATACCAAAAACCTGATTTTTGTAAACAGTATGAGAACTGATGTCTATAAGAACTGAAGTTAAATGCCTGCCTTTTCTGTAACACTGATATTTCCAGTATAAACAGGACATTTATTGCTACATGAATCAGAAGAGATTCAAAGTCCAGACTACTTAAACATCCATTCAAAACAGTTGTGAGAATTTAGTTCCTCAAATCTGGTGAATCTGTACTCCCAATCTGATCACACTGAATACTTAAATGGAAAAACTAAGAGACTAAGGAATCAATTGAATAGCTTAAAAATAGTGATAGTGCTGATATGAAACTTCCAAAGCAAAAGCTACAGTGCTGAGCTACTACTCTGTTGTAAAACTGGCAACTACATCCAAATAAACTCAGCATGTCTTGACTTTCCCTCCAAAGCCGTAGAACAAATGCTTTTCCCCTCAAAGCTGAGCCCTGACTTGTCTGAAAGCTGGAGCTTCCGGTCCTTGAGCTCAATTGCTAAGTAAGGTTTGGGAAGTCAGGACTCAAATCTCACACATAGGCACAAAGGGCAATTGCTTCAACAGGACACTTGTACTACTCAGACCAAGCTTGAAGCAGCATGAAATCAGAACCTATGATGTTTACTTACCCCCTTCAATTATACTGAAGACAATTCAATTGTCAACTTTAATCTGAGCCATAATTAATAATATCAGCATCCTAAGTACAAAGAAAGACATTACAGGTACAGCTTAGAGTTTAGCACAGCTTTTTTTTTTTTTTTTTTTTTTAAAGGTGAAGAGGGATACAATGCTTTTAAAGTACTGTTTTTGAAATATAAGGCACACATTAAAAACCTGTTAAGTATAGGTGAAAAAAGTTTTGTGGATGTGCCAATTGACAATCATAAAAGGAGACAGCCAGGAATCACCAGAAGAGATGCTAAGAGAACTTAGTTTTGCACTATGTTCTCAAAACAAAATTTAATTTAATATATATTTGAGATAGTGTGACAGTGGACAGCCATGAGACCAAGTCCTGGTCTGTCTCTGTGTTTGTGTCTCTGTCTCTCTCTGTCTCTCTCTCTCTCTCTGTGTCTCTCTCCTCTGTGTGTGTGTGTCTCTCTCTGTCTCTCTCTCTCTCTGTCTCTGTCTCTCTCTGTCTCTCTCTCTCTCTCTCTCACACACACACACACACACACACACACACACACACACACACACACACACACACACAGGCACGCACACCCCCCCCCCCCAAGATCTTGAGCCAAGTAGCTTAAGGAGGGCATTTTCTCACGAGGGAGTTCTAGTAACAATGAAATACATCTAGTCCCTAACCCTAATTTTTATGAGTGTATGCATAGGGGTGGGATGTATATATGAATGAAAGAATGAGAAGGGGGAGTGGTTACAGTGTTGCACTGGAAGCAAGAAGGACTGAATTAAAATCCTGCCTCATACCCTTTCAGACTGTGTGATTCTACCCAAGTCATCCAACCTCTCTATAACTAATGAACACTGCAATCTGGGCAGCCTCAAAAACTCCTTGCCAGCTCTAATCTATGAAATGGAATAAATAAGGAAAAAGAGTATTACAATTTCAACATCACTGGGAATCAATGGCTTCATGATGTTTATTTTTACATCCTAAAAGTGCTTCGGACCAGACACTTCCAGATTGTCTGTTACCACTCAACATCCAGCTATGACACCATCAAGATAGATCTATCTTCACCCTCCATGATACTGACTAATGCAAGTACAATACAAGATAATTTCAATTTGCCTAGTTCAAAATATTTAAATATAATTTTTAAAAAATTCACAGGAAGAGAGTAATAGTGGGTAGATGAATCTCTCTGGCACATCCATTGGGTCATCAGCTCTGAAGCCCCTCTTCCCCAGCTTCAGATCAAAATGTGAGCCTCTGATTCTCTAGCCCAGAGCCACAAAGATGCTTCATCACCTCATTGGACAGGCATCCCAACCATGAATCTGTGGTCCCAGAATTCCCAGATAATCAAATAGAAGCAGTAAAGGCATATCAGAAAGTAAGGGGATGGCCTTCATTATATAATGTCAGGCTGAGAAGTCACTGAGGAGAGTGAGTGATATATTTAGGAATGAATGCAATATTTTAAAAATGCATGAAATTTTTAAAAATATTCTTTCATTTACCAAACTATAGTGAAATGAGATTCATGTAAAATGTGAAAAAGATCTTTCCTCTCATCTGTTTTAGGTGTATTCAACAAAGTGTTTAATAATGGCAAATACAAAAAAAGAAAAAAAAGAATAAGGGCCTTGTTTGGAAGACAGGATGGGGCAGTAGAAGAGGCCTAGCTCGCCATTACTTCACCTTTCTGACCCTCCAGTGTCCTCATCAGGTAGGGGGATAACATGACCTGTACAGCCCTTCCAACTGACAGAGCTAGGGTTGATATAAGTATTACAGGCAAAGTCTCAGGTCAGCTTCAAAGAAAACATTTTCTGCCATGCCACTGGGGGTGCCTAAATTGTAAAAAGGGACAACAGTTTACAAGAAGAGGTTCCATGCTCTTTTGCCAAAGTCTGCTCACCTGGGCAACCCCAGGCCTTGGTAATGACAGCTCTGCTCATGTCGGGGCTTTCTCAGGATCCCAGATTTGAAGCTGGAAGGAACTCCAGAGCTCCTCTGGAGTCTCCTTGATGAAGGAAAAGGCAGGGGCTGGGAAATACTGGTGTGATAGAACAGCCTGTTTGCCTGTCCCAAGTCACACAAAGCATATGTGAACTGAATTAGCAACTACTGCCCTAGAGAGATTCTGCCTCTCCTCTTTCAAAGGAAATGGTTCGACCTTCAGCAGCATCTCATTTTGCTCATACAGAAGAGCTTCCACTTTCTCTGCTCCCTAATCAATGACACCACCGTGGCCTACACAGGAGTGTCACCTGCTCTACCAAGCTCACCTTGACATTCCCAGAGAATTCTATTCTCCTTAGCTGTTCAAAGATCACTCCTGCTGCCATGAACTCTCTCTTTTGCTGTTTCACCGGAGAGAACATTCTACTGTAAGAGGCATGGTATGTGTATAGACTTGCCAGGTAGAGGTCTGTCTTAATACTCCAAGCTTCCTTGTTTACCAAAGGTAAATGGTTTCACTGTAAAGTCTCACATTCAGCAAAATGTTTACAGAATGGGCATTAAGACAAATGGACAGTATGATGTCAGTGAATGCATACCCAAGCCAAAAGGGAAGCAGAGAGCCATAAGTGGAAATAAAGCTTAACAAACTCATTACAATCAGCAGTGTTTAGATCTTTTTACCCAGCTTTGAACTTCACAACCTCACAGGAAAGGGGAGTGTGGGGGGAGGGGGAGGTCCTGAAAGTATTCAGATAATAGAAATAGAGATGATTAATAGATTGAAAAATTACAGCAATGAGAAACAATGAAAGAAAAAGGATTTGGTTTAAAGATGTGTGAGAGAAAGCAACTTGAAGCATCTTCAGTAGGGTACTAGCATCATACTCAGATTTACCAATGGACTAAAATTCTTATGAGAATCCTAACACAAGTTGAATGTTCACAAAACATAAATCCACAAAATAAAAGATGATTTTAAATGAGTGTCATGTTTAGATTGTAGCTTACGATTAATGCTCAAACTTTGGGAACTGAATCAGGTCCCAAGAAGGAGGAAGGTATTTTTAAAATTATTATTATTATAATGTAACAAGGGACAAATAATTGATAGGGACTAATTTCGAAACTTAAGCTGCCAGAATAATCAGTTTTGCTTTTTTTTTTAAGGTACCAGTTTATTAAAGTGACTCAAAAGTTATTCTAAACTTTCAGAACTAGATCTCAAAATACTTAGACATAAGGAAAAATGTTTAACAGGAGACTCTTTAGCACTAAGAAAAGGTTATGGGGAGATCTGAAATCAATCTTCTTTTGAAATATCTTTAAAAATAGTCCTGCTTGAAGCAAGGGGAATGGACTATTTGACCTCTCAAGGTCCCTTCCAAGGCTATGATTATGTGATTTTAACTTACAGGCCTGCTGTGTGAAGGGGATGTCATACTGTCTCTATCCCTTTGACATAGGTACCACACACCTAAAACTTGCAGTCTGAAATAAAACTTAACATGAAAACTAAAATCTGATTACAAAATCCAATACTTTATTATAGCCCAACCTTAAATGACTCAGGCCTGGGAGGCAAAATTTTGAGAAGTGGAAGAAATAAGTGTAACTTCTGAATGTTACTATGTTACAATGGTACTAGCTTCCTAAATATTTTAGGGCTGTTGTTGCTGTTTCCAGCCCTTTGCGAGGCAGAGTGATGCATTGGCTGGGGGACTCCCGGCACATATTCCCCTTCAGTTGGGCAGCCCCCACTCTAGGACAAGCTGCAGGGAAGGGGCTAACCCGAGAAGAGCTGAGCAGTCTCCGGCCTGGCTGGGCCCTGTGCCACCTTCCAATTCAGCACAATACACGGCCCACAGGGTATTTCCTAAGGAGTCCCTGAAGCTGGAGCCCGGGGTGCTAGGTTTCTCTGGTCTCCCTTTAAAATCTAAACTTTGGCAGAGCTTGGCCCTCGAGTCCAAAGTGCTCCGGGCCCCCAACAACTGGCACGGAGCCTTGTTATTTTTTGAAACTTACTAGGAATAAAATCCAAACTAATCGGGCAGGAATCGATCTGAGTTTAAAAGGGGTAGAAAGCCTGAGGCTGCTCTCTCCCTGGGCGGTGAACCCCTAGGGCCCCGGCACTGCTCCAGCAGCCGGCTAGGCTCGGCCCGGGGTTCAGCTCAGAGCAGAGGCCAGTACGGGCCCCGGCCCCATAGGACACTGGGGCCGCCGGGGCCCTAACGCGGCCGAACAAAGACGGCCCAGCGGCCCCCGCCTGCTCGTCCCGACCATATGGCCCCGAATCCGGCTGGGCCGAGCCCGGAGCCGGCCGGCTTCACCCCAACAGCTCGAGCGGCGCAGGGCCGGGCAGGGCCCGAGTCCCGCGGGGGAGCTAGTTACCCGAGCCCCGGGACGCGGCGCGGCCTAAGCCAGAAGGGCCGCGCCAGGGTTTCCCGGGCCCTCGCGGAGCCGTGGCGAGCCAGGCGGCGTCTCCCCAGCGACCAGCGCGGTGCCAGGGCCTGGGCCTTGGTGAAGGGAAGACGGCGGCGGCCGCCCGGCCTCCGGTCCGTCCCGTCCCGTCCCTTCCCGCCGGGTCCCGCGGGCCCCGCACGGCGCTAGGCCGCGCCCGCCAGGCCCAGGCCGCCGCGTCCGTCCGGTATCGGCCGCTGAGCTCAGACCCTGCCGCTAACGGGCCCCTCCGAGGCCTCTCCCAGCCGCCCCATGACAGTGCAAAGACTCGGGCCGGGCTGGGCCCGGCGGCCTCCCCTTTCCTGCGCCGGCGGCCGGCGAGCGGGCGCGGCCCGGCCTCTCACCTTCATGTCGGGACATCCTAGTTCAGACGGTGGCGGCGCGGCCCCTGCCGGGCTCCGGCTGCACGCAGAGTCCCCGCGGGGGCCCCGGCGCTGCCCGCACCGACCGAGCGGCCCGGCCACAGAGCGGCCGGCGGCGGCGGCGGCGGCGGGCAGGCGGGCGCCCTGCCTCCGGCTCCGGGCTCCGGCTCCGGCTCCGGCGGCTCCGGGCTCCGGGCTCCGGGCCGGCCGCGGGGGCGGGGTGGGCTCGGCGGCGGCGGCGGCGGCGGGGGCAGTGCTGGCTCCGCCGCGGCGGCGAGGAGGAGGAGGAGGAGGAGGAGGAGGAGGAGGAGAGGAGGAGGAGGAGGAGGAGGAGGAGGAGGAGAGGAGAAGAGGAGGAGGAGGAGGAGGAGAGGGAGAGGAGGAGGAGGAGGAGGAGAGGAGGAGGAGGAGGAGGAGGAAGGAAAGAGGGAGGAGGAGGAGGAGGAGGAGGAGAGGAGGAGGAGGAGGAGGAGGAGGGATCGGGGCCGGGCCGGGCCGGGCCGCGCTCGGCTGCGCGGCTCCTCCAGGAGGCGGGGCCGACGCCGCAGCTCCGCGCCGCTCGCTCGCTCAGCCGGCACCCGTCACCGTGACACGGTCCCTGTGCGCTGGGCTGCGGGCCCGGCGGCGCTCGGCGGCAGTGGCGGTGGCGGCTCCGGCTCCGGCTCCCGCTCCTCCCCCTCCCTCCTCCCCTCCCCACCCCTCCCCTCCCCCTCCCCCTTCCGCCGCCGCCGCCGCCCCGCCTCCCGCTCCCGCCTCGGGCCCCGCAGCTGCTGCCGGAGGAGGAGGAGGCGGCGGCGGCGGCGACGGCGGCGACGACAGCGCCGACGACGGCGGCCGACGAGGAGGCGGCGGCGGCCGCGGCTCCGGGCGCTCGGCTCTCGGGCCCGCGCTCGCCCGCACGGCCGAGGGCGGGGCACTGCCTCCTCCGCCTGGGCCGCCCGCCGCCCGCCGCCGCCTGGGCCGCCGCTGCCCCGGGGCGCCCGGGAGGAAGAGGAAATGCCCGGGCCCGCGGCGCCCCCTCTGACGGACCCTCTGAGCCGCCGTCGGCGCCGCCAGAGCGAGGCTGCGGCGGGGCCGAGACCGAGGCCGGGGGTGAGGCCGGGGAAGCCAGGGGGGAGGGGGGAGACCGAGGCTGGTACTGAGGCGGGAGGTGAGGGTGAACCCGGTTCCGGGACTGGGGGTGACACCGAGACCGAGGGAGGGGAGGCCCCGCTGGGGGTTGGAGGACACCGGGCGGGAAGAACCCCAGTTCTGGGGAGGCCACAGAGCCGGGCTCCGTGCCTGCTTCCCGGGACGGAGCGAAGCTCCGCGGGGCCTGGATGCCCCCGGAGCCGGGCTCCCGCCGAGGTCTGCCCTGCGTCGCCCTTTCTGCTAGCCATGTGTGCGGCGGGGCCTGGGGGCGGGAGAGCGGCCTCGGCACGGCCTTAGCTTGAGAGCCCGGGCCTGCGGCCATGTGCAATCCCTGGAAGGAGAGCCGCGACCGCCCCTCCGGAGCAGTGATAAATCAGACCGTAAATTACAGGGGCCTCCGGCCTCCTCACCTTTAACGGCGTCAAGAGTGAAAACGGAGCCGTTTTCAACCAATATTTTCATTTAAAGTTTTGAGTTAAAAATGGAGTTTTTGGAATGCTTACTAATTCATTGAAAAATGGCAAGAAGAAACCATTCCAGGTTAACATAAATAATAGGTCTTTTTAAAAAAAAGTAACTATTTTCCACAGCAATAATTTAGTGAAAATGGGAACATTATTTTTACACATTTTAGAAATCTCTTTAATATCTAAATTTATGGGAGGGAGGGAGGGAGATTCAAGGCTGCTGCCTCTACATTCGGGCTGTTTATGTAAATTATTTTGGTTGTAGCTTCCCCCATAGGCACCTGTTGGCAATTTATAACTAGATCACTGGGACACGAAGTACCATGTGGAGGCTCAGTTGGTCAGTATGGGTCAGAGACAGGCCTTGAATCTCCAAAGTGGAGCTAGGAGGAAACAATCTCCAATTATAAAGCTCATGTGGTTTCCTGTGATCTGCACCAATTCTAGGAAGTAAGGGTATTGTTATTCTGAATTAATAATTATAATTATGTGAATGAATAATAATAAATTTAGAAAGAAACTGAGGCTTAGAGAGGTCAAGTGAAATACCCTTTCCATACTTGCTAAATTTGGTCACCCATTGAGGTGGGATTCAAGCTCAATTTTTTGATTTCCCCTTGAGTGCACTATTCTAAGCCACTGAGATAATACCTGAAGAGCACAAAGCACAGTGGCTTCGTAGTAGGTGCTAAATAAATGCTTGTTCCCTTGTGGACAAGAAATATGATTCACAGCTCCTGCCTTCTAGAAGTGCCCTATTTATTAGTATAGGGATAAGGGCAACAATTCTGGACTTGGAATCAAATCCCACCAACTTGGTGATCTTGGGGGTGTCCCTTAACTTTCCTAGGCTTTTTTTTTTTTTTATCTGAAAAGGGGTGTGTGCACTAGATGGTCTCTGAGGCCCCATCAATTCTGTATCTGTACAGTTTCTATTAAGTTTAGCTGTCTTTTGAATGCAAACTGTAGAGCTGGAAAATGCTGGTGTGATCCATCCGTACCTGGATGGACGTTGCTGGTTCATAGAGGAACTTCTTAAACATTTTGGAGTCTGAACTTCCAAAATACTTTTCAATATGGGAGAAATTCTAGGAAAACACTTCCATTTAAAAAAATTTTTTTTTTTTTTTTCAAGAAATAAGTGATCCCCTTTAAATACTTAATAGTAGTTACACTAATCTTTCAAAAGCTCTCTGATTTCTCAGCCCAGGGAGTTAGTATTTAAGAGTAGTTCTGGCCACCCTGCTGAAGAACCTTAGCACGTGGGTAATGAGTAAATGGAGTCTGTCCTTTAAGCCACACTCTTAAGCTTTCCTTGTTGGAAAGCTCAGCCAGAACTTTGGTTCCTCTGGAATAGCCTCTGACAACAAATTTTATATCCTTAGTAAGGCAGTGAAATGGGATTTCAGGGGAGGAATAGAGTACTGCCCGTATAAATAGCATTGGAGAAAAGAGAATGATTATCCTTCAACAGGTTGAGTTTGCTCTTTTCAGCCTCATTCAGTCCAACAATGATTCAATACCAACTGTACTGTTTTTCTCACTGGTTATTTAAAGGAGTCATTTTGCATTTCAGATAGTTTAGGTAAATCAAACCATATGGTAAAACTACCAGAGTAACCACCTCCCCTTCCTGGATTACTCCGTGGGTCCCTCATATGTGTATATCCATTCAGGGCCTATATTTGCTAGCAAAGATAGCAGTAGGAGTGGGGGGAGAGACAAGGTTCATTTCTGCACTTGTGGTATTTCCACTTTAACTTCAGATCAACTTCAAATGTAGCCAAGAGAAGCCCAGCCTTCCATCTGCCAGGACCATCTCTTTTCCACCTTTAACCTTTCTCCCTACTAAAGGATAATTACTCCTGTCATCCTTTGTTGAAATCTGGAATTCATTTTAAATAATGATTAGGAAAAGTAGGAAAGATATTGTTACCAAACTTCAGGTAGGTTATGGGTGAAATAAGTTTTACCAGCTGTAACATTGTTTTTTAATAGGAAAATATGTTCCAAGTTGCAAACAACTGAATTTCAAATGAAGTTTTGGAAAATCACCTATAAATTGGGACTGCCCCATCCATGTGAAAGGTTGATGTGCTGACTTAACCTCATACTGAGGACTGAAGAGGAGACATGAACGCTCAGAAGAGAGAAATGACCAAATCGGACAGAAGACGGACTGAGGCCCTGTGAGCTCCAGCTGAGGAAGGTTAAAGGCAGGTCAGACACTAGGATTCGCCTTGAGTAATGATGTGACTTCAATGCCCTCCCCCATCATCTTTCTTTAGTGCCCTCCTTCATCATAAGTTCTAGCCTTCTTCAGGGTTTGGATCAAGTTGGTATTCTTCCACAACTGTCACTGACCCAAGCTCAGACTATATTCATTTCTCTCTTATCTCAGCTGCCACAGCATTTGTACACAGCACTAAGCATTTGTGCCTTTGTACTGGCCACCCTGCATCCTGGGATGCTGTGCTTGCTCTGTCTCTGTCCCTCTATCTCTCTGTCTCTCTCTTACACACACACACACACACACACACACACACACACACGCTCACCTTCCAGATCCAGTTCAGAGGCCCTGCAAGAAGCCTTCCCTTTCCTTCGGCCAGCAGGCCCTTGCCCTTAGAGCTCTCTTCTAGGGATCTAGTTAAGTGCCTGCTGGGATTTTCTCTCTCCCTGTTAGTTTGGGACTTTTGTCATTGTGTCCCTGGTGCCTGACAATAGTGGAAGACAACATCTTTGGTCTGTTGGGTATGCAGTGTTATACAGAGGGTAGAGAGCCAGACTGGAGGCAGGGAGCCTGTTCTCCCTCAGTTCAAATCTAGCCTCAGATATTTACTAGCTGTGGGACCCTGGGCAAGTCACGTGACCCTGTTTGCCTCCGTTTCCTTAGCTGGAAAACCATCAGAAGGAAATGTCTAACCACTTCAGCATCTTTGCCAAGAAAACCCCCAGTGAGGTCACCAAGATTTAGATGTGATTGAAACAGCAGCCTGGGACCCTTCCTTTCACCCACTTGGCCCTCTATAAATGTGTGAGTGGGCAGTAAAGCTCATGTGGGCACTTGGTAGCCTGGGAAGAGGCATCCCCAAGGGGTGTCTATCATGGCTGTCAGGGTACTGGACCTTCTTAGTCCCTTAACTGAGGTCCATCCACAGGACTGATTGAGCACCTACAGGATACTATTTAAGTCTTGAGCTGCTCAACAGCATAGGCTGCATTTATAGCAATTCAGTGGTCTTAAAGCTGCTTCCTGCTTGGAGATCCTGTGAGCCACTACAGGCTGCTCATCAAAACAAGTGTTTATCTGTTAAACAAAATGCAAACACATGGAGCTCTAGACTCCGTGCTGGGCGAGAGATGGGCCCTCAGATACCTTAGAATTGGACTCGGGAGGACTTCACCGCTGTGAAGGCTGAGGATAATATTACACGGTGTGAACTTGGAAAAGTCACAGCTTCCCTGAGCCTCTCTGTGAAACAAGGAAACTGAAGTAGAAGGCACTTATGATTCTCACCAGTCTAGTTTGCTGTGATTCTATAATTAAAGTCACTTGTAATTCAGCCATTTCCTTAACTCTTAGAAAGGAGAAACCTAATTATCCAGAAAGACAGGAATGTAGTGCTCATAGCTCAACATTGCTGATGCCCTCCTTGTTCCCTTTGTAGCCAAAGTTAAGACATCAAAGTAAAGACATCAGTGGGAGTGTAACAGCTCCTATCCACGCTGTAGAAGCCGACCTCACTGATGTTCAAAGGGCTAGGGACCTAGACCCTTCAGATACTGGGAACATTTTCTAAACTTCCCTGACAAGGAGATCGCCCTTGCTGCCTGGTGGGATGGTACTGAGCAGAAAAGCCCTCTTTGCTGTGGATTAAAATTGAGCAGCCAGTACTCTGACCTTCTGAACTATTCCCCATGTTGTGTCCTAGATTCTTCAAAACTTAGTAAAAATTACCTGTTCTGGGTGCTCAGTCTATACGGTGATCTTGAAGTTCATTTGGCATGGGTGAGTGTAGCCTATCCACAGTCTGTTGGGATTGTGTATTTCTTTCCATCCTCTTCTCTGAGAGGTTTTGTTCTTTCCCGTTGTGTAACATGCCTTCCTGGCAGTTACTATTACCAGTCTGTCCTAGGCCCAACAGAGTACCTTTGACCACTGACCTTTGCAGTGTCAACTCTACCCAGCTCGCCTCCTCTTGAGGCCTTCAAAGGTCTCTGGCCATGATTTCTTGAATCTATAGTTTAATAACCGGTAATACGCTCAAGAACAGCCATGTGTAATCTTAAAAGCCTTTATTGTACCTACTCACATAATGCCCTGACTTGTTAACTCCTTAGTGAACACCTGGTCTGAAGACCCACGTGTTCACTACCAAACGCCTTACCTCTCGGCTATCCATCAGCTTGGCTTAGCTACCCCAGGTTAAAGAGAGCAACTTGCTGCAAGCAGTGGGCTTATAAAAGGGCTGTGAGGTCACACACACACAGCCAACCAGCAAGAGAGCTGTCACCCATTACGAAGCTATCTCACTATGGTCAGGATTCCACCCATAGGGCAATCCTATATCCACAGAGATTACTTCTAGGCCTGTTGCGCTATGGCCACCCATTTAAAGGATCCTTACACCGTTGTGTCTTTCCAGAGAAGAGGGTAGCTTTCATTTAATGTACCCAACCCTTGTGTTCTCTTGGAGGTAATCCCTCTTTGCACAGAGCCCAGTCACGGGTTCTTGTCCCTTCTTTCCTTGTAAACCCTTCTGGACTTTGCCCTCTGTTGTTAGACTTTTTTTCCTTATAAACGAATCTTTTCCTGAATCTATCCTTCCTCCTATTGCCTGTCTTTTCTTTCCTTCCTGTTTCCTGGTAGAGTGAAATGCATTTCTGCACCTCTCTGCATAAGTCTCTGTTTTTACCTTCTTTGCCTCGTTCACTTGAAAAAGAGACTCAGATATTTCCCACTCTCCTTCCCCTTTCCTCCCTGTCTGTTTGGCCTTGTACTTGCTGATGACATGAAATAATCTTCCATCTTTCTTTCCATTGTTGCTGGGTCATTTCAGACTCCTGATGACTCCCTTTGGGGTTTCTTGGCAGAGATACTGGAGAGGTCGGCTGTTTCCTTCTCCAGCTCATTTTACAGAGGAGGAAATTGAGGCAGATGGGGGGGGTGGTAAGTGACTTACCTAAGATCATACCACATCCAGGGCTTCTAAAGCCAGATTTGAAGTCTTCCTGCCTCCAGGCCTGGCCCGCTATCCCAGGCACCCCCTGGCTGGTTTATGTCCCCATAGTATGTGTCTTTTCTTCTTCCTCTTTTGAGAGGAATAAAATATAAGAAAACCATGTCTGGCTGGTTCAAACATAGAAGCAAAGCTTCCCAGGAGAAGTAAAGATTTGATTCCTGGCCCTTCCCTACTTTCCCCAAGAAAGCCAAGCTCTACCCCACCTCTGGCTCAGATCCGAATCCTCAAATCAGGGTGACAGCTTCTGGAAAAGGCAGGCCAGTTGTGGCTGATTTATGGCTTGACTCTTAGTGACTCCCCTGGGCCACTCCCCTGAATGTACCATCTCCACCCATTCGAGAATATTAGATGACTAGAACTGGCTCCCTCTTTGTATTTGTATCCCTATGGAACCTGATCCATAGCCCTTAAGAAAAGCTTTTTTGTTCATTAAAGGGGATGCTAAGTTGATTTGCATGGGAATTGTTAGCTTGCTGTCCCCTGTACAAAGCTTGTTGGTTCTTACACCTATATTTTTGTAATTGCCCTGCCCCACCTACCCTCCCTTTATCTCCTAGTCCCCCCCCCCCCCCATTTGACATACCTTGATCGGCAGGCCTTGTACTTGCTGATGATGTGAAAGAAGAGAGTGTTGGGAGTTGGAGGTAGAAGATCTCTCTTCAAATCCCAGCTCTGCGACTCCCTATAGGACACATCCTCATGTATGAAGTGAAAAGGTTGAATTAAGTGGCCCCAGATGCTTCTGTCTGCAAATCTGTCATTCTGTGATCCTGTGATTACAGGACCCCTCTATTCAGGAAACATTTATTAAACTCCCACTGCATTCAAGGTCCTGAGTCTAACCTCTTTTCCAGATGACAGTCCCTCAAATTTTCAGTGACAGCATCAGTGAAAGAAGTCCTAAAAACTTAGCTGTTGCAAATTGACACACGAGGCGTGTCACCGTTGCAGGACAAGCGCTTCTCTGTCCTGGCATTTTACTTCATTCTTCACAGGGACCTGTTCCAAACTCTTCCTTCTCTTCATTCACCAGCAGGTGTATCCCAGATGACCTAACCTAACTTTACATTCCAGTGACGTGATGGTGACTTTCTAATCCGCCCTTGGCTCCTGCAAACCTCTCCTCCTCTCTGGCATAAGAGAGCTGTTCTTTCCCTCCACAAAGGCCAGGTCTCAAATGTGCCCCTGCCTCCTTCACGTATTCACTGTGGCGGACATCCCTCTCTCCTGTGTGTCCTCAATCCTGCCCTCATGGCTGACTCTTTCCCACAGTTGTCCAAACATCTTCAGAGTTTTATGTGTCCCTTCAATTCCATCTTGTTAGAGTCACAGAAAGTCAGAATCCAGTCCAATGCAGACCGGAACAAGAATCCTTGCTTTCCTGTACCTGATCAGTAAGATCCTGGCATCCTCTTTGAAGAATCCTGGTGAGTGGGCACCTGCTACCTGCAGAGGCAGGTCATCCAGGGCTTGGTATTAACCTTTTGGTTCTTTGCAACCTTCACCAATTATTCCTCATTCCACCCTTCACCATCTCTTCCTTCTTGTGGATGTCCTCCAGTTTCATTAGCATCTGCCCAGGACTCAGAACCGAACTCGGTGTTCCAGATCTCCAAGTGGGCAGAATCCAGCGGGGACGTCAGTGCATCGTTCTCAATATAACCTAGGATCACATGGCCTTTTTTTGGCTGCCATATCCCTGTTGGCTCATATTGAGCTTTAAGTCTACTTAAAATACCAGATCATTCATCCGTTTGATACATGTGAGGGTTACTTTTTGAAGGCGAGCATGAGACTTAACATGTAACTCTATTAGATTTCATCTTAATAGATTTATTTCCTTGGTGGTTTTGGATCTTGACCACATGTGTAAAGGATATCTCCATTTTTTGATAAGGTACAATGAGACCTTGACCTTGATCGAGTCATTCACAAAGACGTAAAACCCCACAGGGACAGCCACGTGCAGGTCCCTCCACTGAAGACTCTGGCCTGGACTCATTCGTGGTGGCTTTGAGTGAAGATGTGCAGCCAGTGCCGGGTGAGCCTGAGTGGTGAGGGGCTTATCTGAATCACAGGGGCTGCACCTGCGCCCTGAGAGGAGGACTCTGATTGGCCACGCTGCCAGTGCACCGAGGAGACTTGGGTGAGCCTGAAAGCATTATGTATGAGATGAGTCATGGGGAGCAATGTTGGACAGATAGAAAATATCTCCATGTCCTGCAGAGGTGGAGGTAGCATCTGGTCTGCCATTGAGCACCTCCGGCTGGCCAGGCTTTCTGGCCCCTCCTGGATCTGGCTAGTGCTTGGCTGGAGATGAAGTGAAGGGCTGTGAGTGGCCCCAGTCCAGTGAACACTCAAGGGGAGTGCCAGAGGCTGACCTAAGTTCACAAACACTTATGGTCCTGCGAACTCAAGTCTATGGATTTATTCAGTGTTTTGCCAAGAATTCAGGTAAACTGTCCACAGAATTGACCTGACCTAACTATTTAGTTACTCCATCAAAAAGGAGAGTGAGATAAATCTGGCATAACCTGTTCTTGAGGAAGCCCTAGTGGCTTTTTATGCTCAGCATTTTCTTGACCAGCTCCAGCTGGTGTAGAATTTTCCCAGGAACCATAGTCAAGCTCACTAGCCTATAGGGAGGCAGATAACGTTTTCTTCCCTTTGGGGAAAGTCAGTATAATATTTGTCCTTTTCCTTAATATTGCTGAAAAATTGCACCGTTCTCTACTCCCATGTGACACCGCCCACTGTTCCATGTTGCCATCTGTCTTTTGCAGTAGGTCTAACTGCTGCCCCCAGGTCCTCCCTGCAATCCAGACCAACACCCAGATATACTTCTTAGGGGTGAATCTTGCCAGCAGTCATCAGGGCTCTCTGGTGCTCACCACCCGACGACATCCTCCCATGACCTTTGTAGGCTTTGGGGCATCTCTCTCCATTCCCACTCTTTAGCTTGTATGCTCAGGGGGCAGCTTCTTTGACCCCTCACACTCTAGTTTATTGGGTGCTTCGGACAATGCTGTAGCTTACAAGACCCATCCCCACAATTATCAGCCAGAACAGAACTTTTATTTACTGAGTTGCTAAGGTAAGTCCAATCGCTACAAACATCCCCCTGTAAGTCTGTAACAAGCACTCCTACTAGTCCATACAGAGTGTGGATGAAGTGGACCCAGGCTGGGTGACCACCTCTGATTGTTACCAGATGGTCCTTTTCTTACTCTTGGTAAGAGCTTGTGACCCCCTTCTAGGGGAGATGAAGGTTTTCTGCTCAGATTCTTGTGGAGCTTTATCCGTCATGGAGTCCAATTGGTTCTCAAGACACTGCCACAGCTGCTGCTATCCTGTCAAGGCCAGGATACCAGGGACAAGGTGAGAAGTACAGAATTCAGTGGACTTTCTGAGACTGAAGGGTCCTCTTCTGGCTAGGGTGTCCAGAGAGGGGAGGAGGCAGTCTTCCCTCCTGCAGCCTCCAGCAGTTCCTTTTCAGGAGCTTAGCTGGAAGGCTTTTACTCTAAGATTCTAGAAACTAGTTTTTCTCCAGGCCTTGGAAGGTGTGACCTAGTGCTTCAGCCAATCTGAACAGATTTCCTGTCACACTTAGGGGAATTTCTAGGTCTTGCTCACTCCTAATGAAAAATCAAGATGTTCTCAATAACCATAACAAGGCCGATCTGAATGGAATGAGTACTGCCTCTTCACCTTGTCTTAGAGCACTGCCTGTCATATATCCTTTTTTTTATTATAGCTTTTTATTTACCAGATATATGCATGGGTAATTTTACAACATTGACAATTGTCAAACCTTTTGTTCTAATTTTTCCCCTCCTCCCTCCCCTCAGGTGCCTGCCATATATTCTTTAGAAAGACTGGACGTTTCTGTGGCCTTAAACATTCTCTTGTTTCCTTGCCATTGCTCAGGCTTTTTCCCTGTGCCTAGAAGCCTTGCCCTTCCTCATAAACTGCTACCCAGTCCCTAAATCTAGATCTTGGCTCCTAGGAAACCTTCCTGATTTACTAACAGTCTTCCTCTTTGTACTTCATGGAACACTTGATTTTGTAACTCTGCTGCACTTGTGTGAGGCTGTGTGGTATGGCTCTCTCCTTTGCCTGAAGTTCCTCCTTGCCCAGGGCTATGACATTTCAACATGATGCTCTCCTTGGTACCTGGCCAAATGCCTTGCACTGCCTAGTTGCTTAATAAATGATTACTATATTGTATAAGCCCATTGTGTCCTAGTATTTAAATTAGAAAGATCGAAACGAAAAAGAAAATAGGGTGGGAACAAAGCCTTCCCGGGATGGCTGTTCCAGTCTGTGTTAGGGCAGTCTTACCAGCTCCCCTTGGTTCAGTTGTCGCCCCATGCAGGTGACCCTCAGCTCTGGATCTGGCTCCATACTCTCATGAACTTGAGTTCCTTCTTATTAACTGCCTGTTGCACAGAGTCCATTGCCTCACTCTTAAAAAACCTCAGATTTGACACGTGGGAAACATATCATTCCCCTCTGCCCCCCCAAATGCTTCTCTTTTCCAACAACATTAGTGTTGATGCTGTGCCCATCCTTATGCGTTCGCAACCTTGGAATCACTAACAAGCCCCTGACGTCCAATCCATTGGTCAGCTTCTGGTCAACAAGCATTTATTAAGTACTTGGGATGCTGCTCAGTAGTGTCAAGGACACAGCCAAGGAGCAGTGCCTGCTGCCCAGGAGCTCCTGGTTGAGGCCCTACAGTCTATGAATGCATGGGAGAGTAGAGATTCCCTAGGGGGCCGCAAAGGCAGAGCAATTGTTAGGAAGTGTAGAGGTTTGGAGTGCAGCAAGGGAACACGTCCATGTCCAGAGATAGGGCACTGGCAAAGACCTGCTTTAGGCTGATGGGTTAAAAAGCTGAGTGGAGAGAGGCTTGGGGCAGGCAGAGCCCTTCACAGTCTACTTGCAGTTTGCTTCAAGGTTGCCTCTGTACAGTTTGTCTCCTGAGCTCACAACTCGGGAGATTATGGACTCAGAATCCCGAGTTGCCCTCAAATGGAAACTTGCCTGATCTCCACTCCCGCCTTCCCCGTTCCAAGTTCTCCTACCCTGAACATTACTTTTTTGTGTGTGTGTACGTGTTACTTCCATCTAGTAGAATGTAAGTTTCCTGAAGTCAAGAAGTATTTCTGTTGTGTCATTATAGCTCCAATCCCTAGCATGTAATAGACACTTTAAAGTCCTTTTTAATTGAATTTATATTTCAGTTAAAATTGGTTCAACAAGTACTTATTGCTCCTACTCTGGGGTTGATTATATAGAGATGATGTTTGAAACCCTGGAAAGGAGAGCTTCCCAGTATGTAACATGTGGATGGCATTTTTCTAGCAGAAATCAGCCATGAGCAAGTGGAAGGCCCGATCTTGCTGTCTGGTCTCGGGGTGAAGTTATTATTCACACCGCCAGTTGCAGCTGCCCACTGAAGTCGATTTTGCAGTAAATTGTGGCCGGTAATCTAAAATGGTTTAAGCTGATACCCCAGCCAAGTGTAAGGACAGGAGCAGCCTGGGCTGTAGAATTGGGGAGCGTGGTTTGAATAAGTGTCCCACAACTACAGAAGATGCAGGACTCCAGTGACAGGATCTCGTTAGTCCAGTGAGCAGTTCAATCAGGGCCGTGCTCAGCAGCTTGAATAGCCTCCAGGAGTCAAGAGCACTAGGGCACGGTGACCTGAAAGCACTCTCCGGTGACTCAGCTAGAACCATCCCATTGATGAGCGTCCCCACTAGAAGAGTTGGTCCGGAGCTCTCTTCCAGCGCTGGGTATTCATCTGCGGCTCTTGGTCTCATTCCGTACCTGTCTCAGCCTGCTGAAGAAAATGATTGCAGGCTTCTTCCTGCTAGGAAGCAGGTGCAGAACCTGTGCCCTTGGGGCCATAGCTGTGTGTGTGCCTTATCTTTCCCAGATTCCAACACAGGGAAAGTGTTGTCCCTGGCTCAGGTGGTCAGGGGGCCACCGCTACTGAGAACTGGACCTGGGGTAGGCTAACTGGAGGACTTTGAGCACGTGGCTCAGGCTGCCCTGGTCTTGATTGCCAGTTCTGCCCCATGGAAATAGACAACTTAGAGAGGTCTTGTGGAATTTTGTTATTGGGGTTCCCCCCCCAGTTTAATAAGAACCTCCTTGTACATAGTCTATAAAAAAGATGTCATTGAAGTAGGCAAGTACTCCATGATCAGAGAGTTGTGCCAGATCTTATTAACAAAGTGCTGAAATGTGGGCCGTGTGTGCAATCCAAAATGCCACCCATCCATTTTGGAAATGTGTCTGATGGGCACGGAGCCTCAGACAGATTACATCAAGCCTTATGACTGAGGAGCTTTAGGAGCAATGGGAAGAGATTTCATTCCACTCTCCTTTAGCCCTTAGAGTTTGTAGGTAACCTCTTCCTCTGCCATTTGGGAGCAGGAAAAGGAATGGCGTCTTCTGGGGACAGAGATGGGAGGAGAAGCACTTTCTGAGTTTCCTTCAAACACCCTCCAGACGCAGGTGTTCTTCTCCATGTTGCATTCTGCTCTGATCTTATACTGCCAAGAGTATGTAAGTATATGGATGAGATGGATGGAAGTGCTCAAGGCCAGCTCAGTCATGGGTCCTCGTGAACTTCAAAGGGATCGTCCCCACTACTTCTGCAAATTGTCGTTGGTATTGCCCTGAACGCTTCCTTAAAGACGACTTCATTTTCAGCCAGGGTGGCCCGTTCCGAATTTCAGGCAATTCTTCCTTCCCTCCTAATGAGAGGAAATTGGCCTTCCTGGAACTCTCATCATCGGCTCTATTTCCACCTTCCAAGACTTAGGCAAAATTAAATCTAAGCCCTTTCCACGTGTTCGGTGACACTCATCCCTCCAGGTTTCCTCTTTGACTTCCTAAGTCTCTTCATGTTAAATATTCCCTTTCCCTTCAGCTAACTCTCATATAGGAGAATAAAAGGAAGGTGAGCTTCATGAAGGTAGGGATTATTTTGCTTTTACCTAGCACCTTGCTGGGAGTAAGTGCTTAATAAAGGCCTGTTAATTGATAGTTTTAAATTGCTTCCCTGTCTTCATCAGCCCCCTCTTTAAACTTCTTCAAGGTCTTACACAAAATAGGGGGTCTGACTAGGTTCTCAAGAGGAAATCTGCATGGGCCCTGCCAACAGCCCTTCCCTTGTGGGATGGAGCGCCATGTGACCCAATCACCAGCCTTTATTTCCAAACTCCTATTGATGTCTTTTGTCTCATTCGTTCTGATTGTGCTTCTGCCTTACCTGGCAAGCCCTCCTGTAACAAGCAAGGAACTGTCACAGGACAGACAGCTTAGCAGAAATCACCTTGATGGCTAACTTAAGATGGTCTGCAACATTGCACAACGGAGCTCTGTACCTCTTCACCAAAGCAAGGAAGGTTCTTTTCTCTCATTTCCTTTTTTTGACATTACAGCATGCATTGATTAAGAGCTTCTTGTGTGCCAATTACAGTCCTGGGTACTGGTCTCTGCCCTCAGGAAATCTGCAGCCATGGGAGTGCCTACTAACATGTGGGACCTGACATGTTTGGGGGAAGTGTTCATGAGCACATAAGGAAAAAATAAACTTTCATGTTTTTGCAATGACCACTATGTATGTGTCTGGTACTGTGCTAAGAGCTGGGGACACAAAAAGGCAGAAGAACCCCAGTCCTCAGAGATCTCACAGCCTTATTGGGAGAGGTGGCACATTAATAGAGAAGGGGATATGAGCATGAGGAAGGTCTGTAGCTGAAGGGAAAGTGATGAGATGGGGGTTGGGGGAGAGCTCTCCCTGAGGGGGCCTCTCCATCCTCTCTGAGCTGGCGTGGGAGATCAGCTGGTGGGAATGACCAGGCGCACTGAGGATGATCCTGCAACTTTGACCTTCAGTGTATTGTCCATTCTGTAGTCGCCTCTTCCAGCTTTGCTGAGAATTAGTTACCTTTACACAAGGCTTTTGGTTTTATAAAGCGCTTTGTTCACAACAACTCACTGGGAAAATACCGAATTCCCAGTTTGAGGACTCAAGTCTTGTTATCTGTGTGATTTTGGAGCAGTCACTCACCTTCCCTGGGCCTTTGTTTCTTCCTCTGTAAAGTAAGGGAATTGGACTAGAAGAAGGCCTCAGGTCCCTTTTATCTCTCGCTCTGTTATGCACTGAACAGATGACCCTCTAAAATGAAAGAATCAGACTGGGTCATCTTAAAAGGCTCATTGGCAAGTCCTCTGACCCGTTGGGGAGTAGTGCCAGTGGGATTATTCCCATTCTGAAGAGAAGAGGCTCATGGAAGGAGCCTGGCGGGCACATGGTTCCTCAACGAGGAAGTGTCAGCCATGTAATTCAAACTGCATTGCCCAGGCTGCAAGGATCTAAAAGACCATCCTAGGGAAGAAGGCACAAAGAGGTCATGGATCTTCCCAGTGATCAGGGCTCGAACTTAGTCCTCATGGTCTCTGTTTCCATTCAAAGAGATCCCTTGTCCAGTAACCTCCAAAAACCTTTTTGTTGGTTAAGCAGACCCCAAAGGACACAGAGCTTTTGGATGGTACTCTTGTTATTCACATTGGAATCACATGATTGTATAATCTTAATGTTTAAGAAACAAGAGTTCTACTTTTTTTTTTTAACCACAATTCCAGCTTCATTTATTATGAGAAGCTGGCAATTTGACAGATAGTAAAAAAACTGAGGTTGGTGGGCTTGTTAAAAGATTGATTCCTACCAGGTTAGCATTTTTTGAAATAAGATATAAATTGCTGCATATAAAATTTTTAGGAAAAATAGAAAAAAGGCTCCGTATTCCCAGGAGTGGGCTGGCCTAAGAAGCAGTCTCTGGGGCAGCTTCACAAGCCAGGAGGAGCAAGGGGAGCTTCCTGGACTCCTGATCTCTCAGGTGGCACAGGCTATAGGGGGTGGCTTGGCTTAGACTGGGGAGAGCTGCTGCAGCCTCGGTAAGTGCCTGTGGGGACATGCCAGGGACAGGCACTGGGATGGGGCAGAGCCCCTCTGCTAAAGCCGTAGCCACAGGGTAGCTGCTCTCAAATCCAGCCTTGGCTTCAAAACAGGCCTGGAGATGACCACCGGATGGCAGGGATGAGCCTTGGAGAGCTGCTCCGCCCTTGCCCTACATTTACATCATTGCTGTGGGGCCTGCACCCGAGGCACCCCACCGACTCCCCACCCTAGCTCTCCCTGGCTACTGGTGTCCATGCGGGACTTCCCCAGCCCCCATGTGGTCCGGTTGGCCCAGCTGGCAGTGTAGCTGAGGCTAGCAGAGAGGCCTGCCAGGTCACCAGCAGCCACACCAGCCTCCGTCCCTCTTGGCTTGGCCGTGGGTCACCATTGTCATGTCCCAGCCACTAACCTGCTCTGGATCCCCCCCCCAAGGCCTCCCTCTGACAAGAGAAGGGGTTTTGGGCAGGTGCCCATCAGTGCCCCCTTCCCTGTGCTAAATCCAATTTCACTGATGAGGTTCCACTACAGGCACGTGCCCAACTTCTGTCTCTTCTCAAGTAAATCTGATTCATCCAAGAAAGAGATCTTGTAGAAGCAAATACAGCTGGTGACTTGAGCCAACCAGACCACGCAAGTCCAGCACTTGTTTGCCCCATGAAGGAACAGCAAGCCAGAGGAAGCTCAAAGTTTCAGAGGAGTCCCTTTGAGCTTGATGTACAGAAATGTTTCCTCACAACCTGAGCTGTCCAAAAGGGAGTGTACTGCTTCAGGGGCAAATGTTCTCCCCTGAGCAGAGGACTTCATGGGCAAAGGCTTCATACCCACCTGTTGGGGGTCTTGGGAAGGGTGTCAATGCCTCAGGCTCTTGGATTCTTTCCCTTAAACTGAAGAGACAAGTGCCCTAAAGGAAACACAATCTGAGAAGTAGGAAAAGGTGAAGATCAGAACCGTAATTGCTTCTCTAGGTGGAGCACAGCACCGGGATGATTTTGCCTCTCAGCCCCATTCTCTCCATGTATAGCAGGAGGAGGTCAGACTAGATAGTCCTTGTCCTTAAGCCTGTGATCCTGTGACTCGGTGAGGTTTATCCTCCAGGTCCTATGATTACAAGAGATACATGGCTGAGTTGCTGGCTTAGAACCAGATGGAAAAGCTTGTCTATAAAAGAGAGAATCAGCTTAAAGATGGACTGATTAATGTACCTCCCACACTGAATGGGAAGGAGAGAAAGACTAAGGGTCAGACTTCCAGGGAGACTCCAGAGAGACTGAAGAGTAGGAGGCAGCCTGAAGCTCACTCTCAGCAGATTTAGGGGTCAGCTAGCTTGTGTCTCCAACAGAATGTCTTCCTCATCCAGGGACCAGGGCAGGAACCTAGAGCCTAAGGCTTCCTAGACATCTAGGCACATAGTCCTAGAGGAAGGTATAAAGGTAACAGTTACTAATATTTATGCCTGCGGGAAGGCATTTAACTGACAATATCTGCGTAGGAAACTTGAATATTCTAAGCAACAACAAAAATATATGGAAAGGAATATAGGGAGCAAAGGTATATTAGAAATTCTTGATTCACTTAATGAGAAGTTGAAAGCAAAAGTCAAAAGCAAAAAGGAGTCAATCAAACAGCAAATAAAACCAATTGAACTTTAATTTAAAAAAAAACCAACACTTTTCTACAAAGGCTTGCAAAAAAAAAAAGTTACCACAGAGCAACAAGATGAGGGACAGATACAATCTCTCAAACCTCTCCCAAACCAAAATATACTATACCAAAGAGAAAGAAATTTATTTGCTATGAGGGGAGGAAAGGAAGGGGAAATGCTGATTAAGAGAATATAAAACAGATAAAAGCAGGAGAGAGGGGGAAAAAATAAGCAAAACCTCAAAGAGCAAAGCTTACAAGGAGGGAATTGGGAGTAAGCCAAAGGGATCAGGGACACTTTTAAAAGAATTAAAGTAATTGAAGGAACATATTAATGTGTTTACATTAGAAGAGAGAAACAATCATAACTTTAAAAAATAAACTTAGAATAAGAACAAAAAGATGTCGAAAATTAGAGAAGAAACTGATGAATTATAAAAGTGATATGACTAAAATCAGTTTTTTTGAAAAAATAAAAATCAATAAAGCCAATCTGATTACAAAGAAGACTGCAAAAAAAAATCAATAACATTGAATAAGAAAGGTTAGATCATAGCAAAACAGAAGGAAAAAGTTTTTAATACTCTTACAGTTATATAGAGGAATATCTTCAAAAGTATAAAATACGAAAACTATCAGAAGACCAGATTGAGATTGTAAACAAGCCAATCTCAGATCTAATTGTAAAAAACTACCAAAAAAACCCAGTCCAAATGACCAAATTCCTGGTCCTTAATGGATGCATAGGCTTATGCTATTAAACTTTTAAAGTATAATTAATACTATTCACAAAATCTCTCAAAAAATAAGAAGGAAAGCATTCTATTAGACCTCTTTAATGAGATCATATAGTCCTAAGCCAGGAAAAGATAAAATACAGAAAAAATGAGTATTGATTCAAAAATTTTAAACAATTTTCTATTAGATTAGAGCAAAAAGCCATGACCAAGTTGTGTTTATTCCAGCAGTTTAAGGATGGTTCAATATTAAGAAAACAATCAATGTAATGAATCTTATTAAAAACCAAACATCCAAAGCCACGTAAATGATCTCAATCAAAATAAGTTAAAAACCATACAAGGTAGAGTCAGAGAGGGATTAAAAAAATTCATAAAAAGTAAATCCAAATGTATGCAATGAGAATATACTAGAATCTTTTTCAATAAATACAAAAGCAAAATAAGAATGGCCACTTTCTTCGCTGTTATTTGTTATAATTCTACAAATGCTAGCCACATCAATAGCACAAGAGAAAGAAATTAAAGGGATAAAGATTGCTAGTTGCTGATATGATCACTTATCTGGAAATCCTAAAAAGTCAGCAAGATTATGGATTAAGATAATAGCTTTAGCAAAGTTTCAGACTACAAAATCTTTAGAAATAATATTAGAAGCTATAATAAGAGAAATTTCTTTTCAAATAACTATAAAATAGCTACAAGTGGACCTATGAAAGGTTTGTATAGAGTCAATTACAAAGTAATTCTCTAAAGAAGTGAAGAACAACTTAAATAACTGATGCCATGATAGAGGCATCAGTTACTTGCCTTCAAAAGGGAAAGATCAGAAACTTCATAAATCAGGACTCGTCTTCCCATGTTCAATATGACCTCACTCTTCCTAGCTGTGTGTACCTGGGCAACTCATTTCATCCTGTTTGCCTCAGTTTCCTCATCTGTCAAATGAGATAGAGAAGGAAATGGCAAACCACTCCATTATCTCTACCAAGAAAACCCAAAATGGAGTCACAAAGAGTCAGTCGGGACTGAAATGACTAAGTGAGCAGTGCTAATAAAATAAAGTGACTAAACTACCAAAAATAAATAACCCTTAAATGTTATATCATTCAAATTATAAGTGGGATGCTTTACAGAATTTCAAAAAGTGACAGCCATTTATTTTGACAAACAGAAAGTCATGAATATCAGAAGAAATCAGAATATCAGAAGAATATCAAAAGTTGAAATAAAGGGAAAATGGCACCTCCAGACCTGAAGCTACATTATAAAGCAACAATGATCAAAACCATCCAATACTAGCATAAAAAGAGAGAGAAATAAAGTAGACTAACCAAGAGAAAATCAGAAAGCAGAACTCAATAACCCAGTGTTTAATAAAATGGAAATATTAAGAGAAATAAAGTAGACTAACCAAGAGAAAATCAGAAAGCAGAACTCAATAACCCAGTGTTTAATAAAATGGAAATATTAATTATCTAGGAAAAATCTTATTTGGAAAAAACCCTATCAAAACACACACACACACACACACACACACAAATTAATAGCCATTTTTCAGTAGATAAGTGGTCAAAGGATATAAACAATCAGTTCTCAAGAGAAGAATGGCAAAGTATTCACAAATACATAAAAATGCCACATAGCATTAATAATAAAAGAAAGACAAGCCAAAACCATCCTGAAATTTCATTTTATATCCTTTCTAATTGGCAAAAATGACCAAAAATAGAAAGTTAATGTTGGAGGGATTTTGAAATGATAGACACACTAATTCATTGTGGGTGGTTCTGTAAAGTGATAGACACACTAATATATTGTTGGCGGTGCTGTGAAATGATACAGCCATTTTGGAAAGCAATGTAGAATTATCAAATTAAGTGAGAAATATGTTCATATTTATTGAGAGATTCCATTGTTGGCTTACCCCCAAAGGAAGCCATCAATAGGAAGAAAATCCCCATAAACTTGAAAATTTATAGCAACACTTTTCATGAAAGCTATTGGAAACAAAGCAAATACCCATCAATTGGGGGATGTCTAAACAAATTATGGTACAAAGATATAAAGGAATATTACTGTGTTGTAAGAAATGATATGTATGAATTTGGAACTATATCTAAAGGGCTTATAAAACCTTTGGCCTAGCATAACCACTACTAAGTCTGTATTCCAAAGAAATATTTTTTTAAAGAAAAAGGACCAATATGTACAAAAGTTCTTTTTTGTGGTGGCAAAAAATTGAAAATTTAGGAGATGCTCATTAATTGGAGAATGTCTGAACAAGTTATGTTATATGATTATGAAAAAATACTATTGTATTATAAGAAATGAACAGGAAGTTTTCAGAAAAACTCAAAGACTGACATGAATGAATGAAAAGTGAAGTGATCAAAAGCAAAAGAACATCATATGTAATAACAGTAATATTGTACAATGATCAGCTGTGATTGACAACTGTTCTCAGCAAGACAATTCTGAAGGACCTATCACGAAAAATCCACCTTCAGAGAAAGAACTGAAGAAATCTGAATACAGATTGAAGTATACTGGGGGGGGGGGTGAGGGGGATTTTTTTTTTTTTTTTTACTTAATTTTTCTTTTTTGGTGCTTTCTTTCACAACACTAATAAGGAAATCTGTTTCGCATGACTGCATATGGATAATCTTTATCAAATTGCTTGCCTTCTCAGTGAGGAAGGAGGGAAGAGAAGGTGAGAAAGAACTCAAAATTGTTAAGGGATAAAAGGGGCTAAACCTTATTTTTATATGTAATTGAAAAAATAAAATAGTAAAATTTTTTTTAAATGATGTGCATGATGAATATAGAGAAGCATGGAAAGAGGTATATGAATTGATCAGAGTGAAGTAAGCAGAGCCAAGAAAACAATATACTACAGTAAGTTCATTAATGTAAATGGAATAATTATACACCAAAAATTCAAAAGTAAAATTAACAAAATTATAAAGAAGATTTGGAATAAAGAAATTATAAAAATCAAGCAGGATTCAAGTGAAAGACAAGAAGACATCCTCAACCTGCCTTTTTATGAAAATGAAAGGTCTGCAGTTAAACATTGCATGTTTTCAGACTTTTTCAGTGTACACTTAGTTTTTTTTCTCTCCAAAATACACTATTTGTTATATGGGGTGGCTCATAGGGAGGTGAAGGGAGAAGGACACATGGAATACCCATGATGATGTAAGTTAAAAGAAAAAGTCAATATACAGATTGTTTTTTTTTTATGATCTCAAAAAATAAAGGACCCATGACAATGAAATACAAATTGGATTAAATTTGGCACACACTACTAATATTAATAAATGACAGAACACATATCAAAGGAGATACCTGGAATTCTGACTTCCCTGCAAAGCAGAGGGACTAGATCAGATCCATAATTATTGATTCAAGTATTTCAGTGACCTATGAATTGCTAACAAGACAACTTTACTATCTGTCTCTCAGAAGATTTCCCTTCTTTCTTACTAAAAGGCATCACATATCTATTTCCAAAAGATTAGAGTAATAGGACCACTCCAAAATACAGGCCAATTACATATTTTTGTCTCATATGAAACATTCATGAAAAAAGAAATCTATCAACCCTTAGAAAATAATATATTGACCAAGAAGCAAAAAGGGTGTGTCAAAAATTTTGAGATATGAAGAGCAATTGAACAAACCTTCCCCAAAGGGCTACTATTGATTACTGAAATTTGGCTCCATTCTTTTCATATGACATATTCACGTACTTTAGATATAGGTAATAAAATAAAGTTTAGCTATTTCCATTAAAAACTATTTTCTATTTAAAACACACAATAAACCTGATGTCAAGAACAACTGAAGGGTGGTATCTTTCAGGGAGACCATTTAAACCCATTATAATTCTAATATAATACAATAATTCTTAATTATTGATATGAATTATTCACAGAAATAATAGAAATAGAAAGATTTTCATAGAAATATGGAAAATCCCATATCAGTGATATGAGATGCTAATTTCTCCACCCATTCCTTAATGGCTACATATTTTCATCTTATGTAGTTGTATTATGTGATAATGATTTCCCTCCCCTTCTTCAGCATAGTTTCATCTCCTTTCTATTTTTATCTTCTTGAAGACCATTAAACAAAACAAAACTACCTACACATCCTCTGCCATTTCAACCTCTTTCTATTGAAAGATACTAAGATTCTGAAAGGACATTTATTTCTTTTTCTTCCTATTACTATGTAAATAGTTCATTCCCATGTGTTCCCTTTTGATTTTATATATATATATATATATACACCTATATTTGTTTTCTTAGTGCCTACATTTCCATTTTAAAATATTTATTTTGTCTGATCTTTTTTAATGCTTAGAAATATTCTGTTCCTCCAAAGACCCCCCCTTTTCTTAGAATTATATTTGATTCCAAGCCTTCTTTTTCTTTATAATTCTAGCTGCTAAATCTTGCATAATTCTCACTGTGTCTACCTTTATTTTGAAATCCTTCTTTTAGGCTGTATGTATTATTTTTTTTCCTTTCTCCTAAAATATCTATACCTTGATTAACCTTCCTGGAAGTTTTCATTTTGGGGTTTCTTTCTAAAGGTGAATGATTTTTTTCTTTTTTTTTACTTTGCCCTCTGATTCCAAGAATCGTAGAGTTTTCACTTCTTACAGTATGCTATCTAGATTTTCTATCATGGTTTTCATATAGTCTAATAATTTTTGGATTATCTCTCCTTGACTATCTTCCAGATCAATTAATTTTCATAAAATTGTTCTTTTTTCTGGTACTGAGAGTTTGCTCATGGGGGCAGCATGGCTCAGTTTGGGTCAAATAATGTGGGCACCTGAGTTGAGACCCCTTCTTCAAAGGATTGCTGGGTTCCTCCCATGCTGGGCTTCTTGTCACAGGGCTAGCTTATAAAGGGTTTTGAAAATCAAAAAAGAGGATTTTTCTGTTTTATTCTGGTGATGACAGAGAACTGCTGTGGTTTATTGAATAGGAGAATAATATAGTCCAAGCCCTGCTTTAGGAAAATTAGGATGAACTAGAATGGGGAGAGACTTGAGACATCAGAGCCACCAGTAGGCAGTTTCAATAGTCCGGGCATGATGAGGGCCTGCAACATAATAGGAACAGTGTCAGAGGAGAGAAAGAGGCAAGCATATTTAAGAGATGTTGCAAAAGTGAATCAACAGCCCTTGGAATGGTTTAGCTATGAGAGCAAGAGCCTGGAGTCAAAGGAGATTACTATGTTGTGAACCTGAGGTACTAGGTTGAATTTAAGTTGTCTGTAAGACATCCAATTCAAGTTCTCCAATAGAAAGTTGCAGATGTGAGGTCATGAGAGAGAGAGTAGGGCTGGACAATTAGGCTTGACAATGAATTGAATAATTGAATCCATAGTAACTGATATGATTACCATAAGAGAAAGAGGAAAGGTCCAAAATTGAGCCCACAGTAAGCACTTAATAAATGCTTCTTGGTTTACTATAGTTGAGTTTTTTCTATTAATTTCTATTTCTATTTCTGGGTTATTTTCTATTAATCTGGGTATTTTATTTTTGTAAGAATTCCTCTTTCATTTAAATTAGCATATAATTTGGCAAAAATTTCTAACAATTTCCTTAATTTTGTTATCAGTTCTTTTTCATTTTTGAATTTGTTATTTTATTTCCTCTCTGTCTCTCTATCACTCATCTGTCTCTTTGTGAATTCTATTTAGTAGGTTCTAAATAAGCAGATGGCAAAATTTCAACGCCAAGGAATGTGATCTGTGAACTTGATGAGAAAAAAATTACACCTTTATTTCCAGAGAATGTTTTCCTTTGTAATCCTATGTGTTCTATTTTATGCTTTTAAAAACGTTATTCTGAGAAGGGTCCATTGGCTCCAGAATGACAAAGGGGTCCAGGACGCATAAAAACAAAGAATCCCTGGATTAGAGAAATTCAAGCAAGCAGTTTCAGAGAGGCCTATAGAGTAGAATAGCAATAATTATAATATAATAGCATTCATACAACACCTTAAAGTTTGCAAAGTATTTTACATATCATCTAATAAATCTAATAATATATCGTATATCAGTCTAATGTTATCCTCACAACCCTGTGAGATGGTGTTTTCCTTCCCACTTTATAAATGAGGAAACAGAGGCAGAGAGAAGTTAAATTTCTTGCTCAAGATCAAACACTAAGTGTTGGAGGCAGGATCTGAACGTTGATGTTCCTTTCTGTAAGTCCAGCACTTTATCCCCTGCTCCAACAAGGTGGGTGGCTCACTGTGCCTCCGACAAAAGCTGTCTGCCTTTCCGCTAGTTTGTGTCTCCCCCTGAGTCTGGGCAGAGAAGGACCAGCATCCAGGAGGGGCAAAGCCTGGCAAGGAGCTCTTGTTTAAAGCACAGGCTGAGTTTTCTGAGAATCTCAAAAGTCCTGCTCAATGATCTTCCATCCACACACTATGAAGTCCTAGCAGTTGTGTTGCTGTCCAGAGTCCTGACCTTGATCTCTGCTCAGAGAACAGTGCCCTGCACATAATAAATATTTGTGCTGAATAAACACTTGTTGAATGGATGACTCTGAATCTTCACCTTTTGACCTGAATACTGACTGATCCACTAACTCCTATTCCAATCATTTGAAAAAAAATTTAAATGATTTTTTCAATCATGTGGAAAGATAATTTTCAACATTTGGGGGGGGGTGTAGAAGCAAGATAATCTGGGGTAAGATTTGCCCAGGGTGGCACAGCTAGTAATTGTCAAGTGTCAAGGGTCAGATTTGAATTTGGGTCCTCCTGACTTCAGGGCTAGTGCTCTATCCATTTTTTAAAAATTAAAGCTTTTAATTTTCAAAACATGCATGGATAATTTTTCAACATTGACCCCTGAAAAACCTTGTGTTCCAAATTTCTCCCCACCTCCTCCCCTAGACAGCAAGCAATCCGATATATGTTAAACATTAACATTCATTTTTTAAAATAAGATTTTGAGTTTTATTTTTTTCTCTCTCCAGCCTTCTCTCCCCCCCACAAGATGGAAAATAATCTGATATAGATCATACATGTGCAATCATGTAGATGTAATTCCACTATAATCATGTGTTCTAACCATTCTTGCTCCTACTCTATCCTTTTATTATCTACCTCACTATTCATTCTGGTAGTAATCCAATAAATCACCCAGGTGAGCACTTTCTCCCAACAGAAAATGTAAATAAGATTTTCCTTTCTAAATCATCAAATTATGTTATTGTAATATTAAGAGATTCATTACGAATTTCTGACTGGACCCCCTTCCATTTAGACTAACGCATATTCATCATAGCAGTATTTGTGTGAGTCCCATGGGATTGTTTACTTTCAGTACTTCAGAAGATCTATGAGTTCACCAACTTGGTATTTCCTTTGCTAGCACTGGTGGCAGCCTTTCCATCTCTTAGTAGATAATTTGATAAATTGTAGTAGTCAGAAAAAATCATTCCCTAGTGGCTTATCTTTTAGCAGTGATCCTGAGGGACAATTCACCACCATCTCATCCAGAAGCTCTTCCAGCTTGATAAGACCTGCCAGAACCAGCCTTTCACTAAAGTAGCCTGTAAAAACCTACTATCCCCTTACTGACAGCACACAGTAGAGTAGGAATTAGGGGACAAATTCATTACAAAACAAGCCAACAATAGCAACCTAACAAAACCAGAGAGCTTTAGAGACTATTGGAATTATTTTCATTGAATTACCATTTGGTTGAAGATATTTTCTATGTCATGTCCCCCTGTAGCCTCCTACCTTGTAGCATCCTTCTCAGGCCTCCCAGAAGTTTAGGATTTACCTACTTCTTGTTCTGGAGGAAAGAGAGGATCTTCTTCTCTTTTACTTCAATCCTGCACAGATGTATCTGATTTCTTACTGACAGTGACTCAGGGATCCCCCACCAAATGACAAATCATTTCATTGGCAGCTGAGTCAGAACTCGGATGATACAGTGAAGGGGATGATTCCCACAACATACTTGATGTCCCCCTTTGAGTTAGGAAAACTGCACAGAACTTCCAGCGAGGAGAAAGGGACTAGTTGGTAGCAGGGAAACCAATCAGTAGGTTATTGCAATAGTCCGGTGTGTTCATTTAGAGCACATGGCACCTCTATTGCTTTTTATTTTATTCTTCATCTCGGGTGGATGACTTAAGAGGGAAGTGACCAGGGACTAGTAAAACCAGGAGTCCCGTCAGAACAGACCCGCAGGTAACAGGAAGAGGTAGCAAATAAAGTAAACCAAAGCCAGGTGCAGCAAAAGATCAGTCAGTAAATAATATTCATTAAATGCTGGAGATACAGATGTGGAAGAAAGATAACTCAAGGATAACCCCTGCTCTCAGATAGAAACACCCAACAGAAAGATGAAAAGGGACCAGGGAAGGAAAAGGGCAGGAAGGGCATGATGAAAGCATCCAGAGGAATATAAAATGTATGGGAAGTAAAAAGATGGGTGCTCTGGAGAATCTGTGTACATGGATTTTCTAGGAGTTCTCCATTCTCAATCAGCAGGACAGGGACAGCAGGAACTGATGAGATTGGAGGACCAGCACTGGTACTGTCTTGCTTGGGACGGACAAGTCCGAAGACTTACATCCAAGGAAAGTTGGATCTATCGGGGAACCAGGGCAGCTGCTGAATGACCTGCATGACCACGTCCATCAATGGATGTCTCAGCAGCTGACATATTACCCATCAGGAGCCTTGGAGGGGACCCTGCAAAAGAGACCTTTTGGGTATGTATGCCCTCCCCCCATGAGGGGATTGCCTGATAACTCCTATTCTTCCTGTCCTTAATAAGTCCCAAGTTTATTTGTTTCAGTCATGTCCCACTCTGAGTCCGCTTGGGATTTTCTTGGCAAAGACACTGGAGGGATTTGCGACTTCCTTCTTCAGCTCCTTTTATAGATGAGGAAACTGAGGCAAGCAGAGTTAGGTGAATTGTCCAGGGCAGCACAGCTAGTAAATGTCTGAGGCTGGATTTGAACTCAGGAAGGGGAGGCTTCCTGGCTCCAGACCCGGTGCCCTTTTTCAAAAGCTGGTTCGTGTCAGTGGGTTTGCTCATTGGGCCGCACACTGGTGGGGCACTGGAGAAAACAGTAATAGCATCCCCATCTCCTCAGGGTTATCCCTACAAGCTAGAGGGGAAAGTAGGCCACTGCTCTCTGGCAAACTGCTAGTCCCATGTGGATTGGGAAGGGGAGCCTGGAGGGGACCCCACATCTGTAACTATGATCCTGATTTTTCTTTGAAATGACTGCTTGGATCGCCTTCCTAGCCTGTTCATCAGGCTGAGAACACCCATAGAAATCCTGCCAAAGTTTCATTTCCCATGACATTCGATCACTCTTTTCATGGCTGACTGAGCCTTCATTCTTGTTTCCCAAAACACATAAATCCAAGAGGGTCTTCTTGCTCCCCACGGCTGCTTCCAGATCTTCTCTTTGCCAACAGTCAGCAATCTTTGCTCCTTGGAGGTCTATTCCATATAATAAAAGGAAGGCTCCTTGGGGAAGACGTGTTAGTTCCCTCCCAAAATTTTATATTTATTCTGTATCAACAGATACACACACAGGTCAGGACTTAATTGTAGGGGTGCCAAAGGGCAAGAGGCCATGGAATCAAATACTGTGGTGTTCCCAGACAGAAGTGAGCTGACAAAGCTCCATGGCCTTCACTTGCCCTTAGCCCATAATGGGTAGCCCAAGTAGCTTGGATGTAAGGGGCACTGAGAGCATCCCTTTCAGCCCTCCCTTATTGCCTTATCATCCTACCTGAAATAAATACTCTCTAGTTGAGAACTTGTATCTGCAGGAGCACCTTTACATGCAAATGTACAGCTTGAAAGCATTGAGCTTATTAAGCTAATGTTTTATTAAGCTAATATTAATCTTTAATATCTCAGAATAGACTAATTTATCAGATCAATTAGCTGCCACTCAGCAAACAATACCACTCTGAAGAAAATGCTTGCAAGCTAAGTTTGGAATGAGGAGGGAGAAGATAGGAGCACAGAGATTAGGTGGGGAAAAGAGTGAGGGAGCAATGAAATGCCACAGTGAGAGTCTGAAGTAGGTCAAAGGCCACTGAGCATCTAAGAAGAAATACAACAGTGAAGAGCTGTGAGTGTCCAGGAAGGGGCCCAAAGGCAAAACCCACCTTTCAAGGACTGAACTTGGACAAGATGTGCTGCGTGAGGAAATTATTTTTGGTTTTGTCTGGACATTTGATTGCACATTTGGAAGATTTCCTGATACAGAAATGCCCTCTCCAGATGTATATGGCTTTCTTGTCTACCATGAAAAGTCTTAGAGAAGTTCCTGGAGGTACTGAGAAGTTAGTTGACTTGTCCAGGTTCCCCTAGTTAGTCTATGTTAGAGCTGGCTGAAGGAGGCAATTCCCTTTGGCAAGAACTTCTGGTCCCCGAGACTAACAAAACACAGAGATGACAGGAACCAAGTTGAATATTTTCCTGTGGAAAAGGGGGCTTGCCTGCAAAAACTGGACAAAGCATAGCCTAAAAACATTTTTGAGGTGAAGAAAAAGATTCAGAATGAATTTGTTGATGATTTTGTACAGCCTTGTCTGTATTTCACTGTGAAATAGAGACAAGGCTGTGCAAAATCATCAACCTTACTCTCTCCTCCAGAGCAAGACATAGATCAGGATGGCTGGCAGTGACCCCAGATGCCATTTAAGCTAAGGTCTTTCTCAGGTCTCAGTTTGTAGGAATCAGCACCCATTCTGTGATTAAAGACCAGATAAGCATTGAGACAAAAGGTGGCCTAGCTTGCCTTGACAAAAGAATCAAGTTGGGAGGGGAAAACCTTCACACCTCATTACTCACATGGAACCACTTCCTTCAAAGTTGCCAGTTATCTCTTAATTGCCTGGTATGATCATCTTTTCTCAATGCTTATCCTTCTTGACCTTTCTGCAATCTGAGACACTTAATTACGGGCTCTCCTCCTGGAGATCTCGCTTTTCTTTTCATGACACTTTTCTCTTGGCTCTCCTCCACCGGGTTTCATTCATCCTTCTCATTCTCTCTTGCAGGATCATCACTATATTAGGTAAACCTTGATTATAACATTTCATCTCCTATCTCCAAACTTTGGAAAAGGCTATTGCCTTTTCCTAGAATGGCAAAATGGATAAAGAATAATCATTGTCAGTTGGAACTGTGTTCAAGTCTTTCCTCAGATAAGTATTTGTAGAAAGACTGGGATACAGTGATTACTTGAGACTCACTAAGACAACCATACATTTTAACTTCTCAATTATTGCTCTTCTTTCAGGGCAGGTCCCATTTGTCCACATGAAATGGTACTGCTGGTAAACTAACTCTACTTGTAATTTCCTCAACTAAACTCCATTTTTGGTCCAATCCATGTTTTCTGGTGCTGATTTCTCTATTCACCTTTCCACCCACCATTTTGACACTTCTCTCTTTGTTGCACGTTTATGTCCGTCCAACCCTGGAAGATAACTCTGATGTTTCTCTATTTGTACTGTTCTGAGAGTGATCTGCCAATAAATGGTCTGAATCTCTGGGCCCTCAGTCCCTAGCTCCACCAAGTGAAATGGTATTGTCTGTTGGCCTATCATTGAGACGTTGATAGGTTCGTGATTTCTGAAAAATCATGGAGTTTTTTTGAATAGTTTCTACCCTCCACATATAAATTGATGTTCTGAAGCCAGACTGAGTTGAATTTTCACAGGTTAATTCACTCTTGTGGTTTGGAAATAACACTCAAAATGATTTGCTATTTTTAACAGCTCATCAACATTTGGCAGCTTTTGTTAATAATCAAGACTAATGAGATATACCGTCAGCTCTGAGCTACATTGCCAAGTGCCAGCATGTTCACTGCAGCCTAATCCCATCTGCTTGGGTTTTACTGCTCCTCTCACTATCAGTCTTCCTAACTGACTGTCTTCTACTTACAAACTCAGAAGGGGTTTCCCCTCTTGTTGAATGGCATATTAAACAAAACTGGCACATGCTTGCTAAAGGGTTTTACCAGTACCACATTGCTCTTCCAGTCTCTGCAGGCATCCTTGTCAGGTGCTTTCACCTTAATACTTTATATAAATCTAAATGCTGAGCCTTTAAGACTAACAATCTGCCTCTTTTTTCCCAACTTTAGGTAGCAGTTATACCTACCACTAGTGGAAAGCTTCAGTTAGATTTCTTGCCCAAATATCCCATTTTTCTTTTTCAGGGGGGCCCTGCTTCTTCCCCTGAGGAAATTTCTAGGCTGGGTCTGTGGTGTAATATCATATTACACATACCCTCTCACCTGTGGCTCCAAGAAGCTATACCATGTGCAGTGGCCATATCCCAATAAAATCATCTTGGCAGATGGGCTTAAACCAGGTTGAGAGGAACCCAGGAGCCATTTATGAATTAAGGGAATACCTACTCCAAGCATGTGAAGATTTCCCCCAACAGGATGGGTGAAAGAGAACAATCTGCTCCAATGGCTCTGAAGGTAGATGAAGGCTTGCTCAGACATCAAGGTCATTTGCTGCATCAGGGGCCATCACCAGTCATCCTAATTTTTGCTTTATCACTGGACTTCAGTGATTCTGAAAGAGAATGAGCCTTAATCCCTGAGGCTGTCATTGGTCTTCAAAAATGAAAGACAAACAACAATAATATTATACACAATGGTGTGATCGAGTCTGATAACATCTATAACTTGTTTCTTTTTTATTATAAATTAATTTTAATAATTTATCTCCAGATACTCTCTCCTTAATTAACAACATTTTAACTCTATGCTGTATTCTCTCTTTCTCTGTGAAAGGTTTAGTAATCAGACTCCAATAATCTTCTAAAACCCTATGACTAATAACTAACATTTACATAGCACCTTGATGGTTTGCAAAGCCTTTTACAAATATTACCTCAGTAGATCCTCACAACTGTGGAATAGATACTATTGTTAGCACCATTTTCCAGATGAGAAAACTGAGACAGAGGTCAAGTGATTTTCCCAGTATTGTGTTGTTGTCTTTTAATTTTTAAAATTTAATTTAATCTTTATTTTTAATTTTCCCCAGTTACATGTAAAACAACATCTTTGGTTATATATGTACTATATGTACATTCTTTTTGTTTAAACATTTCCATATGAATCATGTTGGGAGAGAAAAATCAGAACAAAAGGGAAAAACCATGAGAAAAAAAAATAAGAAAGAAAAAAGTGATCATGGCATGTATTGATTTGCATTCAATCTCCATAGCTTTCTCTCTGGGTTTGAATGGTATTTTCCATCCAAAGTTTATTGGGATTACTTTGGATCATTGAACCACTGAGAAGAACCAAGTCTTTCATAGTTGATTATCATACCTTCTTGCTGTTACTGTGTATAATATTTTCTGGTTCTGCTTGTTTCATTCAGCATCAGTTCATATAAATCTGTCCAGGCCTTCCTAAAATCAATGAGTTCACCAATTTTTTTATGCAACGATAATATTCCATTACTTTCATATACCATAGCTTATTCAGCCAATTCCCCATCTACTCATTTTCCAATTCTTTGCCACCAGAGATGCTATAAACATTTTTGCACACGTGGATCCTTTTCCCTCTTTTATGATTTCTTTGGGATACAAAGTCGGTGGCCAGGATCACATTGTCAATAAGTATCTGGGGTTAGAATTTGAATTCGGGTCTTTCTGATTCCAGGTTTAGTTCTCTATCTACTATGGCATCTGTCTTATTAGGAATTTTAATTTCCCCCAAACAGATGTGTGTTCTTTCTTCCCTATACTTCTTAGTTCTTCACATTTCCCTACATTTTCAATAGCATCTTGTAAAAGTAAAATACTCTCAATACCTTTCATTCATAAGCTAGATGGCATTCTCTTACCTGAACAGTTTCCTATATGGCTCTCTCTGTAATAATCAGAATTTCTAGACATATTACATCATTAATACTCATCTTAACCTCAGCTAGGTAGAGTAAGTCAAGTAAACAGGCAAAGCAAATCAACAGATCTTAACACTTAAATATTCAAATAATGAAAACCACATCACCAAAAATTGTCTGACTTATAAAGCACAACAGAAAACTTTTTTTCATATAAAATCACTTTTTAGCAGATAGATCACTGTGACATTAGAGTGTTAAAATAAATCCTAAATAGAGAATCTCTCTGTTAAAGCAAAAGAAATTCCTAGATAAGCCCTGACAATGCAGCACAGATGAGGTTTACATCATCTGGCCACAAGACTTACAATGAAAGTTTAATCTTCAGCCTTGATAACTGACAATCCCTCTTCTCTATCTTCAGCCTGGTATCTCAACCCCAACCAGGAGGTCTAAAAAAGGCTGGCCAGTACCATGGCCACTCAGCTACAAATCCACTCTATAGTCCTAGGAGTAATCCTGGTGTGGGGGGGAGTACTACCTTCTTACTCCCTGCTATAGTTCCCAAGTGCTTCCCCTCTATAAAATCAGTTACAATGACACTATTGACTTTTCTTTAAAATTAAAAAAAATTCTTAATTTATTAAACACGAATAAGAGATCATTTCCATACATAAAGTGGACTATAAAATAGGTTTACATATGAAACAATGAATCTCTTTTACACTGAGCATGCTTTTAAAAAAAAGCGTAAATAATAAATCCAATATGCTACTTTCCTTTTTAAAAATTTTTTAATTTTTTCTTTAGTTTTAATTTTTTGTTTTGATTTTCCATTTTATGTAGAAGATTAAAATTTTGTTCTGTACATATATGTTCCACTTTGTCTTTTCCTTCTCATGAACTGAGAGCTAAAAATGTGGAAATAAATATTCTTTTTTTTATTATAGCTTTTATTTATAAGACATATGCATGGGTAATTTTTCAGCATTGAACCTTGCAAAATCTTCTGTTCCATCTTTTCCCCAACCCCCCTCCCCAGATGGCAGGTTGACCAATACACAACATGCTACTTTTTTTTTTTTTTTTCTCCCCACCCTGAGGCTGGGGTTAAGTAACTTGCCCAGGGTCACACAGCTAGGAAGTGTTAGGTTACTGAGACCAGATTTGAACTGGGGTCCTCCTGAATTCAGGGCTGCTGCTCTATCCACTGCGCCACCTAGCTGCCCCTGCAACATGCTACTTTCAAAGCTGTCTTGCTTGTCTGTATTTACTTCTGAACTTCCTTCTGTTTTCTTCCATGTATTTTTAAAAATACTTCACTCACTTTTCTTTCCTTTTTTAGTCAATACTAATACAAGTTCCTCTTCCCTTCATAGCTCCCCAAAAGAAAAAACACCACAGTATTTATAAAAAAATAAATATAGGCAAGCAAGATAAATGGACACATTTGCCCCATCCAAAAAATGTACATCTCATTATTTGCCTTGAGTTCATTTCACCTCTGTCAGGAGGTAGATAGCATGTCTCATTATCTCAGTCCTCTGAAACTTTAGTTAATCATTGCTGTATGAGTAAGCTCTTAAAATGAAGGTTTTGCTAATTGAGAAGACAAAAAAAAAATCAAAACGTATTCAGTAGAAGGCAAAAGCAGGAATAATCAAAACAAAACTGTTCCCCATAAATCTGGGTCACATGACTTCAGGTTTGGGGTGGGGAGAGTGCAAAAATTTACAGAAAGTAGCACTGAGGGACAGGAGAGAAACATATACCGCATGACCCTAAATTGAAATATTCAAATAATGGATTGCAGGCCTGATTTTGGTGGTTTTAGTGAAAAGTCTGCACCATAGGTCACCTGCTCTTGGGCAGGATGGAGCCGCTTTTCTGCGACTTCTGGGCTGCTGAACCAGTATTAGGCTTGTGAATGAAGCAACAGCTTTATTCTTTTTCAGTGAAACAGCTGCCCTGGGCCTGGAGTCTGCAGCTTTCCAGGCTGGCTTCCTGAGCTGGGTGTTAAAGCAGTGTGAAGCTATTTCAGCGACAAGCAGTTGCTGTAAGTCGGAGAACTGCAAATTTCTTCACATCTCCTTTCTAGGTTTCTCAGCAGTTTCTCTCTCTCTCTCAAGGCAATACCAGGCAAGGCAGTCAAGTGCCTGCAAGACGATTCCCCTCTCTCAGTTCCAGGGGCTCAGTTCTTCCCCAAAGGGTCTGTCTCCTCCCTCACTTCAGTCCAATTCCCTTGTGAGCCATGACATGGCCTTCCCCATGAGAATGAAGGACAAGAAGTCGCTTCCAGAGCACCTTCAGGGAGCTCTCCAGCTGGAGGGAGTGCTAACGAGGAGCCGGACAAGCCCAGCTCTTCCCTCAGCAGAACTCTGCTTTCCCCAGGGAGCAGCAGCCTGCCCAGCTCCAGAAGTGGTCTCCTTCTCTGTTGACTTCCCCAACCAGCTGCTTTCCTTTTCTTTTTTCTCTTCCTCCCTTCCTTCCCATGACTGCTGTGTGGAAGATGGCTTGGAGAAGGGATGGACCTGAGGCAGGACCACCAATTAGGAGGTTATTTTAATAGCCCTCCTTAATGAGGATGGGAGTTATTCCAGGAGATAAAGAGACAGATGTCAGAGGTGTTGTGGAGGTAGAAATGACAAGCTTTGGCAATTGATTGGATATATGGATTGAGTGAGAATGAGAAATTAGTGATGAAAAAAAAAAGAGAGAGAGAAATTAGTGATGACATGAGATGGAGAACCAGGGTAGCCAGAAGTTTGGTGGTGTCCTTCACAGGAATAAAGAAGTTGGGGCAAATTGGAAGTATGCTGTAGCCAGCTTATATCTGTCATGAGCCTCTTTATTACCTTTTGGGTGGTCTTCAGTTTAAATTCCTTTCATCAGAAAATATACTGTTCATCAGACAGTATATAATATTCCAGGATTCAATCATATAAACATCACTCAAAGAATATTAGTGTTAACATAAGGTCTCAAGCTGTCCTTCTAGGACCATTTGACAGCACAGGAATTTTCCCAACCCCCAGGAAATAGCTTAGAACAGTATTCATAGTCTAAGAAACTGGGAAGTTTTTAAAACATTAAGTCATCAGCTATGTTGGTTCAGCAGTCAATTAGGAGTCACATATGAGTGGAAGCCTCCAAAGCTCCTGTCCGGTCACACAGAACCAAGAAAGGCAACTTTGAGCCTTTATGTTAAAAAAAAAAAAAAGATGACTGTTTAGGTGAGACGTTTGGGATCATTAAAAGAATTATAGTTTCCCAAAGACAGTCCAGCCCATGCTCCCCCTACTCAAGTTCTGGTCCATGCAATATAATTGAAACATTATACACACTGTCTTCAACTATGTCAATATTCAAATACTTCAGTGGAGCCATAATCTTATTATCAGTAAAAGGATTCACTCCAGGGCTTATTCATGGCAGCGCATCCTGGGTATTTTCTCATCAGTTTAGGACGGCAGATTTCCCCCAACACACACACACACACACACACACACACACACACACACACACACACACACACACTATTGGGAACCTTACCCATTTTCTCTTGGCAGCAGGGGCACCGTGCATTGCCCCTTGCCCAGTCCATCCTCCTTTTCACTTATACAACGTCACATAAAACCTGCTCTATCTCTTCAGCTCTAGACTTCATCCTTCCTCAGTAACTTCTGCCCTGGACTCCCTCTGAGCAGTGAACAGCAAAGCACTCCTCCCAGAACCCCCATTTGAGAAGGACACCTGGGCCAGCTATCTCTTTATTTGTCTCCGGACTTCTCCAACATGTCCCCTCGTTGGGTACTTCCACCCGCCTTTTCAGCTTCCATTTGAATATTGTCTTCCCGAATGAAATAGATCATAAGCTCCTTGAAGGCAGGAACTGACTTTTATAGCTAGCAAGTGGGTAAGTGCTAAGCCTGGAGTCAGGAAATCCTGAGTTCAAATTCAGCCTTAAACAGGGACAAAACATTTAGCCTCTGTTCAACTCAGTTTTCTTGGCAGTAAAACAGGGACAATAACATCGCCCATCTTGCAGTGTTGCTTTAACAATCAGTGGTCTATCATTTATTTGCCTTGCATACAGTAGGTGCTATCTAAGTGCTTATTCCTCTGCCCTTGTCCCCTTCTGCCTTTCTCAGCACTTAGCCCCATGCCTGTATTTAGTAATTAATAATGTTTATTGACTAACTGATGAAAATAATTTGCCTGTTTCATAAGTTCCTTTTTATAAAGTGCTGCTTTCTACTCTCATAGGTAACATATCTATTGTAATTATTATTACATACACAGCATATGCCTCTCCATTGCCCTGAGTGATTGTAATGTTCAATTCTTTATTATCTGTGGGTATAACTAACATAGCCTATCCTGTGCCCCCCGGTCCAGAGAATCAGGTAGGTTAGATTTTGCTCTTCTACCCAAGCACCCTTAAGGGGCTGGGGGGTATCCAGGCCCTCTAACAGTGGCCCCAGCCCCCAGTGATGGTATCCCTAAGCTTGGGGCAGGTGCTCCTTTGCTCCCCAGTTCCAGGCAGTCCTCACAGGCAAACTGGCTTTTACACAGAAATAGTTTCTTGCGAAGGTATAATCACAAATATCCACTCCTATCCCCCATCACGCGGTCTCTGTGGAGGAGAAAAGAATTAAGATCATGAATTAGCTCAGTTGCCATAGAGCACAGCCCAGTTCCAAGTCCAAAACCTTGCTCAGGCCGGTGCCAGGCACTCCGACCCGGCATCCTCCCTCCTGGAATCCGCGCTCCTAGGTCACCATCACTCCAAGTATCAGGTTCAGTGGGGACCCTGGGACTGGAAAGGACACAGAATAGAAAGAGATTCTCTCAGAGCCAGGGCAAAGAAAGGGGAGACAGAGGAAGTCTTTCCCTCCTCACTGGCTTGGAATCTTTACCCTCTGAACAAAGCAGGAAGGGGAGGCCAAAAACATGGTGGAAAAGCTCAGACTCCCTAGTTCTAAAGACACAGAATGCCAATGAAAAGTGGCTGCTCCCCCCTCCCCGATGAGATAGTGGGACGGGTGACTTCCTCAATAACTGAGGAAACACAGGTTTGACTTCTTAACAAATGGATTTATTGGAAAGATGTGGTTACACAAATCAGGGTCAGGCTCCTACAGAAAGGCCCAGTCTCAACTGCAGAGGGAGATCAATTTGTAATGTATTCTAAGCAAAGAATTAACAGGATATCAAGCAGGATGCAGGATTAGTCATCTGATTCCAAAGTAAAGGAAAGATTAGGGACTTTCTGAGTTGGGAAGGGAAAGAGTGAGTCTCAGAAGCTGGAAGAGGAGATCCTGAGCAGGCTGGATGTGGAAGAGGATGTCACTCAGTTCCTACAGTAGCAAGCAGGTGGAAATTACAGGAAAATTAAACTTTTAAATCTCAATACAGAGTTAGTTTTACAAGAGAGAATCCATTCGGTTTACACAATCTCCACAGTAGGAGATCCAGAGGCTTCCCTGTTAGGCAACTTGCTCCAAAGGTCCCTCTGGGCAGCTCCATGTTAGGAGAGTTGGACAAGCCCAGAAAATCCAGGTTACCAAGAGAAGGGAAGGAGAATAAGCATTAAGTGCCTGCTATGTGATAGGCACTTTATAGCTATTACTTTGCAACACCCTGTGAAGTGGGTACTATTATTATTCCCATTTTACAGTTGAGGAAACTGAGGCAGACAGGTTAATCGATGTGTCTATTACATGCCCTGTCTCAGAACCATACAACAATACTCTTAGAATATTGGTATTAGAAATGTGGTCTATTCTTCCAGGGGAAAATGTGGGGTCATTAAGTAACTTGGAATTTTCTGCTTAATTCTGAATCTAACTCATTGTTCCAAAATATCTAAGATACAGATACCTCAGTACTGTAGAGGATAGATAGCTTAGACTTCTGCTTCTCTTTCTGCCCTCTGAGGTCAAATGGAAGAAATCCAATTCCTCTCTCATATTTATGGTACTTAAAGACAACTGTCATGTGCTTTCATTGTCACCCCTTAGAACCCTTGCATTCCTTCAAGGCTTAACTCAGTGCTTTGGAAACTTATTGGCTGTGTGACTTGTCCTTTAATCTTTCTCGGCGTCAGTCCCCTTATCTGTAAGACAGACCTAATAATAAGTCCTTAGAGGGATTTTGAGATCTATAGATTTATATATGATAACTATAGATATAGTTATTATCATTACTATTGAAAAATGAGCTCCATAGGTTGCCAATATAACTGCAGATGACAGTCTGGACAATAGACATTCTTCATCCACTTGGATTTTCCATGTGGATATTTAGGCCAGACTCTTAGGAATGATAATATTATGTAGGAGGCTCATCAGTCTACTAGGGATTGAGATAATCAGCCCAACATTTGTGTCATATGCCAACAGGTGTGTTTCAAGGCCATCGCTATCTTTATAGAATCCTTCTTTGAACTACACTTTGTGCTGAATGTCCTCAATGACAGTGACAATCACCTTTGGGAGAAATAAGTCTTATTTTATGCCTCCCTTGATAGTAATCATCAGCACATGGTTGAACAAGGCCATATTTTTCACTATGTCTTTCAAGGAACCTTGCATAATTCTTGCTAGTGCATAGGAAACATGGTTGAGGGAAACCCTCAACCCTCCAAAATGGCACTTTGCACTAATAAATCAATTGCCTTTCCTTACAGTCAACATGCAAAAACACTGGGAATACCATATTCTTTATACCTTTCTATCAATTATGTGGTTTAAAAGTGAAATATTGCTTGAGAAAATCTTCCTGTTTTATTCTAATGTTCTTTATAAATGTGTGTATACCTTATTTTCATAAAATTTTGGTATTACTAACAAAGTAAGGAAATGGAACTGTGAGTGGAGGGTATGTAGTGATGATTATAAGGAAGAGGAAGAAATGAACCACAGTAGGGGATGATGGGAGATAATCTTCCTGTGGTCAAATCTATACCTGAATAAGAATCCTCTCTATATCCCCCAAAATGGTCAACCAGTCTTTATCTGAAGAGGAATCCACTGCATCTTTCATCTTGAACAATTCTAATAGTTAGGAAATAGAATCTTAAATCAAATTAATACCTGAAACCTGTAGAGGTTCAATATAATTTCCATCCTGTCCTCCTAATTCTGCTCCTTAGACCACCCAGAACAAATCTGATTTAATTCCTTATGCTGGTTTTTCAAATATTTCAGATATTTAGAGGTAGTTGCCATGTTTGAGGCTTTTCTTTTCTCTGAATTATTTAGCTCTGGTATGGCAGGGACTGGAGAGCTTTCACTATTCTTGCTGACCTCCTCTAGACATTCTCTAGTTTACGTAGTGCTGAGCCCAGCACTTCAGACATGGTTTGACCAGAGCCAGACAGTCCAACACTTCCCCCCTAGAAAGGATGCTCAGGTAAGTTTTTGTCTGAGAGGAGGCAGTGTTGAAGGGCAAAGGAGAAGAAGCAGATTTGGGGCAGATTCCTAGGATTGGGATGCCTTTAGGGCCATGGGGGACATTGGTGGGCTGCCAGGAAGTTAGTGGGCCTTCTTCAGAAGGTCTTTCTCTTTGTTCCCCCACCACACTCCCAGTGCTTACACAGCCTTCTCTTAGAGAATTATACTGGCCGGATTTTTGCATGAGGCCTCTCGGGTAGAGTATGAGGTCCTTAAGGAAGGCAGGAACTCTGTTTCTCCTGGGTTTTTTTTTTTGCTTGACACTTAGTAGGCACTTAGTAATTGAGTGCTGATGATGCAATGGTGATGAGGATGACGGGGAGATAGTGGGTACATCAGGTGACCAATTAGCAAATGATGAGGATCAGCTGGAGGAACTGAGATGAAGAGAAAGGGCCCAGACAAGTGCCTTGAAGCATTGGAAGGGCAGTTCTTGGTTTCAGAGCCTGAACCAGGAGTGGTAGGGAAGTTCCACAAAGGCCAGTTCAGCTTAAGGTCAGGGAAAACTTCCTGTACAGCAGCTGCCCCTTCCCTAGAGAGTCAAGGCTGGATGGCCACCTATCTGCCAAGTTGTACCAGGCCTTTCTTTTAGGTGTGGAACACTGAGGAGGGTCTCCAAATTCTGTGATGGGATAGTTCTGGGAATGCATCGCTAAGTCAGTGCTTTGATGGTTCCAGAGAGGTTTTGCCTTGGGACTTGCCTGCTGGACCTCAAGGCCCACAAAGAAAGACAAAAGGGAGAGTCCAAGGGAATTCTCAGCTGCACTGATCCAAAGTCTAACATGGAAAATGCTGTCCAGCTAGTATATTATGTAACCAGGATGTATATTCATACTATATCCACCTGTGAATGGTGTTTTCCCAGAGATCTTTACACAATGGAGGCAAATAGTTTTTCATTCACAAATTGACTTGACTCAGCCTGTTTTATACCAAAAATACTGTGGAGGAGGAGGATGAAAGAAAAGTAAATAGGAAAAACTCAGATCTCAAGGTGGAAGGTTGTTTATTATCATTAAAACTTTTTATTTTCAAAACATATCCATGGACAATTTTTCAATATTGACCCTCGCAAAACCTTGTGTTCCAATTTTCGTGCTACACAAAAAACAGATCAAAAAGGAAAAAATTAAAAAGAAAACAAAATGCGAGCAAATAACAAAAAAGGTGAGAATGTTATGTTGTGATCTACATTCAGTTCTCACAAGTCCTCTCTCTGGGTGTAGATGGCTCTCTTTATCACAAGATCATTGGAACTGATCTGAATCATCTCATTGTTGAAGAGAGCCACAGCCATCAGAACTGATCATCGTATAATCTTATTGTTGTCCTGTATGATTATCTTCTGGTTCCACTCACTTCACTCAGCATCACTTCATGTCAGTCTCTCCAGGCCTCTCTGAGATCATCCTGCTGGTCATTTCTTACAGAACAATAATATTCCATAACATTCATATACCACAATTTATTCAGCCATTCTCCAACGGATGGGCATCCACTCAGTTTCCAGTTTCTTGCCATTATGAAAAGAGCTGCCATAAGCATTTTTGCACACATGGGTCCCTTTCCCTCCTTTAAGATCTCTTTGGGACATAGATGCAGGAGAAACACTGCTGGGACAAAGGGTGTGCGCTATTTGATAGCCCATTGGGCAGAGTTCCAAATTGCTCTCCACAATGGTTAGATCTGTTCACAACTCCAAGGTGGAAGTTTTTAGAAGAGATTAACCCTGAGCTAATGATTGAGGAAAGTGCCTGGAGGCAGAATGCTCCCAGACTTTCTGTTGAAGGATATCCTGCACTTGTTTCAGTAACTCTCACTTCCATAGGAGTTTAAGGTTCCCAAAGCCCTTTCCTTATGGTACTCTTATGAGGAAGGTAGCTGTAAGCAATATTATCCCCATTTCACAGATGGGGAAACTGATAGAGAAGAATGTGACTGACTGGGGAAGGAGGGGGAGTCACAAAACTAGTAATGGGGCCAGCAGAGGGTTCTGTTTGTCACTGACTAGCCATGAGGCTGGAGGAACGTCCAAGCCCTTCCAGCTCGGGGAGAGCCCCGACTTCCTTTTGGTAGCAGCCCCACCTAGGTCTGCTGGGCTGACTTTCCCCTGATTTCCTCCCAAGGACCAGACTGGCCACACATGGAGCCCCTTTCATTTTCTAGAGCAGGAACCTGAGCCCAGAGCTGTTAAGTGCTGGCTCCAGTGGGCCCTGCCCCCTCCTTGGGCACAGTTGGCAGCTGGGGAGTCTGCAGGAGGGCCCCATGGCCCTCTGCCCCCATTGTGGATCCTGTGATTGTTAGCTCATGACTCAGAGATCTACAAGGAAGGACTGGGAATCAGACAAAGTAAACGAGGGAGAACGGTGAGAAACCTGAACAGAGCGCCCATTGTGATCTCCTCACAGTGCAGGAATCAGAGCTGGCAGGGAGGGACCTCCACATGTCTTCTCGCCCGGCCTTCTCCCTTTACAGAGGAGGCCCAGGCAGGGGAGATGGAGGGACTGGTCAGGAAAAGTAGGCAGGTTTTTAGCAAATAAAAAAGAAAGAGCCAGGGAAGGACAAACACCTGTCCTTTCCCGGTCCCTACCGTCTTCCTCTGGCTGAGCCAGCTCTAATCATGAGCCACTCCCAGGGGTGACCAGCACGTGGTTTGGGTCACCCCTGACTCTCCGGACTGCCACCTCCCCCCAGAAGCCCTCCTCCTCCTCCTCCTCCACTTGCTGCCACTCTTCTCTATGCTCTCTCCCACTAGAATGTGAGCCCCCCGACCTAGGAACTGGCTTTTATGCTTGGTTTTTGTTTGTTTTTGTCACCAGGGCTTAGCACAGCACCTGGCACATAATAAGAACTTAGTAATTACTGACTTGTACATTCTATCTATCCATCTCTCTATCCATTTAACTATCTGTATATCCATCAATTATGAAAGTCTGTCCATCTGCCTCTCTCCATCTAACTTTCCATTCTTCTGTGATCTATTTCTCTATAACATGTCTGTCATCTCGATGCTGATCCATCTATCTGCTTATTTTTATTTTTGCCCCACCCCCATTTTCTGGCTTCCTTTTCTGTGTTGTTTTCCCAGATTAGAATTGTAAACTCCTTAAGGGAAGGGATTATCTTTCTTTTTGCGTATTTTATTTGTATTACTATCCATTAGCACAGTGCTTGGAACATAGTAAATGCTTAAGAAATGCTTTTTTCTTTCTTTCCTCCTTTCCTTCCTTCCTTCCTCCCTCCCTTCCTTCTTTCTTCCTCCCTCCCTCTTTTCTCCCTTCTTTTTTCTTCTCTCCTTCTTTTGCTCTTTCTTCCTTCCCTGCCTCCCTTCCTCCCTTCTTTCCTTCCTTCCTTCCTTCCCTTCCCTCCTTCTCTCCTTTCCTTCCCTCCCTCATTTTCCTTCCTTCCTTCCTTCCTTCCTTCCTTCCTTCCTACCTTCCTTCCTTTTTCCCTCTCTCCCTCCCTCCCTCCCTCCCTTCCTCTCTTCCTCCCTCTCTCTCTGCCTCCCTTCCTTCCTTCCTTCCTTCCTTCCTTCCTTCCTTCCTTCCTTCCTTCCTTCCTTCCTTCCTTCCTTCCTTCCTTCCTTCCTTCCTTCCTTTCTCCCTCCCTCCCTCTGTTCCTCCCTCCCTTCCTTCCTCCCTACCTTCCTTCCTCCCTTCCTTCCTTCCTCCCTACCTTCCTCCCTTCCTTCCTTCCTTCCTTCCTTCCTTCCTTCCTTCCTTCCTTCCTTCCTTCCTTCCTTCCTTCCTTCCTTCCTTCCTTCCTTCCTTCCTTCCTTCCTTCCTTCCTTCCTTCATTGTTTTCCATGGCCTTTGCCTGCCTTGTTCATTTTGTGTTTTCTCTTCGGAGTAAGAGACTTACTGAACATTTGTTCTTGAGATCATTATGTCCAAACCTGGAGATAATGTCATGGATTTTAGGAGGGCCAAGAGAGTCTCTAGAAAAGATTGAATATATAACTAAGATTTGTTCATACATAGCATTAGTCCCACCAAGTTAATCCAAAAGGTGATTCCCAAAGACCATTCCTTGCTTCCTGGGAGAGCCATTCTCACTGGCTCCCAAACCCAACTATATTTAGATTTCCAGATCCCTCTGGTTCACACTCCCAAGCCAAGATCAGAGATTCTACTCCCTACACAGAGAAAAGATCAGAATTCATGAACAGACTAAGGAAGTCTCAATTTTTAGGGGCTATATAGCCCAGTTTCCTCAGTTATAAAATGAGCTGGAGAAGGAAATGGCAAACCACTCCAGTATCATTGCCAAGACAACCCCAAACAAGGTCTTGAAGAGTATGACTCTTAACTAAACATGACTAAAAACCAAAAACAAAAAAAGTATAATTCAATGGTCTGACTTCTTTTTTTGTTGTTGTTGTTGCAAAGGAAGGATTGTATTCGCAAAGTAAAAATAATCTGGGAAGAGAAACAAAACAAAACAAAACAAAACAAACAAACAAAAAAAAAACAATGCTCACAGTTTACACTCATTTCCCAGTGTGTTCCTTTTCTGGATGTAGCTGATTCTGTCCATCATTGATCAATTGGAATTGGATTAGTTCTTCTCTATGATGAAGATATTCACTTCCATCAGAGTACATCCTCCTACAGTATCATTGTTGAAGTGTATAATGATCTTCTGGTTCTACTCGTTTCACTCAGCATCAGTTGATGCAAGTCTCTCCAAGCCTCTCTGTATTCATCCTGCTGGTCATTTCTTACAGGGCAATAATATTCCATAACATTCATATACCATAATTTACCCAATCATTCTCCAATTGATGGACATCCATTCATTTTCCAGTTTCTAGTCACTATGAAAAGGGCTGCCACAAACATTTTGGCACATACAGGTTCCTTTCCCTTCTTTAGTATTTCCTTGGGATATAAGCCCAGTAGTAGCACTGCTGGGTCAAAGGGTATGCACATTTTGATAACATTTTGGGCATAATTCCAGATTGCTCTCCAGAATGGTTGGATTCTCTCACAACTCCACCAACAATGCATCAGTGTCCCAGTTTTCCCACAGCCCCTCCAACATTCATCGTTATTAGTTCCTGTCATCTTAGCCAATCTGAGAGGTGTGTAATGATAGAGTTGTCTTAATTTGCATTTCTCTGATCAATAGTGATTTGGAACACTATATGAGTCGAAATAGTTTTAATTTCATCATCTGAAAATCGTCTGTTCATATCCTTTGACCATTTATCAATTGGAGAATGGCTTGATTTCTTATAAATTAAAGTCAATTCTCTGTATATTTTGGAGATGAGGCCTTTATCAGAACCTTTAACTGTAAAAATGTTTTCCCAATTTGTTACTTCCCTTCTAATCTTGTTTGCATTAGTTTTGTTTGTGCAGAAACTTTTTAATTTGGTGTAATCAAAATTTTCTATTTTGTGATCAATAATGGTCTCTAGTTCTCCCTTGGACACAAACTCCTTCCTCCTCCACAAGTCTGAGAGGTAAACCATCCCATGTTCCTCCAATTTATTTATGATTTCGTTCTTTATGCCTAAACCTTGGACCCATTTTGATCTAATCTTAGTATGTGGTGTTACATGTGGGTCCATGCCTAGTTTCTGCCATACTAATTTCCAGTTTTCCCAGCAGTTTTTGTCAAATAATGAATTCTTATCCCAAAAGTTGGGATGTTTGGGTTTGTCAAACACTAGATTGCTATTTTTATTCACTATCTTGCCCTATGAACCTAACCTATGCCACTGATCAACTAGTCTATTTCTTAGCCAATACCAAATGGTTTTGGTGACTGTTGCTTTATAATACAGTTCTAGATCAGGTACAGCTAGACCACCTTCACGTAATTTTTTTTTCATTACTTCCCTTGAAATTCTCCACCTTTTGTTGTTCCATATGAATTCTGTTGTTATTTTTTCTAGATCATTAAAATAGTTTCTTGGGAGTCTGAGTGGTATAGCACTAAATAAATAGATTAGTTTGGGGAGTATTGTCATCTTAATTATATTCCCTCGGCCTATCCAAGAGCACTGATTGTCTTTACAATTATTTAAATCTGACCTTATTTTTGTGGCAAGTGTTTCGTAATTTTGCTCATATAATTCCTGACTCTCCTTTGGTAGATATATTCCCAAATATTTTATACTATCGACCGTTATTTTGAATGGAATTTCTCTTTGTATCTCTTGCTGTTGGATTGTGTTGTTAATGTATAAAAATGCTGAGGATTTATGTGGATTTATTTTGTATCCTGCAACTTTGCTAAAATTCTGAATTATTTCTAATAGCTTTTTAGCAGAATCTTTGGGGTTCTCTAAGTATACCATCATGTCATCTGCGAAAAGTGATAATTTGATTTCCTCTTTTCCTACTCTAATTCCTTGAATCTCTTTTTCGGCTCTTATTGCCGAGGCTAGAGTTTCTAGTACTATATTGAATAGTTATGGTGATAGTGGGCAACCTTGTTTCACTCCTGATCTTATAGGGAAAGGTTCTAGTTTATTGCCATTGCATATGATGTTTACTGAAGGCTTTAAATATATGCTTTTTATTATTTTAAGGAATAGTCCATTTATTCTTATACTCTCAAGCGTTTTTAGTAGGAATGGATGTTGTATTTTATCAAATGCTTTTTCTGCATCTATTGAGATGATCATATGGTTCTTATTAATTTGATTATTAATATGGTCAATTATACTCAATAGTTTTCCTAATATTAAACCAGCCCTGCATTCCTGGTATAAATCCCACTTGGTCATAGTGTATTATCCTAGGGATGATTTTCTGAAGTCTATTTGCTAATATCTTATTTAAGATTTTAGCATCAATATTCATTAAGGAAATTGGTCTATAGTTTTCTTTCTCAGTTTTTGATCTACCTGGTTTAGGTATCAGTACCATGTCTGTGTCATAAAAGGAATTTGGTGGGACTCCTTCAATTCCTATTTTTTCAAATAGTTTATATAGCATTGGAGTTAGTTGTTTAAATGTTTGGTAGAATTCACATGTAAATCCATGTGGTCCTGGGGATTTTTTCTTAGGAAGTTGGTTAATAGCTTGTTCTATTTCTTTTTCTGAGATGGGACTATTTAGAATACTTCTTCCTCTGTTAATCTGGGCAAGCTATATTTTTGAAGGTATTCTTCCATTTCATTTAAGTTATCGAATTGATTGGCATAAAGTTGAGCAAAGTAGCTCCTAACTATTGTTCTAATTTCCTCTTCATTAGTGGTGAGTTCTCCCTTTTCATTTTCAAGACTAACAATTTGCTTTTTCTCTTTCCTTTTTAAAATCAGGTTTACTAAAGGTTTGTCTATTTTGCTGGTTTTTCATAGAACCAACTCTTAGTTTTATTAATTAATTCAATAGTTTTTTTACTTTCAATTTTATTAATCTCACCTTTTATTTTTTGAATTTCAAATTTTGTGTTTGTCTGGGGGGTTTTAATTTGTTCCTTTTCTAGTAATTTTAGTTGTAAGCCCAATTCGTTGGCCTTTTCTTTCTCTATTTTATGCAAGTAGGCCTGTAGAGATATAAAACTTCCCCTTATTACTGCTTTGGCTGTATCCCACACATTGTGGTATGATGTCTCATTATTGTCATTTTCTTGGGTGAAGTTATTAATTATGTCTATGATTTGCTGTTTTACCCAATCATTCTTTAGTATAAGATTATTTAGTTTCCAATTATTTTTTGGTCTATTTTCCCCTGGCTTTTTATTAAATGTAATTTTGATTGCATTGTGGTCTGAAAAGGATGCATTTACTATTTCTGCCTTACTGTATTTGATTTTGAGGTTTTTATGCCCTAGTATATGATCAATTTTTGTATAGGTTCCATGAACTGCTGAGAAGAAAGTATACTCCTTTCTATCTCCATTTAGCTTTCTCCAAAGATCTATCATATCAGATTTTTCTAGTATTCTATTTACTTCTTTGACTTCTTTCTTATTTATTTTGTGGTTTGATTTATCTAATTCTGAGAGTGCAAGGTTGAGATCTCCCACTATTATAGTTTTGCTGTCTATTTCTTCTCGCAGCTCTCTTAATTTCTCTTTTAAGAATTTAGATGCGACAATCTGGGGGCGGAGCCAAGATGGCGGAGAGGAAACACACGACTCAGTGAACGTCCTCACTCCCTCACAACCAATTAGATAAATTAAGTCTCAAAATTAGCTCAGGACTGATAGATACCACAAGGACTGGAAGCACGACTTACCAGCTGAAGAGAATCTGGAGTTTCAACAGGAAAGGTCAGTTCTCAGGGGAGGAATAAGAAAGACCAGCACAGACGGTGGGGTAGGGGCACACTGCGCCCATTGCGCTGGGAGGGGCTCTGGGATCAGAGAAGCCACTGAGGTAAAGGAATCTGGCACAGGCTGTTAGCTCTTCTCTGCTAATTATTTAGCAGTTCAGAAGAGAAAGCCAAAATATTTTAAAACTCAGATTAGATTTTCCCCGGACCCTGGGGGTGACTCAGGCACAGATCTCGGCACCAGGGGGTGTGGCCTCAGCTACCTCCTGAGAATAGTTAAGAGACTGACAAGTGGGTGGATACGGCCCAAGGCAACACACACTGCCTAGCTTAGCTGGAGGGAGTGGAACTCAGCTCCAGGAAGTCCCAGAGAAGCGGAACCTTTGAACTAGGGACCGCGGTTTCTGGCAGACACTTCCAGTTTGAGCACAGGGGCTTCTTACGTCACCTGCTGCAGACACCCACTCCCCACCCGGACACATAGGCTGGGCTTCTTGCTGTCTTCACTATTCTACGCCCTCGAAACACAGTAGTGCTAATCACCTCTGAGGCACCTCCAGGGAGGGGGTGGGGAACTCTCTCCCAGAGCTCTCTCTTAGCTCAGGCTCAGGAGCCACTGCATCCATCCGGTCTGGGAGGAAGCTGGTAAAGAAGTAAATAATTTCCTACCCCAGAGACAGACCCCAAAAGATTTTTTTTAAGTATGAGCAAAAAAGCTAGAAAAACCATAGATTCCTTCTATACAGAGAAAGAGCGGGTGTCCAACCCCGAGGAAGTTGACAGCAGAGAATCAGATAACAACCTAAAGGGGAACGATTCCTGCCCCCCATCACATAACTCTCTCCTAGAAGAAGCTCTTAAGAAATTGAGGGAGATCGAAGAAAAATGGGGAAAAGAAAGGGAAGTTATGATAGAGAATAACAATGTCCTGAAATTGGAGTTGGAAAAAATAAAGAATTCACAGGAGATGCAGGGAAACAAAATTAGTGAATTAGAAAAGGTTAAAAAAACACAGGAAAGTAGGATTTCTGAATTGGAAAAGATAAAAAAGTCTCAAGAAAATAGAATTTCTGAATTGGAAAAAGAAAATAATTCTCAAAAAAAAAAAATTAGGGAAATGGAAAAAAAACTCAATAGAGCAAAATAATTCATTTAAAAACGAAATTGGGCATTTACAAAAAGAACTAAAAACTGTGAAAGAAGAAAATAACTCCTTAAAAGTCAGGATGGAACAAATAGAAATGAATGATTCACAGAGAACCCAAGAATCAGTCAAACAAAACCAAAAAAATGAGAAGCTGGAGAACAACGTCAAATACTTACTGGGGAAATCTATAGACCTGGAAAATAGATCTAGGAGAGATAATCTGCGGATTATTGGACTTCCAGAAAACTATGACCAAAAAAAGAGCCTAGATTCTATTTTACAGGAAATTATCAAAGAGAACTGTCCAGAGATAATAGAAACAGAAGGGAAAGTAGATGTGGAAAGAATTCATCGAACTCCTTCTGAAATAGACCCTAAAAAAAGAACACCACGGAATATTGTGGCTAAGCTGCAGAATTACCACACAAAGGAGAAAATCCTGCAAGCAGCTAGAAAAAAACAATTTAAATACCAAGGTGCCACAATAAGGGTCACCCAAGATCTGGCTGCCTCCACATTAAAAGATAGAAGGGCCTGGAACCTGATATTCCGAAAGGCAAAAGATCAAGGACTGCAACCAAGAATGAACTACCCAGCTAAGTTTAGCATCTTTTTCCATGGAAGAAGATGGTCATTCAATGAAACAGAGGAATTCTATATGTTTCTAAGAAAAAAACCAGACTTAAACAAAAAATTTGATCTACATCCACAAGACTGAAGAGAAACAGAAAAAGGTACACAGAACCCTTGAGAACTGTAACTCTGTTGTGGGTATATAAAAAATACTCAAGGATAATTTGATTTTACTGATATAAAAGAAAAAGAGGGGGGTGTGGTAAAGGGAAGGAGGTCGGTTCAGAAAAAGGGGAAGGAGTGATAAAAAGAGGGAAACTACATCCCAGGAAGAGACATAGAAAATACACCATATCTGAGGGAACTTAGTGAGGGGGAGAATCATTGTGTGAATCTTACTCTCATCAGAAGAGGCTCAAAGAGTAAATAATTAACATATTTGTTTTTCAGAGAATTTTCTCTCACCTCATTAAAAGGGGGGAGAGGAAAAAGGGAAAGGAAAAGGAGAATAAGTGAAGGGACTTGGAGGGAGGGGGGAGGGATCCTAAAAAAAAAAAAAAAGAGGGAGGGTTGCGCGTCACAAGGGGGGTCTGTAAATTAAATATCGGGGAGGGGGATCAGGGGGGTCAAGGGAAAAAAGTATAATCTGGGGATAATACGATGGCAGGAAATACAGAATTAGTAATTTTAACTGTAAATGTAAATGGGATGAACGATCCCATCAAACGGAGACGGATAGCAGATTGGATCAAAAAGCAGAACCCTACAATATGTTGTCTACAGGAAACACACTTAAAGCAGGGAGATACATACAGAGTAAAGGTAAAAGGTTGGAACAGAGCTTATTATGCTTCAGGTAAAGCCAAAAAAGCAGGGGTAGCTATCCTTATCTCAGATCAAGCAAAAGCAGAAGTAGATCTCGTTAAAAAAGATAAGGAAGGAAATTATATCCTGCTGAAAGGTAGCATAAATAATGAAGCCATATCAATACTAAACATATATGCACCAAGTGGTATAGCATCTAACTTTCTAAAGGAAAAGTTAAGAGAACTGCAAGAAGAAATAGACAGTAAAACTATAATAGTGGGAGATCTCAACCTTGCACTCTCAGATTTAGACAAATCAAACCACAAAACAAACAAGAAAGAAATTAAAAAAGTAAATAGAACATTAGAAAAACTAGGTATGATAGACCTTTGGAGAAAACTGAATGGCAATAGGAAGGAATATACTTTCTTCTCAGCAGTTCATGGATCCTATACAAAAATTGACCATATATTAGGACATAAAGATCTCAAAATTAAATGTAGGAAGGCAGAAATAATAAATGCCTTCTTCTCAGATCACAATGCAATAAAAGCTACATTCAGTAAAAAGTTAGGGGTAAATAGACCAAAAAGTAATTGGAAACTGAATAATCTCATCTTAAAGAATGACTGGGTGAAAGAGCAAATTATAGAAACAATTAACAATTTCACCCAAGATAATGATAATGATGAGACATCATATCAAAATCTTTGGGATGCAGCTAAAGCAGTAATAAGGGGAAATTTTATATCTTTAGAGGCTTATTTGAAGAAAATTGAGAAAGAGAAGATTAACGAATTGGGCTTACAACTTAAAAGGCTAGAAAAAGACCAAATTATAAACCCCCAACCAAAAATTAAACTCAAAATACAAAAATTAAAAGGAGAAATCAATAAAATTGAAAGTAAAAAAACTATTGAATTAATAAATAAAACCAAGAGTTGGTTTTATGAAAAAGCCAATAAAATAGATAAACCTTTGGTAAATTTGATCAAAAAAAAGAAAGAGGAAAATCAAATTGATAGTCTTACAAATGAAAAGGGGGATCTTTCCACCAATGAAGAGGAAATTAGAGAAATAATAAGGAGTTACTTTGCCCAACTTTATGCCAATAAATTTGATAACTTAAGTGAAATGGATGACTTTCTCCAAAAATATAGGCTCCCTAGATTAACAGAGGAGGAGATAAATTGCTTAAATAGTCCCATTTCAGAAAAAGAAATAGAACAAGCTATTAATCAACTCCCCAGGAAAAAATCCCCAGGGCCAGATGGATTCACATGTGAATTCTACCAAACATTTAAAGAACAATTAGCCCCAATGTTATATAAATTATTTGAAAAAATAGGGGATGAAGGAGTCCTACCAAACTCCTTTTATGACACAGACATGGTACTGATACCTAAACCTGGTAGATCGAAAACTGAGAAAGAAAATTATAGACCAATCTCCTTAATGAATATTGATGCTAAAATCTTAAATAAGATATTAGCAAAAAGACTTCAGAAAATCATCTCCAAGATAATACACTATGATCAAGTAGGATTTATTCCAGGAATGCAGGGCTGGTTTAATATTAGGAAAACTATTAATATAATTGACCATATTAATAATCAAATTAATAAGAACCATATGATCATCTCAATAGATGCAGAAAAAGCATTTGACAAAATCCAACATCCATTCCTACTAAAAACTCTTGAGAGTATAGGAATAAATGGATTATTCCTTAGAATAATCAGGAGTATATATTTAAGACCGTCAGTAAGCATAATATGCAATAGAAATAAACTGCAACCTTTCCCAGTAAGATCAGGAGTGAAACAAGGTTGCCCACTATCACCATTACTATTCAATATAGTACTAGAAACGCTAGCCTCGGCAATAAGAGCCGAGAAAGAGATTCAAGGAATTAGAGTAGGAAATGAGGAAATCAAACTATCACTTTTTGCAGATGACATGATGGTATACTTAGAGAACCCCAAAGACTCTGCTAAAAAGCTACTAGAAATAATTCAAAATTTCAGCAAAGTGGCAGGATACAAAATAAATCCACATAAATCCTCGGCATTTTTATATATCACTAACAAAATGCAACAGCAAGAGATACAAAGAGAAATTCCATTCCAAACAAATGTTGAGAGTATAAAATATTTGGGAATCCATCTACCAAAGAAAAGTCAGGAATTATATGAGAAAAATTACAAAACACTTGCCACAAAAATAAAATCAGATTTAAATAATTGGAAAGACATTCAGTGCTCTTGGATAGGCCGAGCGAATATAATAAAGATGACAATACTCCCCAAACTAATCTATTTATTTAGTGCTATACCAATCAGACTCCCAAGAAACTATTTTAATGACCTAGAAAAAATAACAACAAAATTCATATGGAAGAATAAAAGGTCAAGAATTGCAAGGGAACTAATGAAAAAAAACTCAGAGGAAGGTGGTCTAAGTGTACCTGATCTAAAGCTATATTATATAGCAGCAGTCACCAAAACCATTTGGTATTGGCTAAGAAATAGACCGGTAGATCAGTGGAACAGATTAGATACAAAGGACAAAAAAGGGTACATCTATAGCAATCTAATCTTTGACAAACCCAAAGATTCCAACATTAGGGATAAAAATTCATTATTCGGAAAAAACTGTTGGGAAAACTGGAAATTGGTATGGCAGAAATTAGATATGGATCCACACTTAACACCATATACCAAGATAAGATCAAAATGGGTCCATGATTTAGGCATAAAGAGGGAGATAATAAATAGATTAGAGGAACAGAGGATAATCTACCTCTCAGACTTGTGGAGGAGGAAGGAATTTATGACCAGAGGAGAACTAGAGATCATTATTGATCACAAAATAGAAGATTTTGATTACATCAAAATAAAAAGTTTCTGTACAAATAATACTAATGCAAACAAGATTAGAAGGGAAGTAACAAATTGGGAAAATATTTTTAAAAACAAAGGTTCTGACAAAGGTCTCATTTCCAAAATATATAGAGAACTGACCCTAATTTATAAGAAACCGAACCATTCTCCAATAGATAAATGGTCAAAGGATATGAACAGACAATTCTCAGAGGAAGAAATTGAAACTATATCCACTCACATGAAAGAGTGTTCCAAATCACTACTGATCAGAGAAATGCAAATTAAGACCACTCTGAGATACCACTACACACCTGTCAGATTGGCTAAGATGACAGGAACAAATAATGACAAATGTTGGAGGGGATGTGGGGAAACTGGGACACTAATACATTGCTGGTGGAGTTGTGAAAGAATCCAGCCATTCTGGAGAGCAATCTGGAATTATGCCCAAAAAGTTATCAAACTGTGCATACCCTTTGACCCAGCAGCGCTACTACTGGGATTATATCCCAAAGAAATACTAAAGAGCGGAAAGAGACATATATGTGCCAAAATGTTTGTGGCAGCTCTTTTTGTTGTAGCTAGAAACTGGAGGATGAATGGATGTCCATCAGTTGGAGAATGGTTGGGTAAATTGTGGTATATGAAGGTTATGGAATATTATTGCTCGGTAAGAAATGACCAGCAGGAGGAATATAGAGAGGCCTGGAGAGACTTAAATCAACTGATGCTGAGTGAAATGAGCAGAACCAGAAGATCACTGTACACTTCAACAACAATACTGTATGAGGATGTATTCTGATGGAAGTGGAAATCTTCAACATAGAGAAGATCCAACTCACTTCCAGTTGATCAATGATGGACAGAGGTAGCTGCACCCAGAGAAGAAACACTGGGAGGGGAATGAAAATTGTTAGCACTAATATCTGTCTGCCCAGGTTGCATGTACCTTCGGATTCTAATGTTTATTGTGCAACAAGAAAATGATATTCGCACACATGTATTGTACCTAGACTATATTGTAACACATGTAAAATGTATGGTATTGCCTGTCGTCGGGAGGAGGGAATAGAGGGAGGGGGGGTAAATTGGAAAAATGAATACAAGGGATAATATTATAAAATATATATATATATATATATATATATATATATATATATATAAAAAGAATTTAGATGCTGCACCACTTGGTGCGTATATGTTTAATATTGATACTGCTTCATTATTAATGCTACCCTTTAGCAGGATATAATGCCCTTCCTTATCTCTTTTAATTAGATCAATTTTTGTTTTTGCTTGATCTGAGATGAGGATGGCTACCCCTGCTTTTTTGGCTTTGCCTGAAGCATAGTAAATTCTGCTCCACTCTTTTACTTTTAGTTTGAAAGTATCACCCTGTTTCAGATGTGTTTCCTGTAAACAACATATAGTAGGATTCTGACTTTTAATCCAGTCTGCTAACTGCTTCCTCTTTATGAGGCAGTTTGCTCCATTAACATTTATGGTTAGAATGACTAATTCTATATTGCTTGCCATCCTGTTAACCCCTACTTATGATTTTCCCCTTTCCTTCCCTCTTACCCCTCTACCCAGTATTAAACTTGTGAACACCACTTGCTTTTCACAGCTCTCCCTTTTTAGTATCCCTCCCCCACTTTAAAGTTCCTCCCCTTATTTTACCCCTTTTCCTCACAATTTCTGTATTCCCTTCCCCTTAGCTTACTCCTTCCCTCTCACTTTTCAATGAAGTGGAAGAAGTTTCACCATAAATCGAATATGTCTATTGATACACACTGTGTTCATCTCCCTCCTTTCTTTCTCTCAGATATAATAAATAGGTTACCTTTGCCTCTTCATGAGATGTAGTACCACCACTTTACACTTTTTTATGATATAATTTCCTTTCCACTTCTAGTTTCTAGGACAAATTATACATATGTTCTTTACATATTTGTAATGGCAGAAGTATAGTTCTCAAGATTTCTTTTTACCTTTTTAGAAATCTCTTGAGTTCTGTATTTGAAGATCAAACATTTTATGTAGGTCTGGTTTTTTCATCAAGAATAGATGGAATTTATTTATTTCGTTAAATGTCCATGTTCTTCCCTGGAAAACGATGCTCATTTTTGCTGGGTAAGTTATTCTTGGCTGCATACCAAGTTCCTTAGCCTGGTCTGACTTCTTGAATTTCTAGACTTCCTGTCAGCATGCTCAAAAGCATTATTCCTTGAAATTAGCCTCAATTTTATCCCATATCTAAGCCCCCTTCTTCCTTTCCTTTGCGACCTACTTTTCCTTAAATAAGATCATAGATTTAGACTGGGGGATGGAGGTGGGGGTCATTGAAGTTCATTTAGTTCAACGTCCTCACTTTACACGTGAGCTCTACAGAATTTAAATGACTGTCCAATATTACCTTGGTAGCTCATAAATTCCTTGAGATTGGGGACTAGTTTTTGCACATCCAGTTTCTCATATACAGGGCATGCTAAATAAATACTTTTAAGTGGAACCAATATGCCAATTGGGGTTACAGGTCCTCAGAATTTGAACCTAGATTGCTTTCCTATATATCCCAATGACAAGTCTCAGAGGCAGAATTCAAACACAAGTTTTCCTGATTTCAAATCTAGCTCCTTTTCTACTATATTACTCTTATCTCCCTTCCCTTTCCCCTTTCAAATAATCTTTTTCTTACTTTGCTCCTTCTAATTCTATTCCATTCACAAACCTCCACTGACTTCTTTGTTATTAAATTTTTCTTTTTTATAATTATTAACTTAATGAATTTCAGCAAATGAACATTTCCTTATACAGAGAACAGAAAGAGAAGGTGGTACATGACACTGTATTTTGTCATCTTGGATTTTGTAAAGTTATATTAAGCTGACATAGTAGTTTCAACATGGTCCTGCTTGTCTGGTTTCCTTTCCAAACTTCCTTTCACCTAATGTAATTTTTAATGTTTCCATGACTGTCTTTTATTTCTTTTGTTGTTGCTGTTGTTGTTACTGTATCTATTCTTTACCCCTATAACCCTCCTTTATCTCAAAAAAGACCTCCTTTTTCTAATTTTTTTTAGTTTTTGCTGAGGCAATTGGGGTTAAATGACTTGCACAGGGTCACATAGCTAGGAAGTGTTAAGTGTCTGTGGCTGGATTTAAACTTAAGTCCTCCTGACTTCAGGGCTGGTGCTCTAGCCATTGGACTTCCTTCTAATAAAATCTAATATAAGATTTTAAAATCCCAACCTCAGTCAGACACAATTAGGTTTCCTTTTTGTTTTTTATAGTATTTTATTTTTCCAAATACAACATTCATTTTTGCAAAACCTTGTGTTCAAAATTTATCTCCTCCTACCCCCAAGACAGCAAGCAATCTGATACAGGTTAAACATGAACAATTCTTCTAACTATATTTCCATGTTCATCATGTTATGCAAGAAAAACATGATTAAGTTTTCAAAATTGATAAATGTGCTTTTAAAAAATATCCTAAGATTCCCTTATTATGTTTGAACCCTTCTTTAATTGTGTCAAGAAAGAAGCAACATGATTGTCTAATCAAGCGAGTCACCATCACTTGGGGCCTTTAAATAGTGGAAGAATCATTAGTTGTCCATTCAATTGATAGGCAATGATCTTTACATTTGGAAGCTCAATATTCTGGGCCTCCATGAAGAATCACTTCAGGAGGAGAATCGCTTCAGGAAGGAGGGGTGATGTCGGTCTCCTTTCCTCCTCCTCTCCTCCGTCAACCATGTTCTTCATCCATCTCAGATAGACTCACAAGAGACAGGTTAAAAAAAAAAAGATACCTACCTAGAGAAGGAAGCAGCCTGAAGAAACTAATACAAGTATTGGCTGGGAATCTAAAAAAAAAACACCTCCTAAAGAGCTGCATCTGCAGGGAATCTCAACAACCTTCAAAGGACGAGAGGACACGGAGTAAGCAGGACTTGTGCTAATTCTTTGCCACATGTATTTTCCACACTTGGGCCTCTCTATTTTGGCACTTAACATTTAAATCTACTCTCCTTAAGGAAACGAAATTGTGTGAGCAAGAGGAAAGTACAGCCTGGGTCTGGTAGAGATGGGGAGAGGGGAAAGTGACGCTTTTGTGACTATTGTTCTTATTATACTTTCTCAGCAAATGCATTTTATGAAAATGAAATAAAGTCCAGCTGACTGACACCAATGGGAAGCACACCATAGGGGCTCTTTTACTCTCAGCCTGAGTAAATCAGTGTCGTTATTGCCTGGCTATTCTCAACCCTAGAATATAAATGTAGGTTGGAGAGAATAAACTCAGAGGAGGTGTTACAATAGTCAAACAAAACAAATCCACATATTAGGGGCTGCCCTTCTTTTAACTTTATTTCTTTTTAATTTAGTTATAATTCATTTTAATTTTATTTTATTACTTTTATTCTTATTCAGTTTTGAATTCTCTTCCTCCCATTTCCATTCCCCTCCCATCAAAAAAGCAAGAACAACAAAACCCATTGCAAATATATATAGTCGAGCAAAACAAATTCTAGCATTAGCCAAATCCAACATTTGCACATGTGTATAAATATGTGTGGGTGTATATGTGTGTGTGATATACATACATATATGTATACACACACACACACACACACACACACACACACACACACATATATATATATATATATAAAACACACACACATTTATATGTATGGAACAGATTCTCTGCAACTGTGGTTGCTTCCAAAGTCTTTCAAAGTTTATGTCTTTACACGATTGCTATTGTATTCTATTGATTCTGCTAATTTCACTTTAAAAGTTTACCCAAATCTTCTCAGATTTTTCTGAAGCCATTCCTCCCATCATTTTTAATTGCACAGTAGTGTCCATCCCATACCAGTACTTGTTCAATCATTCCTTCTTGATGGATGCCCTCTCAATCTCCAGTTCTCTACCCCACAAAAAAGAGCTGCTACAAATATTTTGGAACATATGGGTCCTTTCCCTCTTTCTTTGGGGTATAGACCCAGAGGCAGCATTTCTAGGTCTCATTCTAGTAACCACAATTCCAAATTGCTCTCTACAGTGGATGGACCAGTTCACAGCTTCACCTGCGGAGCATTAGTGAATGTTCCCCTCAGGACTCTTTAAATATCTGGAGTTTCATGAAAACGATTTCTTCCTAACCCATTCCAAGATGTTTGCTTGTTAATCACCTTTTTTTCATCTCTTTCTCTCTTTCCATCCTATTGCTGCTGACCCCATTCTTCTAGAAAGACTAACCTTCTGCTGTTTCTCTCATTGTGCTCCAAGAACCCATTCAAATACAATTTCCTCCAGATTTTTTTCTTGAGGTTCCCCCAAAGAATGTTAGATGAAAGATAGAGGACCAAAGTTCAAGTTCAGGTCTTCTAATTCTTGTTTGGACACATCATTTCCCTTGACTGTGAGTAACAAGGGATTGGCCAATTGGACCTAGTCCTTAGGGTGTGTGTTTATGAAGGGGGCACCTGCCTGATGCCCTGTCTCTGAAGGGGAAAGTAAATGTGCGCTGGAGGGACCCTCTCCCAGTTTGAGCATGTTGTGACTTTTAACTGGCTGCTAAGCCAGGACTGGCCCCATGGCAGAGAATCCCACGGCAGGGGGCTTGAGGCTGACAGTGTGATGGAGCGACTGGGAAGCCCCTCCGGCCTGAAGGAGCTACCTTCCAGACCCAGCACCAAATCTGCTCAGATACCATGTCCTGTGGGCAGGAGAGTGACCATTGGGAGCAATTCCATAGTGACCAACCGAATTTACTCTCCCAGGAGACCAAAGGGATCTGATAGGGAGCCTCGGGCTTGCTGCATCTTTTAAGTAAATATCTCTTTGTGAAAGGGGATCAACTTTAATTGGTTATCAGTGATGTGGAGGAGATATCAATCACTGGTAGTACTATTTCAAGAAATAACCCAGAAGGGTTAGCAGTAGCATTGGAAGAATCCCCCATCTCCAGCCTATACCTATAGGTATAACCTATAAAATTACCTATAAAATAAGAGGGTTGGACCAGATCTGGCTTGAAATCTGTGCTCCTAAGTGATGCTTTTGGCCCTTTTAATTTGCATCCTAATACAACACTTGCACATACTCCCTAGTGTTCTCTTGATTTGTGTGAATGGATTATTCCACAGGAGTATAAACTTCCCGAGGGCAAGGACTTTGTCTTATTCCTCTCTGCAACATCTTGGTACCAGTAAGAACTCAAATAAATCTGCTGAATTGAATTGCTTTTGCTTTTGACTTCCTCTGCCCATTACTGGGCATTACTAAGGTCTAAGGTGACCATGCTCCTGCCCCTACCCTCTCTAGAAAGGCATCTGTTCCCAAGGTTTCGGGTACCACCGGTATCCACACCCAAGTTAAAACCCTAGCTCTGAGGCTCTTGACTCAGCTTCCTCATCTCTCACATGAGCAATCGGACCAGACAGTCCTGTAGCTGGTCCCTTCCAGCTTCAAATCTAGGTTCCCTAGTCATGTGTTTCCAGTTGTCTGCATTCTATGGGACAAAATCATGACAAAAACGCGTTAAATATAGAAAATGAGTTAGTTACATAAGAATAAATTTTCATGCATGAAATGACTGGATTCACAAATGCTGTATGGGGGAGAGAGGGAAGGAAAGAAATCCAGGTCAAAGAGCAAGTGGGCCATTTGGATAAGAAGGCAGGCACTGGGGGTGTGGAAAGACATTTCAAAGGTAGGTCGGGCCTGGCCATCTTGAAGAAGGCTGAGAGGAACCTGAAAGAGAACCCGGGACAGAACTTCAGGATGAGATCATTCTGTAGAAAAGAGCAAAAAATCCCAGTCAGAATGCACGGGAATATGTGGAGTCCAAGTCACTCCTTCCTTAAACGATGTTTTAATGAATAATAAGTTAATTGGGTTAATGCCCATCAAACTATTTATAGAACCCTGCCCCATGTCTGGACCCCTTGCATGGTACCCATTTTTCTTCAAAGCACAGCTGGGGCGCTGACTCTTGCACGAGGCCGTTCCTGACTTTCCCTTAAGTTTCTCCCCCTTGAATTTACCTCTTACCAGGACTATTTGGCAATAGCCTTATAATTGGTCCCCTGCAATCAAGTCTTTCCCCATTCCAATCAACCCTCCATACAGCCACCATAGTATTCTCTTAAAGCATGGTCCTGGCAGTAGCCACCTCCCCCCAGCCACCAGCCATTAAAAATCTTTTAAGACAGTCAAATTTCTCCATTTGGCTTTTTAAAACCATTCTCAGGTCAGACCCAATACATCTTTTCCAGACTAATGATTTTCTTTCTTCCCCACACCATGTGGTCCAAAAAAACCTGGTCTTCTCCATCTCCATCTTTGTATTGTCTGTTCCTTGTAATCGGGAGTCTCGTGGAACCTCCTAGGACTCCCCACTCAAATCAGAGCTCAGGCCTCCTTGTCCCCACTCCCAGTTGTCACATTCTGAGCCTGACTTAATCTCTGCCTCATGATTGATTGACTGATAGATCTTCCACAGGAAGCCTTTCCTGCTCCCTCCAAGTGCCATTACCCTTCCTTTATACTGTCTATATTTATATGGGTACCTGTCCATAATGGAGATTCCTCCCACAGTGATTGGCACATGGTAGGAACTTAATAAATGCTTGCTGATGAACAGATATATTGAATTTACTTACTTGCATATATATTGTATTCCCCCAACAGAATGGAAACTTCACGAGAACAGGAACTATTTTCTTTCTGTTGCTCCAGTATCCAGTGATTACACTTTCAGAAATGAAAATTAAAAAAAACAACATCCCATAATCATGGTAATTTTATTTGGGTACCATTTCACAAAGAAGTATTATAAGACTTCCTTTAAGTTCCCCAGGACCAGGAATTCTTTATTCAGCAATTCTTAACCATGAACTTGTCTTAAAGATATGATGACCATTTCATGAACCTGTGGTGACAGGAAGAAGACTCATTTTCCTGAGTTCAAATCTGACCTCAGACACTTAACAGCAACGTGACCTTGGGAAAGTCACTTTACCCAATTTTTCCCAGTTTCCTCATCTGTAAAATGAACTGGAAAAGGAAATGGCAAATCACTTCTTTATCTTTACCAAAAACAAAACAAAACAAAACAAAACCAAAACAAAACAAAACAAGTTACAAAGAATATGACTTAGCAACAGCATAATTTTTTAATAGAGTTGATTTTTTTTTGTGTGTAATTCTATGTTTTCTAATTTTATGCATTTAAAAACATTCTGAGAGTTTCCAAACAAAGGGGTTCAGGACACAAAAAGGGTTAAGAATCCCTGTATTTCTATCTCATCTAGCAATAGAAGTTTTAGTCATGGCCACCTCTGTAAACTGACTTATGTGTATATGTGTGTGTGTTTTACATACATAGATTAATCCCTTGTTTCTGTCTGTGTTCACCTCAGATTATCTCAAAAACTGACTCCTGAGATTTAATATTGAGTTCATTTTTGTTCCTTGTGTTTATTCTGTTCTATTTCTTCAAATTTGTATTCCTTCTTGGTTGCCTAATTATCCAAGCAGTCATGGGGTCATCCATTTAGAGGGGAAAAGATAAGATTAAGCAAGTTATGCATCTTTATTTATAGACATCATGAGTATAGAATGTCCAGGAGACAGCAATCATGATAATGAAGGGCCTTGAATCCATGGGAGGAACTAGGGGTGATCGCCTAGGGAAAAAAAATGGGGTGGGGGGACATTTATGATGTGCCAGGTGGAAAAGGCAAAAGAAAGGTGCAAAATTCTTTGACCTCAAAAAACTCAGATTGTAACAAGAAAGAGAAGATAGAAACAAGCATATGATGTATAGGGAGGTAAATGGGAGGGAATCCTGAGGGAAGAAGGCATGAGCCCTAAAGAGGACCTGGAAAACTTTCACAGAAAATAGGATTTGAGCAAATGGGAAGAAAACTCTAGACTTGTTCCACGAGGCTCTAGGGGACAGACCCAGGAGCAATGGGGGGGGGGAACTGAAAAGGACCAAGTTTGGCTTTGCTGCTGGTCAAAGCTGTCCAGATTTGGAAGGGGCTTTCTGTCTGGGTGGTGGGCTTCCCCTTTGGGTGGAATAATGACCTGTCAGTTTATAAAGAAGGATTTTTTTTTGAGGAATGGGTTTTATGAGAATCCCAGGAGTAGAATGAGGGCAGTACTTGGAGACCACTGCTCCTATTTTACAGATGAGGACACAGAGACATAGCAAAAGGGGCAAGCATCTGAGTCAGGACTGAGGAAGTTTCTGAGCTCTAGAATCTGTGATCTTCCCGGTGTCCTAGGTAGGAAATGCTGATAGCTGGATGTGGTCTCCTGGATGTTGACACCAGAACCCTTTCCTCCTCTTTTTCCTGACTGATTTCTAACCCCACTATAAGAGCCTGGTCCTGCATCCCTTCATCTCCAGTCCACCTTTTATTTCTCTGCTCACCTGCTGGAACGCCTCTTACCCGGTGTCTGATGACAGCCAGGCAGCCTGGCCTCCTCACTCCAGCAGAGCTGGTCCAACTGTACTTTGCCAGAAATCAGCTTTCTTCCCTTTCCTTGACGTCCATCCACTCACTCCCTCCAGGACCCTCCCCTCCTTTGAAGTCCGTCTCTATAAAAGTCCTTATGGGGCTGTGAACTTCCATCTTTCCGGTCCTTCCTGACCTTGCAGGCAGGGAGTCTTAGTTTTCTTAGGGAAGTTGTCTGTTTACCAGGAAGTACGTTCCGCATTCTTGATTATATTATTGCCACTATTCTGTGTTGGGTAAACATTTTTTAATTAAAACACCCTAAACATTTATTTCTAGGACTTCTAAAATTATGCTTTGCTCATCGTGGCTGAACTCTGTTATTCTGTCATATCCAGCCCTTTGTGAGCCTGTGGACCACAGCACTGTCTCTCCATGAGATTTTCTTGGCAGAAAAACTGGATTGATGTGCCATCCTTGCTTCCTCCAGTTCACTTTACAGATGAGGAACTGAGGCAAGCAGGGTTAAGTGATTTGCCCAGTCTGAAGCTGGATTTGATCTCGTTTTTTTGTTTTTAACTTAAGTCTGGATTCAAGCCTAGCACTCTATCCATTGAGCCACTCAACTGCTAGTCCTAAGCTTTAGCAAATGCTCTGGTTCCCAGATTGTGTTTCTAGAGCCCATGTGGGGTCTTGTAATTGAATGAGTGTGTGTGTGTGTGTGTGTGTGTGTGTGTAGTTACATAATTATGACTTATGATCAGTAAATATTTGCTTTGTGTTCTATTTCATATACCTATATACCTGGGGCCATGTAAAAATTGTTCAGGCAAAAGGAAGTCTAGAGTGGAAGAAGTTTGAAAAGCTAATTCAACTCTGCTTTTTAAGGGCTAACTCCTGAGATTTGACTATAAGTAGGTGATCCATGGATTTCAACCTCTCTTCCCCCCAAAATAAGTCTTGTGTCCTGGTTTCAAAGCTACCTGCAAGTTGGCCAGTCACTGACCAGTTTCCTATCTAACACTTACATTTATGGAATGCTTGTGTGGATTAGATATTTATGTGATTACTTTTGTGAATTATTGGGTCCCTTACCATACTTAGTCATGACACTGTCCAGACTCCATAACCTTTATCCATACCATATGACATATAAAAAACTAATTCATAAGTATAATTTGGGGAAGGGGGATCAAGAAAGGCCCTGGAGTCATGAAGTCCTGAATTCAAATGTGGCCTCAGACACTTGACACTATCAGTGACTCTGGACAAATCAATTAACACATTAAAAACATACCAACCAAAAAAAAAAAAAAAAAAAGAAAGGCCTTATGGGGAAGATACTATGTATTACACATCTTCCTATATAATGAAGACAGTTTCTTTTTTCTTTGTCATCTCCAAAGGTCTATACCAGTCTCTGGCACATAATAGGTGTTTAATGCTAGTTTATTCATTTTTCTCAGTGACCCTAAAAGTTCTAACTTTTCTGTGACACAAATTCTTAATTTTTACACTGGAGAGACTTGGGGCCCAGCCCACTATTCTTCCCAATAATTCCAAGAGACCATTTTTGGAAGGATATGGTCAAGCGGAACCCCTCTCGCTCCCAATATCCCTAGCTCCAACATGAAGTATTCACTCCTTGGTGGATTTCTTTAAACTTTTAACTATCTCCATAGGTTTCTTTCTTGCCCCCACTCTTTATCTTTGTGTGGAGGAATATTTTTTTTTCCAGGATTAACAAATTTAGGGTTAGAAGGGACACAGAGGACATTGAATCCTTTTGCTTTTGAAACTCACACCAAAATAAAGTCACCCAGTAATAAGTAGCGGGCAGGACTTGAACTCAAGGTCTTTGCCTCCGGAATGCCATGTTTCTCCCTTCCCCCTGTTGCTCCTTCCCCAACTTTTTAAGCTTCAAGGGGAAACTAAATTCCAGAATATGATTTCCCCTTTTATTCCCAGCGTACTTTGCTCAGTTTATCCCATCTCTCCATCAGGGCCCGGGGTCAGCCACCCAGGGAAGTTTCTATCCTTCACCAGAATCCGAAGCGGCCTTCAAGGCTCAGCTCTGCCCAACTTCCTACTTCAAACTTCCCCAATTCCCCTAGGATCCGTTTTAAAACCGGAAGCCCTGCCAGCTCAGCCACATAGGTTTTGACTTGCCAGCAAGATATTTGGATTTACCTGTTCCACTGTGCCCCCCACTCCCCTTCCCGAAGGCTCCTTTCTATTCTTGCCTCCATAACCAGGGCCTAGCAATGCTTTGCAGCAAGGCTGATGCAGAGGCGGCCTTTGTATACCGTCGGTATCCAAAGGTCTCTATCGGCTTAAATGCTGAATTATGTATCTTAGGATCAAGAAAATGGGCTCTATTTTTCCATCGAGCAATTCTTAAAAAAACAAAAACAAAAACAAAAACAAAAACCCTTCCCTCCAATTAACACTTTTGTTAGTTATTTGGAAGCCACCTTTTCTCCCCAGCCACGCCCCCGTTCTCTGCCAAGCAAGGGGTTAAGAAGCGTGAGGGATGAAGAGATGGGGATGGGAGGGGGACAGACAGACAGACAGAGAGGGGGGAGAAAGAGGGAGGGGGAGGAGAGGGCGAGAAAGCACCGGAGAGACAAACAGGAGAGATCGACGAGACAGAAAGGGAAGTGAGGGGGAGGGAAAGATCAAGAGCGTGAAAGCGCAGACAGAGAGGGAGGGAGGGAGGGAGGAGAGAAAAGAGCGCGAGCGAGGGAGAGAACGAGAACCGGGAACAGAGCGCGAGCGAGACGGGGAAGGAGGGGAGAGAGACAGCGCAGACAGACCAGAGACGGAGAGGGAGGGAGGGGGGAGAGCGCAAGCGAGGGGAAAAACGAGAACGGGAGAGACAGAGCGCGCTGGCGAGACAGGGAGGAGGGGAGAGCGAGACAGCCCAGAGACGAAGGGAGGAGAGAAGAGAAAGGGAGAGACAAGACAAACAGCGCACGAGCGAGACAGGGAAGCAGGGAGACAGAGCAGACACAGAGGGAGGGAGGGAAGAGAGGAGAGAGAGCCGGAGAGCCGGAGACAAGCTCGGGCGCGCACGAGCTAGGGAAAGCCGGAGCGCGTGAGAGGTGACACAGGGAGCGAGACCCAGGGGAGCGCCGGAGCGAGAAGCGATTTCATCAGGGGACTGGAGGCTGCTCTCGCCGGTGGCTGGTTTTTTCTAAATCAAATACGGGCACTGCTTCAGTCCGGAAGCTCGGTCCGAACACCGGGCTCCCAGTTAATTATGGGCCTTTGGGGCTGAGCAAAAGCCTCACTTTCACCATGTTTAAACCAGCGGGGAATTCGGGGTTTAAAGGCGCCGGGCAGCGGGCTCCCCGGGCGGCGGCCATCCGCTCTCCCCGTCCGCTCTCGGCCTCGGGGGGCCTCTGCCGCATGCACGCCCCCGGACCCGGCGGCCACACACCGCCAAGGAAACGATCGGGGCCACGCCAAGCATTTCACAATGTAATCTTTATTTTCATCGGTCATACAAATAACTTTCTAGAACATTGCAGGGCAATCAGGTTACGATGCGGCGGTTCAGGATCGTGGAGTCCGGTGCCGAACCCTTCGTGGACGGGTAACTGCCCGGGCGCCGGCTCTGGCCGGCGCATCCTTACAGGCGGACAATGCAGGTAGCTATCTAAGTGCCCTCGAAACCGGGACTGGGGAGGGGGAGCGGATCCCTTCCCGGCGCATGCCTCGCAGGGATCTAGGAAATCTCGCTCCGCTTCTCCTGTTCAATCGCTGCGGGGACCAGAGGATACATTTTAGTCTAGAGCCCAGAGGAGAGGGGGAGGGGAGGGAAGGGGGAGGCCGCGGCGGGGGCGGGGGGCTGGGGAGGGGAGAGCCGGGGCCGCCGCCCGTCCTGGGGGTCCCTCGGGGGCCGGGCGGCCGCACTCACTCTCTTTGGTGGGCAGAGTGTTCTTCTCCTGCGTTTCCGTCTTCTTGAGCTTGGCCTTGTCGAAGCTCGCGATCTCCCCCATGTCCGGCTTGTCTGCCATCTTCGGATCTACAGAAGCCTGCGGGTCAAACGGACGGGCCTGACCGGGCTGGAGCCGCCCCGCCCCGCGCTCGCCGGACGCCCACCCAGCGCCGCCCGTCCGGGGCCTGTCTCCCAGCCCGAGGGCGGCCCCGCAGCCGCTCACGGACTCGATTTCCCAGCGCCGCCGCCGCCGCCACAAGCCCGAGGGCTCCACGTCTGATGCTGCCGCCGTCGCCGCCGCCCCAGCCGCGCGTCCTCCAGCCCCGGACGCCCGGCGGCGGTTCCTGCGCGCGGCACGCGTCCGGAGGCCAGGCGAGGAGGCGCGCGCCGGCCGGCCGTCAGTCGGTCAGGCGGGGTGTCCCCACGAGCCCCGCCCCGCCCCGTCACTGTCCGCCCGAGCTCACCTCACCTCGCCCGCGATCGCGCCTCGCTCCTAACGCCTCCTGCTCCTAACGCCTCCTGCTCCTGCCGCCTCCTGCTCCTGCGGCTGCAGCCAGAGACAAAAGAGCGCGGCCCGCCCCGCGTCTTATATAGCCCTCCGCCCCAAGGCCCGGCCCGGCCCGCCTCCGCCCGCCTCGCCCCGCCCCCACTCCCGGGAGAGCACCACCCCCCGGGCCGCCGCCCACCCGGGAGCTTGCGGTGGGTCAGAGCCCGCAAGCGAGGGGCGGTGGCCGGAGGTGCGCGAACCCATGCACAGAGAGACACGCGTGCATACAAACACGCAACCGGCACGCACACACATGCACGCTTCCGTGCGCCGCGGCCACGTCCTAGACACTCGAGCCCCTTCCCGCCGTTGTCTGCCTCCCGACCCTCATTTTTCTTTGCTTTTTGCAAGGCCCGGTTTGCAAGGCTGCAGAGGCGACCCTTTACCCGGGCCATTCTTCCCGCCAGCCTAGTCCGGGCTCGGCTTGTTCTAGACCGGTGCCCGCCAGACTTCTGTTTCTCTCGGCTCCGAACGCAGCCCGGGGACGTTACCCTGACTCACGTGCCTGCGGGACCCGGACCAGGTGCGCCATGCCCGCAGACCCAGCTGCTGCTGCTGCTCCGACCCCACGCACCATCCAGCACCTTCTGCGCGGAGACCCCTAATCCTGGCGCTGGGGGCATCGGGGCCTGGCAATCCCATTCCCCCAGAGCAAAGGAGCCTGACCTCCGGATTCCCCTCCCCACATGTTCTTAGAGGCTGACCTTCCGCAATGAGAGGGGGTCATAAGGCAAATGTGTGCACGTATGGAGATGCATATAAAATATGCCGCCTGCACGCGGGATATATTTGTGTATTTCCACACACACGCACTGAAATACACACTCCGGATTCCGCCGCCCCCCACATGCTTTTTTTATAGGCAGACCTGTCTCAATCCATTCCCCAATAAGGCAAATGTGTGCACGTAGGGATGTGCATATAAAATACACACGTATGCACACGCGGGATGTATTTGTGCATCTCCACAGGTAGGCACTAATATGCACAGAGACACGTGTGTATGTACGCTTACACGCAAGCCCTCACCTCCATACACACTGCAATGCAAACCACACCCCAGCTTTCCCAAGTTCCGTGTAAGAAACTTCCCTACTCCCTTCTAACATTTGTTTTTATTTCAAAAAGAACCATCAAACGAAGCTTAAAACTCCCACCCAGTAAGAAACGCGCCCTCCCCTCCCCCTTTGAAATGACACTCATGGAGACAGACAGCATGCATTACTACGAGATGCTCTCGGCTAGCTCCTGCAAAGTCACGGTGCAGCGTGATCGCGGTGCAGACGGCGCCCTGCAGCTCCCGCCTCCCGGCCACCTCCCCCTAAGCCGGCGGGCCTTCATTTCCCCAGCTCTCCCCCTGGCTTCTCGGGCCGCTCCTTGCTTGCAAACCCCCTTCTGCAGTCTGGCGGCCTTTTCTCTGCATTTCCCAGGGAAAGAGAGAGCAGCGAGCAACCACGATGAGAAATGTAAAAGGATTTCAGTTTCCTGGCCCGGGTTCCCCCCCCCCTTCCCGCCCCACCCCGTCTGAAGGGCCAGGGTCGAAGGAAGGCAGAAGGAGATCCGTACGGAATCAGGTCAATATTTACAGAAAAAGGGATGCGGTCGCGGCAGCGAGGTGCAGGGGAGAGGACCCTGCTTCTGGAAGCCAAGGGCCTGTTCTCCAAGTCCTCCTCTTAGGTTTACTGTGCGTGTGACCTCGGATTAGATCCTGTACAGTGGGAAATCCTGACTGTTCTCCTGGACGACAAGCTGGGGGGGAGGGGGGAGGTTCAGATGAACCCTCCCATCCCCTTTCAAATGTAACTGTAACCATGAGCGTTGGGCGGGAGGGGGGGGGGGGAGGAAGAAGGAAAAGGAAAGAGGAAGAGGAGGGGTGCACCTGCTCCTGGCGGGTTGTTCATTGTGGGTCTATCACTGGACTTTTTAAAATAAAAATCATTTTTCCCCCTTTTCCCCTTAAAGCCTTAGACACAAGGGTGACTAAAGCAAAAGTAGATTTGAATTAAACTTTTTTTTTTTTTTTAAATAATAATAGTTTGTATTTACCAGATATTTACATGGGTAATTTTACAACGTTGACAATTGCCAAATTTTTTGTTCCAATTTTTCCCCTCCTTCCCCCCCCCCATGACAGGTCGATCAATACATGTTAAATATGCTAAAGTATAAATTAAATAACAACATATGTATACATGTCCAAACAGCTGTTTTGTTGTACAAAAAGAATCAGACTTTGAAATAGTGTACATTTAGCCTGTGAAGGAAATCCAAAATGCAGGTGGACAAAATTAGAGGGATTGGGAATTCTATGTGGTGGTTCATAGTCATCTCCCGGAGTTCTTTCGCTGGGTGAAGCTGGTTCAGTTCATCACTGCTCTATTGGAACTGATTTAGTTCATCTCATTGTTGAAGAGGGGCCCGTCCATTAGAACTGATCATCATGTAGTATTGTTGTTGAAGTGTATAATGATCTCCTGGTCCTGCTCATTTTGCTCAGCATCAGTTCATGTAAGTCTCATGTAAGTCTCTCCAGGCCTTTCTGAAATCATCCTGTTGGTCATTTCTTACAGAACAATAATATTCCATAATATTGAATTAAAATTAAAAAAATTGTTATGCATTTATTTTGTTCTGACTTTAAATAAAACAAGCATTTCCACAGCAAAGGAGGATAAAAAAAGAGGACTGCACCTGAGATTGCACTTCTATTATGTACAATTTATAATTCCTTTCAAATATACACGTTATGATTCTTTTCAACAGAGAGATAATTCAGGCCAGTTCCAAAGATCTTGTGATGGAGAGAACCATCTGCACCCAGAGACAGGAATATTGGGGAATGAATGTGGATCACAACATTGTATTTTCACTTTTTTTGGTTGTTTGCTTGTATTTTGTTTTCTTATTTTTACTCTTTTTTGATCTGATTTTTTCTTGTGCACCATGATTATTGTGGAAATATGTATAGAAGAATTGCACATGTTCGACATATATTGGATTACTTGTGGTCTAGGGGAGAGAGTGGGAAGGGAGGGAGAAAAAAATTTTAAAAAGCAAATATACACATTATCATATTATCATGTGACTTTTTTTTGTCCCCTTCCAAACTTTGAGGTGGCATATTGATATGTGTATATGCAATATATATATACACCTGCATATAGGTACACACAAAACATAGGTCAGTTCTTTTTCTAGATTCAAACAGCATTTTTATAGGATCTTTGAGGCTAATTTTGGTATTTATAATAGAAAGACTTGGTTGCTTAAAGTTGTTCTTAAAACAATCCTATTGTTACCATATACCAGGGCTTCCTGAACTTTTTCCCACTCATAACCCCTTCTCATCTAGGAAATTTTCATGTGACCCTGAGTATATTGGTATATTAAATTGGCATACAAATCAAACAGGAACTGATAATAAATCATAATTATGGGATCCTCACATTGAGTTGCAGACCCCACATGGGGTTTTGAGCCCCACTTTAGGAAACAGAACTGTATACAATGTTCTCTTGGTTCTGCCCACTTCAGTCTCCATTGTTTTGTGGAGGTCTCTGTGCTTTTCTAAAATCATTGAGCTCATCATTTCTTATAGCAGAGCAATATTCCATTATGAACACATAGCATAATTTGTTTAGCCATTCTCCAACTGATGGGCATCCCCACAATTTCCAGTTCTTTGCCTCCACAAAGAGAGCTGCCTGTAGTTTCTCCATTTTCCCTAATCATCTTGGGAAACAGACCTAATGGTGGTATTTCTGGGTCAAAGGATAGAAGCAATTTAATAACTCTTTGGGAATAATTCCAAATCTTCTAAATGGTTGGATAAGCTCCACCAACAATGAATTATGATCCTAATTTGGCCACATCCCTTCCAACATTTGTTAGTTTCTCCTATCATTTTAGCAAATCTGATCGGTTTAAAATGATATCTCAAGGATGATTTAATTTTAATTTAATCAGTAGTGATTTAGAGCATTTTTCATATGATTATAAAATTTTTATGTCTTCATCGTAAAAATTTCTGTTCACTACATTGTTTATTATGCACAAATCAAGTATAAGGCCTTGTGCTAAGTGTTGGGGGGGTGAGATGGAGACAGAGATAGGAGACAGACAGAGACAGAGACAGAGAGGGAGACAGAGAGGAAGAAAGAAAGAGACAGAGAGACACACCACAGAAACAGACAGACAGACGAAGAGACAGACACAGAGGGAGACTGAGAGGGAGACAGAGAGGAAGAAAGAGAGTCAAAGACAGAGACAGACACACAGACAGACAGACAGACAAAGAGACAGAGACACAGAGAAAGAGAGACAGAGACACAGAGAGACAGATAGATACAAAGAGAGAGAGAGAGAGAGAGAGAGAGAGAGAGAGAGAGAGAGAGAGAGAGAGAGAGAGAGAGAGAGAGAGAGAGAGAGAGGAAGGGAGGGATACACAGAGACACAGAGGGACACAGCAAGAGAAAAAGGGAGGGAGAAAGCTTTTATGTTGTTGCAAAGAAAGGTTCATTGAGCCCTAAGGGGACAATCTGTGTAAAAGGGAGGCTCAGCCACAGCTGGACACAGCTCATCACCTGAGTTACCAGACTTTCTTTTCTTTTCTTTCTTTTTTTTTTTTTAATTAATTAATTTATTTTTTTTATTCATTTTTCCAAATTATCCCCTCCCTCCCTCCACTCCCTCCTCCCGATGGCAGGTAATCCCATACATTTTACATGTGTTACAATATAACCTAGATACAATATATGTGTGTAAATACCTTTTTCTTGTTGCACATTAAGTATTATATTCCGAAGGTATAAGTAACCTGGGTAGATAGACAGTAGTGCTAACAATTTATATTCGCTTCCCAGTGTTCCTTCTCTGGGTGTAGCTACCTCTGTCCATCATTGATCAACTCGAAGTGAATTGGATCTTCTTTATGTTGAAGAAATCCACTTCCATCAGAATACATCCTCATACAGTATTGTTGTTGAAGTGTACAGTGATCTTCTGGTTCTGCTCATTTCACTCAGCATCAGTTGATTTAAGTCTCTCCAAGCCTCTCTGTATTCCTCCTGCTGGTCATTTCTTACAGAGCAGTTACCAGACTTTCTAATAAAAGTATGTTTCCCTTGATCTTGTCACTTTCAAGCTTCAAAAGATTCTGGCTGTCAGAACCTGGTGTAGTGATGCCGTGCTTGACCCTCCCCTCAGCCCTGAGTTTTTCAGACCCAAAGCATCCCATCTTCTAGCCTGTCCTCATGTGGCTGCTGGCCGAGAGCGCCAGTGTGAGTGGGGCTGGCACTGTAGTGTTTGGATCAGGAGGAGCCCAGGATTCCAGGGACCATTTCTGTCCCATCAGCTATTCCTGCTTTTGGTGCTCCTTTCCTCCCCTGTCTTTATGCAATCATAGGAACCTGGCTCAGGCCCCAAACGGTGGATCCTTAGAGAAGACAGGGTGTCCTTGGCCAGCTCCACTGTCTTCATTTTAGGCACAAGGAACCTGAGTCCCAGAGAATTCAGTCAACTTGTTAAGTGTCACCCAAGGAACTGAGTAGCTGTAACAGGTTTTGATGTGCCTGGCACAGATTACATACTAAATAAAATGCTTGTTGATGGATTGGACGCAGGCCTTCTGACTCCAAGAAAAAAAACCTTGGCCAAAAATCTGGGGGAGAAAGAGATCTTTTTTCCCCTTTTTATTATAGCTTTTTATTTACAAGATATATGCATGAGTAATTTTTCAGCATTGACAATTGCAAAACCTTTTGTTCCAATTTTTCCCTTCCTTCCCTCCACTATCTCCCCCAGATGGCAGGTGGACCAATACATGTTAAATATGTTAAAGTATAAGTTAAATACAAGGTATGTATACATGTCCATACAGTTATTTTGCTGCACAGGAAGACTTGGCCTTGAAATAGTGTACAATTAACCTGTGAAGGAAATCCAAAATGCAGGCGGACAAAATTAGAGGGATTGGGAATTCTATGTAGTGGTTCATAGTCATCTCCCAGAGTTCTTTCTCTAGGTGTAGCTGGTTCAGTTCATTACTGCTCTATTGGAACTGATTTGGTTCATCTCATTGTTGAAGAGGGCCTCATCCATCAGAATTGATCATCATATATTATTGTTGTTGAAGTATACAATGATCTCCTGGTCCTGCTCATTTCACTCAGCATCAGTTCATGTCAGTCTCTCCAGGCCTAAGAAAGAGATCTTTAAAAGAGGATAGAGAAATTTATGATATGCAAATATTCTTGTAAATATTATTTGGATTTTTTTCTGTCTTTCTTGTAAAAAGCTTACTTCTTCATGTATAATTCTCTCAGATTAAACTCCATTTTAAGCCAAATCATCAGTCAAAAACAGCTCCTTTTGCTTATTTGTGTGCAATTATTGTACTTTTTCTTACTTCTCATGTATCTAATAACCAGAAAACTAAACTTTTCTATTTTTCATCTTAGACATTTTATATATATGTATGTATATATTTATATTTATAATCATTAATGTATTTTTTGTTGTTGTTGTTGCGGCTATTGGTGTTAAGTGAGTTGGCCAGGGTCCCACAGCTAGGAAATATTAAGTGTCTGAACTCAGGTCCTCCTGACTTCAGGGCTGGTGCTTTATCCACTGCACCACCCAGCTGCCCCTCTATTTTCTTTTAATGAATTTTGGGACCCATGTTATTTTTCCCATCTACATTGTAAAAACTTTGTTCTTGTTTGCCCTATAGCCAAATTTTCCTCTGCTATCCTAACATGGGCTCAAAGATGGACACTAAATTACCCAAAATAAGTAGTAATTTATATAATATAATTCCATTTCCAAAAATTGATGAGGTTATCCTTTTTCAGATCCTTACCTCAGAGAAATGAGGCTGATATGGAAACATAGATAGGTATTGCATATGTGCATATATATATATATATATAATTTATAAATTATTATATGAAAATAATTATATATAAATAAATAATTATATAATTATGTATACATATAAATAAATAATATATAATTTAATTTTCAATTAAAGCATTTATTTCTCCCCCTACCCCACTGAAAAAAAGAACAAATCCCCTAATGATTACATAGACAAGGAAAATATAGTTCTCTATCAATCATGCCCCCAAAAATATATGCTTCCTTTTGTGTCTCTTATCCATCACCTTTTTGTGCAGAGTATCAATGCTCTGGAATCATGGTTTGTCTGTGTATCAGAATTCTTAAATTTTTCTTTTTTTTTTTTTTAATTATAGCTTTTTATTTACCATGCATGGGTTATTTTTCAGCATTGACAATTGCAAAATCTTTTGTTCCAACTTTTCCACTCTTTCTCCCCATCTCTTCCCCCAGATGGCAGGTTGACCAATACATATTAAATATGTTAAAGTATAAGTTAAATACAATATATGTGTATATGTCCAAACAGTTGTTTTGCTGTACAAAAAGAATTCTAAAATTTTTCAAAGTTGTTTTTACAATGTTGTTTTTGTTGTATAAATGGTTGTCCTGGTTCTGCTCTTCCTGGGCTTCTTTGAACTTTTCCCATTTATTCCAATTCATTCATGTTATTTGTTCAGTCATCCCGTTTAGTTTCCTCCTGTTCTTTATTACTATAGAGCTCCTACAACTATTTTTGAATCATCATTTTCCTATGATCTTTTTGGGGGTACACAGATCTAATAACAGTATTTTGATGTCAAACAGCATGGACAATTTAGTGAAAAATTTGCACTTGGTTCCACTTGCTTTGCAGAAGGGCCATACCAATAATGCATTCATATGTTTGCTTTCCTTCCAAAATTTGTCATTTTCAGTTTTTCTTATCTTTGTAAATCTTATGGGAACAAGTTGGAATCTTGAAGTTGCTTTAATTTGTATTTCTCAAATCATTAGTGATTTAGACTCTTGGGATCCCCTCCCTCCTCCAACTAAGTGCTATAGATTTGGAATCAGGAAAACTCAGTTCAAATTCTGCCTCAGAGTTTTAATTAGATGTGTGAATCTGGGCAAGTCACTTGGCTGCTCTGTTCCCCGCTTTCCTTCTCTGTATCAGTAAATTGATAAGCACTTAATCAGTAAATTGTTAATAATATGCCATTGGGTTGAGCTCTAGGGACACAAAGAAAGACAAAAAGCTGTTCCTGTCCTCTCAAGGAATGCCTGTTTAATGGGGAAAACCACAAGGACACAACTGTTTCAAGACAAGCTATAAGGATGGTAAATTGGAAATAATTAACTGCGTGAAAGCCCTGGAATTGAGGGGCCAGTAAAGGCTTCCTGGAGGAGGGATTTCAGCTGGGATTGGGGGAAGCCAGGTAAACAGGAGGTGAGATAAGAAGGGGGAGTAATGTTTGGAGTAAGGAGATGAATCTCGTTTGACAAGGAGCAAAGTGCTACTGGACTAGAACGTATGTGGGGGGGGAGTAGAGTGTAAAAAACCTAGAAAGAGGGGCCGGGGAAAGGGCACAGGTTGTGGAGGACTTTGAATGCCAGAGGAGTTCACATTTGATCCTGGAGGTGACAATAAGTTACTGGAATTGAAGGATTTGGAAGGCCAGAGGAAAAGTGCTAATTCAGGGCAGGTTGTAGTGGGAGACATTTGTGGCAGGGAGACTTTGAAATAATCCAGAGATGAGGAGCTCTTTCAGGGTGGTAGCAGTGTCCCAGGAGAGAAGGGGTCTGAGAGAGGTTTGATGTAGGTAAAATTAAACAGGTCTTGACAACAGATTAGATATGAGGAGGAGTGAAGAGTATAGGATGACACTAAGGATGTGAGCAAGGTCTACGAGGATTCTAGTCTCCCAGGGGCCCTCTCCAGTGATAGGAGTTTGGAAGGGAGAATGGTTTGGGGGGGGCGGCTAATGAGTTCAGTGTGCCACATGTTGAGGACTTCCAGTTTGAGATGTCTGAGAGATAGTTAGAGGTGTGAGACTGGAGGTCAGCGGAGAGATTAGGGTAGAGAAAGTCCATCTGGGAACACCAGCTTGGAGAGGATAATTAAATCCATGGGAGCTGAGGAGATCAGCAGGTGAAGGAGCAGAGGGAGGAGGGAAGGGCCCAGATCGGAGCCCCATGAGACACTTGTACATAGCAGGTTTAGCCTAAACAAAGATTCAGCAAAGGAAACTGAGATTTGGTCTGGGAGGTCAGGCCCCTCCATATCCTCCCCTTATGTCTTCCTCCGCTTGCCTCCCCATCCCTACTACTGGGTCCGGCCTAAATTCTGAGACTCCTAAGACTGAACCCACTGACCTCTTCCTGCCTCTTTCCTTGCCATTCCTCCTCTTCCTCCATGTGCTCCCCACCTAGAATCCTATGTCCTCCCCCCTTTGCTCCTTATAGGATTTGTAGTCTGGAATAAATGTCACCCATTAATTATTTTCTCATCCTACTATTGAACACCAATGTCAGCCATATCACAGCTTGCCCATCTTGCTCCCATCTGCTGCTATCCATCATGCCTTGGGCTGCTTTTGTTGGTAAAGATTATAAGTTGGTTTTGATCACTTTCCAGACAAAACGAGAAAGGGATGGCAGAAGATGGGATGGATAGATGGTGTCATGGGAGCAATGAAGGGGAGCTTGCACAGACTTCTCAAGATAATGGGGGCCCTGGTATGCAATGGCCCGTGGGATCGGGAAGAGTTATTCACAATTTAATGACTGAACAGGAAACAACAACATACCAGTACGATGAGTCAATCTCTTTTTCAATTCATCTTTCAGAAGACTAAGAATTCTGTGAACTGATACAAAAAGGAAGTAAGCAAAACCAGAAAATCAATTTTCACAGTGACTATAATAATGGAAAGTGAGCAAAACGAAAATAAAAATTGCAGAGTAAGCACTGTATGAACATAACAGCCCAGTTTGCCATCCCCCTGGGGGTCTGGACTCGTTTGCCATTTCCTTTTCCAGCTCATTTTGCAGAGGAGGAAACAAGTTAAAATGTGGGTGGAGAAAATGCATCTCTCTCCCTCCTTTGCAGAAGCATTTCCTTCTCCACACTGTCAGATTTGGTTGATGGGATGGGTGGTGTGGAGGAACTGCTTTCCTTTTTAATCTCTCTTCTAAGTAAAAGAATGCTAGGAGGGGGTGGGAAGAGAGATATTTTTGGAAATTAAGATGTTGTAAAAACAAAAGCTACGGGGGGGGGGGGGGGGGGGGGAAAGACACGTTTGATTCGTAAAACTTGGAATGCTTTGGAATTTCCTTCTTCCACTCAAGCAGGGTTCTCATTAAGCCAAATTGTGCTCTTCCACATTTATAGGTCTTCCTCCGTGGCAAATTGTTAATGTCAATGTTATGGTAATCGTTGCCTGCTATTCCTGGGTTCTCTATCATATGAGAGGGATAGATTGGACACTGGATCTGGAGTTAGGAAGATCAAGGTCCAAGTCTGGCTTCTGAGAGTTACTTGTTATGTCACCACATATCGACTTCTCTGAGACTTTCTCATCTGTAAAATGGGAGTGAGAATACCCACAGCTCTGAGATTCTATGGCCTTTATAGTTCCTTCAGACTGAAATTCTGTCCAGCAGAAGAAAGGCCCCGCAGAGAGACTTTATATCTAACAGGAAGAAAAGACACTTTCTCCAAACAGATGTGGATCATTCAAAGGAGAAAGCAGGAACAGACATTAGGAAAATCCCCGTGCAACCCTCCTAGAACAGATGCCGTATCCGAGGAGAGCCGTATGAAGATGAGGAAAGACGACGCAGATTTATCCCACGTGTGTGTCTCACATTGTGGTCAAAGTTTAAGCCCATCTTCCCCTATGGAAGCCGTATGTATTCGTGGGAAAGCACACGCTTCGTTTCTGGTGGGGGTGGAGAAGGATGTTTTGCAGTTACTATTTATTTGGCTATCTTAATAAATACCTTTTGTAAGAACCAATTATATGTACTGTGTGATTATTAATGGGAAGTGTGCCAGTGAGGGCTGGTGAGCTAAAGTGTTAGGAATGCATCCCCATAGCCTAGATATGAGACCCTTTGGAGACCCAACTCCTAAGTGCAAGTATCGGTGGGGGAAGCAGCCCCCGAGGGAGTGCTACCCTATTATTAAAGAGGGAAGTCTGATGTTGCTTGGACTTTTTCCAAGCATTTGGAACTATTATATTATATCTATTATATATAATGTGTTATATTAAAACCATATATTATATATAGATTGCTTTATGTAACATATATATATATATACACATATATTACATGGTATATATATATAGTGACCTATATATAATATATGGTTATAATATAATATGAGATGATCAAAGGCATTCTCCCTTGTGTCCTGCACTAGAGCATTTCCTTTAGACCTAGGAATACATTAGGACCTTCCCAAGCAGGATGGATGCTCTGACTTGTTGCTCAAGGATGCCAAAGCTCTGAGTTAGTCCTTTGGTCTCTGTGACTAGGGGGCTGGCTTAAAGATGTTTGGGGTCAAAAAGTTATCAAACTGTGCATACCCTTTGATCCAGCAGTGCTACTACTGGGCTTATATCCTAAGGAAATACTAAAGAAGGGAAAGGGACCTGTATGTGCCAAAATGTTTGTGGCAGCCCTTTTCATAGTGGCTAGAAACTGGAAAATGAATGGATAGCCATCAATTAGAGAATGGCTGAATAAATTGTGTTAAATGAATATTATGGAATATTATTATTCTATAAGAAATGACCAACAGGATGATTTCAGAAAGGCCTGGAGAGACTGACATGAACTGATGGTGAGTGAGATGAGCAGGACCAGGAGATCATTATACTACAACAACAACAACTATACTGTATGAGGATCAATTCTGATGGACGTGGTCCTCTACAACAATGAGATGAACTAAATCAGTTCCAACAGAGCAGTAATGAACTGAACCAGCTTCACCCAGCGAAAGAACTTTGGGAGATGACTATGAAAAACTACATAGAATTCCCAATAATCCTATTTGTGTCCGTCTGCATTTTGGATTTCCTTCACAGGCTAATTGTACACTATTTCAAAGTCTGATTCTTTTTGTACAACAAAAATAACTGGACATGTATACATATATTGTGTTTAACTTATACTTTAATATATTTAACATGTATTGGTCAACTTGACATCTGTGGAAAGGGGTGGGGGGAAGGAGGGGAAAAGTTGGAATAAAAGGTTTGGCAATTGTCAATGCTGGAAAATTACCTATGCATATATATTGTAAATAAAAAGCTATAATAAAAAAAGAAAAAAAATAAAGATGTTTGGGGATTGAATCAAGAAGAACTGCCATGTACACTGCTAATGAATGAGAGCTGTAGAAAGGCTGCATCTCCCTCCTTTGATCTGTGCTCTGGACTTCTGCCAGCTTGCACTTTCAGAGAAGGAGAGTGGAGGATTTTTTTCCCTTTCCACCTTGGAAATGGCAGCTATAAGCCCATGGCAGCTGGAACATGCACAGACTTAGTGTTCATAAAGTTAGAATTCAAGTACGTGGCTCTCCGTTTGCATTTCATGGGACACAGGTGATCCAGCATGGTGGGCTACTAGATAAGTTCACTAGTTTCTGGATACTTGGGAGAGTTAATTGGAGGAGATAACCACTGAGAGCATTATGCCCCAACTAAAGAGCGGTGTCACTGGCCAGAAGATCTGGGCTTTGTCAGTTATTTGAGAATGGATCCAAAGTGAACTAAATACACATCTGTTTGGAGGTCACTTTACCTTATAAAGTGATGGACTATTTTTTTTAAATTAATTTTATAATTATAACATTTTTTGACAGTACATATGCGTGGGTAATTTTTTTACAACATTATCCCTTGTACTCCCTTCTGTTCCGAATTTTTCCCCTCCTTCCCTCCATCCCCTCCCCTAGATGGCAGGCATTCCCATACATATTAAATATCTTATAGTGTATCCTAGGTATAATATATATGTGTAGAACCGAATTTTGTTGTTGTTGTTGCAAAGGAAGAATTGTATTCGGAAGGTAAAAATAACCTGGGGAGAAAAACAAAAAATGCTCACAGTTTACACTCATTTCCCAGTGTTCCTTCTCTGGAGGTAGCTGATTCTGTCCATCATTGATCCATTGGAATTGGATTAGCTCTTCTCTACATTGAAGATCTCCACTGATGGACTACTTTTTAACGTATTTTTTAAGTGTACAGTTTTGAGAGTTTCTGTGTAATAATTACTTTGTAAATTGAATAACTTTTAAAAACAGACTAGTTAATTTTTTATAGGAGACCCCCCAGATATAAGCTATACTCTAAATTTTATTTTACAGATTTCTTCCCCGTGGGGTTCTATTTTAGGATTGGGATTCAAAAATATCTCTTTTAGATGAGCTTAAATTCAAATGAATCTTGGTTCAGTGAGAATCCTAAGCAAGAGTCCTTTTTTGTGGGATACTGATCTTTGGAGCTGGAGTTGTGGGTCAAATCTTAAGTTATTTTTTAATCTTTTTAAGGCCCTTCCCATCCTATCACATTCTCTCATTCTCTCCATCTTTTTTTTTTCCAAATACATAATAAGAGCCCCCTTGCTGTGTCTACACAGGAATTTATAATTCATGTCAGGGATATCGAGTCCTAATATCTCATGGTTGGAGGAGTTTCAATCAGAGCTCTTCTAATAGTCCAGCCTGTACCAAGCCAGCAAACCTCTCTAAACCTACCAGGTAGAGGGCATCCAGCCTTTGCTTAAAGATGGGTTGTGATGGGATCCCCACTGCCTCCTGGGGCAGCCCCTTTCTCTTTGGGATGTAGGGAAGTTCTTCCTGAACTGAGCCATCAGTATGGGGCAAGTAGACTAAATCTGATCCTTCTTCCAGGGATAAAGCTTCATGTATTTGAAGTTCCTCTTCCATTGGGTTTTCTTACATTTCACTCTGTCCTGTACCTTTCTGGCAGTCTGATCCTTCTCTAAATCATGTTTTAAAATAGAGAAAATAAACTAACATAAGATGAAACCAACTATATTGAAATACACTTATTAAACTACAATAATAAAAAAAAAAAGTTCCCAGGCTCAGGTTAAGCCCCTGCCCTGGGGGCAGCTAGATGGGCCAGTGAATAGCATCAGGAGGACCTCACTTCAAAATCTGGCCTCAGCCTGTATCCCAAAGAGATCATAAAGGAGGGAAAGGGACCCACATGAGCAAAAACATTTGTGGCAGCCCTTTCTGTAGTGGCAAGAAATTGGAAACTGAATGGATGCCCATCAGTTGGGGAATGGCTGAATAACTTGTGGTATATGAATATAAGATGTGGTATATGAATATAAGAAATGATGAACAGAATGATTTCAGAAAGGCCTGGAGAGACTTACATGAACTGATGCTGAGTGAAGTGAGTAACCAAGAGATCATTGTAGACAGAAATAAGAAGATCATACACTGATCAATTCTGATGGATGGGGCTCTTTTCAACAATGGGATGAATAAGGCCAGTTCCCATTATTGTATAATGGAGAGAACATTTGCACCCAGGGAGAGGACAGTGGGAACTGAGTGTGGAACACAACACAGTATTTTCACCTTTTTTGTTGTTTTCTGCATTTTGTTTTCTTTCTCATTTTTTCCCTTTTCGATCTGATTTTCCATAGGCAGCATGATAATTGTGGAAATATGTATAGAAGAAATGCAGATGTTTAACATATATTGGATTACTTGCTATCTAGGGGAGGGGGTGCGATAAGGGAGGGAGAAAAAAAATTGGAACAAAAGGTTTTGCAAGGGTGAATGCTGAAAATGATCTATACATTTGCCCAATTTTGATCTCATGAACTTGTCACTTACTAGCTACATGATGCTGGCCAAGTCACTTAACCCCAATTGCCTCACAAACAAAAGGCCTGGTCTAAGTCTTCTCTTTTTCAGGGCAAATACTCTCAGCTCTTTGTTCTGATTCTCAAACTTCATGAGCTTGAGACCCTTCCACATCCTGGTTGCCCACCTTTGATCTCCAGCTCGTTTGTCTTTCCTGAAATGCCAAGCCTAGAACTGGACACAGAATGCCAATGTGGACGAACAAGGTCCCCAATCGCCCGACTGCCAACTTCCCTCACCTGGGACACTGTTAAATTGGCATTCTGGTGCCCTGTCACCCAGTGGTGAAAGTCATAAGCTAAAGTCCCCAAACTGCCATCCTGAAACCCTTTTCTCATCTTGTACTTGTGAAGATTTTTAAGCTCTATTTTATTTAATATGGAATACTAAGTTCATAATAATCATAACTAGCAAGTATGTAGTACTTCAGGGCTTGAAAGAGCTAAATTTGCTTCTTTTTTAGTTGAGAAAAGTAGAAAGCCAATAGCCAGGACAATGGGACAGCTGAATGTCAGCGATCCTTCAGCTAAACAGCAGGACTCCAAAAATAAATAGCCTATTTCTTTTTTTTTTTCCTGAGATAGTTGGCGGTAGTGACTTGCCCAGGGTCACACAGCTAGGAAGTGTTAAGTGTCTGAGGTTGGATTTGAACTCAGGTCCTCCTGACTTCAGGTGTTCTATCCATTGTGCTACCTGGCTGCCCCAATATCCTTCTTCTTTCTTTCTTTCTTTCTTTCTTTTTTTCTTCCTTTCTTTCTTTCTTTCTTTTTTTCTTCCTTCCTTTCTTTCTTTCTTTCTTTCTTTCTATTTTTCTTCCTTTCTTCCTTTCTTCCTTCCTTCCTTTCTTTCTTTCTTTCTTTCTTTCTTTCTTTCTTTCTTTCTTTCTTTCTTTCTTTCTTTCTTTCTTTCTTTCTTTCTTTCTTTCTTTCTTTCTTTCTTTCTTTCTTTCTTTCTTTCTTTCTTTCTTCCTTCCTTCCTTCCTTCCTTTCTCTATTTCTTTCTTTCTTTCTTTCTTTCTTTCTTTCTTTCTTTCTTTCTTTCTTTCTTTCTTTCTTTCTTTCTTTCTCTCTCTCTCTCTTTCTTTCTTTTTTTCTTTCTTTCTTTTTTAATATCCTATTTCTTCTTCATCTCTCAGTAAAGCTAGTGAGCACATTTTTTATTTATAAAAGGCTAATTGACTTAGCAATAAAAAAATAAGTTTATTCACCCTCCCAAGGCAATTGGCCAGTAACTCACACTTTGACTTCTCCTAACAGTCTATGTTCATAATAAATATATATTTCTAAGGTCACAGAATCCAGGACTAGAGGGACCTTGAAGTCCATCAGGGATAATGCCCTCCTTTGCTTTTTATATAGAAGAAAATGTGCCCTTTCAGTCATGTCTAACTCTTTATGAACCCCTTTGGGGTTTTTTGGGTAGAGATTCTGGAGTGGTTTGTCATTTCCTTTTCCAGCCCATTTTACAGAAGAGGAAACTGAGACAGACAGGTTAACATGGCTTGCTCAGAGTCATATAGCCAGGAAGTGCCTGAGGCTGGATTCGAACTCAGGAGATGAGCCTTCCAGACTCCAAGGCTAAGCATTCTATCCACTATACCACCTGGCTGCTCAGACACTAATTATTAATCATTACACCAATAATATTAATTTTTAAAGCTTGTTTATTGCCTGTGAAATTAACAAATCACTTTGAGTCTTGGCTTTCTCATTTATTATTTATAGAGTGGGTTCCCTCCCCCTATTCCTACCCCTCAACAGTATATCTCATGAGCTCCTGCAATGTGTTTCCCCTTCCCTTATTCCTACCCATGGACCCCCAAAGGGCCTGATCATCTCTCACACTCAACACTATGTCTCTTGAGCTCCCAGCAATGTGTTTCCTTTCCCTAAGCCAATAAGAAAGGATACTTTATCAGGGGTTCTCAAACTACGGCACGCGGGCAGATTGCAGGAGCTGAGGAAGTTGATGCGGCCCCCAGGGTTATGGCAAATGGGCTGAGGGGCAGAGACAGAGCGTTAGCTTTAGTTTTTACTATAGTCTGGCCCTGCCACAGTCTGAGGGACAGAGAACTGGCCCCTATTTAAAAAGTTTGAGGACCACTGCCAAAGAAATTTAATTAAACAGCACAAAGAAATATCTCCCCACAGCCCCAAAGTTAACCTGTCCCACAGGGCATCCGTAGGGGGACCAGGATATGGGAATGAACAGGATCCAATGCTGGAGGCCAGGTAACCCCGGAGAAGGGGCAAGGAGCACCTATGGCCCAGGTGTAGGTGCAGAGAGCACCTGAGTGCCGTAGCCCCTCCCATGCTTGGGTGCTGCCGTTAAGCTCAGGTGAAGCCTTCTGGATGTCCAGACTCCGCTGGACACAGCCTTGGGCTGGAATGACCCGGCCTCCCTTGGGAGTCCAGCCTCTCCCTAAGCTGCGTGTCTGTTAAGCTGACCAGCTCCTCTTTTGCCAAGAATGGATGAGCTCCTGCGTGTAACAAGTTCTTTGATTTCAAGACCTTGGTCTCAGCCAGTTCTCTAACCAGAGAAAAGAAAAGCCTTTCAGCATGGGTCAGAACCTGATCGTGGCTCTGCTTCCCTTGGAGCCGTCTGGGAACTCCATATGGCAATACGTGCAGAAGCTGCAGGGCCCTGAAGTTATGGGGTGCCCTTCACCTCTACATGTCCTCATCCTGAGGAAGCAGGGCAAGGGAAGCTCCTTGGGGGCAGGCCAAGTAGCACTGTCAGGTACATAGTAGGTGCTTAATAAATGTTGATTTTTTTTGATTGACTTAATGCAACTATTTGCATTTTTCCTTAAGTATTTTCTCAATCATTCTTGCCCTCTGCCATATGGATCTGCCAGTAACAAAACTCTGGTCAGTCTTTAGCATCTCTGCCGGAGACAAACTTTGCTGGTAAAAAGATGCTCACTCTAGAGTTAGGGATTTTAGAGGCATCTAGTCCAACCCTGGGAGGCTCAGAGAGCTCAGGGCCACTGAGGCAGTAAACATCCAAGGGGAGACTTGAACCGGGTCCTCTGCCTCCAAAAGTTCTTCCCTTTCCCAGGTCTCGTAATCATTCTTCCCAGAATGGTTGTGAGGGTGAATCATGGCGATGTTCCACAGGTACAAATGCTCCAGAGCTTTTCTCACCCCCTCTCTCCACACTTATTGTCCCTCCCGAAGGGACCATTTTGTTCTGTTAATGAGAGGCCCGGAGAAGGGCTCAGCTCCTCTACCCGGGGCATGACAGCTCTGAGAAGCGTTTAGGAGGCTGTTGAGGATCTGAGCAGACAGCTTGATTCAATGGGAGCACAGACTGTGTCACATCAGTGCCGTCCAGACAGCATCCCATGGAAAAAATGTCAGAACATCCCAAAGAGGGAAATCAATCAAAGGGAGGAAACAGATTATAACTGTCAAAACCCGGATCTCTGGTTGCCATTATTAATAATAATAACATCTGACCTATTGGGCTTCAGAGTTTGTAAATCACTGTGCACATATCCCTATTATGAATAATAGTATATTTATACAGCCTTGTAAGGTTTATAAAGTGCTTTACATATAATCTTTTCATCCTCAGAACAATCGTGGGAGGTAAACACTATTATTTTCCTCATTTTACAGATAAAGAAACCAAGGTAGATAAAGTGACTTGCCTAGGATCACTCACTACCTGTCAGTTTTCACAAGGGGGGAATCCCAGAGGCCAGACAGTCCAACCTCGGCATTTTGCTGATGAGAAAATAGGGGACACAGCTGATGAGGATCTGAGGCTTGAAGTCCAGTTATCACAATACTTTTCTGCAGGGGAAACTGAGGCAAATGTAAAACATGGCTGCCCTCAAGAAGCCTGGTTATCTCTGGGGAGATAAGACTCTGACTTTTATGGACACATAGAACCCAGTAACAGCTTCTGGAAGCCGTGGGCAATTTTTCTAAGATTACAAATTGCTGAGAAGGTCACCACCTGCCCAGGTAGAGGGAATATCCTCACCCAGGAGCTCCCCATCGTAATGAAGCTTCAGGTGCAGTCCTACAGATCCAGAGTATTTACCTCTTTATTGTCCCCATGATTCCCTCCTCCCATGACTGGACTAATGATAAAGAAGTATTATTCTTAGGCAAAACGGAGTAACAACACCATCATACCAAACCACTGGAGGAATCAGCATGGGAATGCTGTGTCACAGTAATCATTAATTACAATAACTGGCATTCAAAAGCCCTTTCAGGTTCTCAAGATACTTTATGTTATCTTGTTTGAGCCTCAGGACAGCCCTGGGAAGAGAGGTGGGAACTGAGACAGAGATGAAGAATGTTTGAAAGTGGATTTGAACTCAAGTCCTCCTGATACGGCTCGTCCCCCTATCTACTGTAGCTACCTCCTAGATCTATGATAATCTTATGACTTGGACCTAGGAGCCACCTTGAGGATCCTAGTCCAACCTCCTGATTTTTACATGGGAGAGAACTGAGCTCCAAGCAGGGGAAACCCAACCACGTGCTGGAGCCAGCTTGAATTGAGTCATGAGAACCAATTGTTAAAGGTTCAGTCTGAGCACTTAGTAATTAAGAAAGCAAATGCTACTTCCAGGGCTTGGAATGTTGTTTTGCTGACTGTCTAGACAATATTTTTTTTTCTCACGACCCTTTTTCACCAGAGAAATTTTTGGTAAACAAATCAAACATATACCGATAATAAAGCATAATATCATGATTCCCACATTCAGTTATGTGACCCCCATTTAGGGTCACAATCTATAGTTTAAGAAGCTTTGGTTTAGACTTAAGACTGAAAAATATTTATCCCTGTGATTTCCCAATGAGGATTTGGTCCGACACATTTGAGAGATATGGGTAGTTGAGGTGGGAGACCAAGTTCTGCTTCTTTCTATAATTTTAAATTCTTGGTTCTGCCTCCAGATAGCTTTCTACTATTTATTATATTATATAATAATATTATTATATTAAACTTATTTAAAATATGCAAAATACATGCAAAGATAGTTTTCAACATTTACCCTTGCAAAACTTTGTGTTCCAAATTTTTCTCCCTTCCTTCCTCCCATCCTCCAGCAAGTAATTCAACATAGGTTAAACATGTGGGATTCTTCTAAACACATTTTCACATTTATCATGCTGCACAAGAAAAATCAGATCAAAAAGGGGAATCAGAAAGAAAAAAAGCAAGGAAACAACAACAACAAAAGGTGAAAATACTGTATTTTGGTACATATTCAGTCCCCACGGACCTCTCTCTGGATGCAGATGGTGCTCTCCATCACACCATCACAAGTCTATTGGAATTAGTCTGAATCACCTCATTGTTGAGAAGAGTCAAGTTCAGCAGGCTGATATATATATATATATTTTTGCTGAGGCAATTGCAGTTAAGTGACTTGCCCAGGGTCACACGGTTAAGTATCTGAAATCAAATTTGAACTCAGGTCTTCCTGACTTCAGGGCTGATGCTTTATCCACTATACCAACTAGCTACCTCCAGAGTGATATTTTTAAATGCATAAACTGAAATCTATTGGATACAAAGGAAGCCAAATATATTGAAATATAATTATCAAAATATTAAATAAAGTTATATCCACAGATCCCAGGGTAAGAAACCCTATAGGAAGGGAATACAACATCTCTATGCCATAAGATAAATTAAGCCGTGTGTGCCAGGTACTGTACAAAGTGCTAGGGATATAAATTACAAGAAAACAAGGGTTTCAAAGGGGACGGGAGGAGGAGCAGAGGATACTTGTATATGAGCAAGGCAATTCAATAGGTAGAGTAAAAGGGATAGTGAACCAAGCTGGGAATGGTGTCAAATGTTTACATATACATATAAATTTGTGAAACTATAAAAATGAACTACTCCAATAATGCAATATGTTAAATGTAAGCTAATTTTATATAAAATAAGTTTACAAAATCCTTTACATGTATTATCCCATTTGATCTTTGCAAGAACCTCTGGTAGTAGCTATTATTACTAAGGCTGGGAGAGATTGTGACTTGCCCAATGTCACATAGCTAGTAAGTGGAGGATCCTCGGCCAGGTGAGTTTTGTTGGTTGGAAATTTTTAATCTGAGTTCATGTTCATGAATATGAGTTTTTTTGTTTTATGTTTTATATATTTCAGTAGATGAGCTTATCTAATCCTATTTACTTTATTTTGTGCATTTAAAAACATTGTCATTAGATTGCTAATGACAATGGTTCTATCTCAAAGGTCCCTAGGTGAAGTTAATAAGATAAAAGGCTTCCAGTCATGGAGGACAGAATAGTTTATCTTTGCCTTAGCAAAAAAGGCAAAGAGGTAGAGATAGAATCAACTCTCTCTTTTAGAGACCCAGGAAGAATACAAAGTCTATATTTTGAGCTTGCCATATTAAGAGCTTTCCCACAAAAAAAATAAATAAGGGCCCAATGCTCAATGAAGTGAGTTCCATAACAATAACAGCCACATTGTGTGGCTCGTCAACTTTGATAGACTTTGTTCTTCTCATCAAAACAACAATCTAAGACCATTCTAAAAGACTCATTATGGAAAGTGTCATCCACATCCAGAGAAAGAACTATGGAGTCTGAATGTAGACTGGAGCAAGATATTTTCACTTTTTTTCCCTTTCTCATGGTGTTTCCTTTTTGTTCTGATTCTTCTTTCAAAACATGATTAATGTGGAAATGTTTTTATTATGGTGTATATGCATGATCTCTAACAGACTGATTACGTCTTAGAAAGGGGTGTGCCAGGGCAGCGAGGTGGCACAGTGGATAGAGCACCAGCCCTGAATTCAGGAGGACCTGAGTTCAAATCTGGTCTCAGACACTTAACACTTCCTAGCTGTGTGACCCTAGGATCAAAGTCTTATAAAAGTAAATATCAAAACCTAATAAATAAATTTAATTTAAAAATATAATATATTACAATATATAATTAAAATTATAATATATACTGTAATTATAAAATATAATAATAAAATATATAATATAAAATGATAAAATATAATATAGAATATAATTATAAAAATATAATATATAATTATAAAAATTATAATGTAATATAAATATAAAATTATATATATAAATAATTACCTAAGATTATAATTTTTAAAAAATAAAAAAAATAAGAGCCCAGTTGAGTACGGGAATGTTCTTAGTGGACAGGCTTGTGACTGGAAGATAAGTTATCCTTTCTCACCTTGGCCAGGGATTTCTGAGTCAGCTGAGGAGAAAGTGTTAATACATTGTGTTTACTGCCCAAAGGCTGGCCCAGGACTCCTGGAGTTTGGACTGAGATGACTCGAGCCCTGGTCCCTGAATGTTATCTTGGCATATTTGTAATGTGACCCGCTCCTGAGCTGTTCAGGGAACAAAGCCAGGGAGAACTGGTGTGGTGGTTTGGAGCGGTCAAAGCCTGGCCTTCAGCAGTGACGTACCTGCCACATTCCACTGGCCCAGTCTCCTCCCTCCATGGGACCGTTTTTGGGCCAGAACTTGTCCCAGTCACTCATGTATCCCTCTGCACGGTCCCGAAGCTGAGAAAGCCGTCCCAGGCCAAGGGAGGAAACCCAAACTGCCGCTCCGAGGGTTACATCACTATCACCTGTGGCCTGGAATATTGAGTTTCTGGTGGCCTGAATCCTAGTTCAGAGGCCATTCCGTGTCTGACCCCAGTCAGGTGGCTGGTTCTGAGGAAATCAGTGGAGCAGGGCCTGGATCTGGCCTTCTGAGAGAGAAAGGAAAAACAGGGTAAGAGGGAGGGTCAAATGTGGCGTGTGGGAGCCCCCATGGGGGCCCATGATGGTGGGTCAGACCACCAGGGCTTTAAAAAAAGAAAGCTGATTAAAAAACACTGGCTCAGTGGTCAGGAAGGTCAGCCTGACACCTATCCACTGGGGCCTGGCAGCTGGCCTTTCAAATCTGACCTCAGATACTGTGTAACCCCAATTAGCTCAGCAAAAAAAAAGGCAAAAAAAAGGGGGGGGCAGCTAATTGGTGCAGTGGATAGAGCACCAGCCCTGAAGTCAGGAGGATCCGAGTTCAAATGTGGCCTCAGACACTTAACACTTCCTGGCTGTGTGACCCTGGGCAAGTCACTTAATTGCCTCAGCCAAAAAAAAAATCATCATCATAATAAAAAACAAATAAACAAATGAAAATAAATAAATGAATGAATGAATAAATAGCTAGATAAATAAATAATCAATCAATCAAACAAATAAATAAATGAATGTATGTATAAATAAATAAATAGAAGGAAGCTAATCAAGAGAGAGAAAGTAACAATCCCAAAGTTAATCAGTTGGCAAGGGGCAGAGTGGGAAATTGAATCCAAGTTCTCAGACTCCACATCCAGCCTATTTTCCATAATCCAACAAACTTTGTTTTCTTTTTAAAAAATGTTAAATAATAATTTATTTATGGCTATATAATTTATTTATTATATAAGATGTAATTACATTTAACATAATAAATAAAAGTATATTAATTTAATAATAAATAATAAATTTAATAACTTTAAATTTTCAAAATACATGTAAAGATAGTTTTCAACATTCACTCTTGCAAAAACCCTGTTTTCCAAGTTTTTTTCCCTCCCGTCCCTCCACCTCTCATTAGATAGCAAGTAATCCAGAACAAACTTTAGTTCAGCACTTCCACTAAAGGATGGGGGTGCCTGAAATGATATGGCCCCTGACCTCAGAACTCTTCTGTTCTACTGGATGGACAACACATTGGCCAGCTTCTGCAGTGCCATGTCTGAGTGAGCTTTGGTTTCTAACAAGGTGAGAGAAGGATTAGAAGGAGCCCATACTCCCTTTGCCCTCTGTTTGCTCAGGGAGTGACCAAATAGGTTTTGGGGATCGTTTGACTTTGGTGAGTGTCCAGAGCTTCTCTCTATGGCCCAGGTGCAGCAGAGGCAGGATGTATCGGAAGTGGGTCTTGAACCCAGGGCTTCCTGATTCAGAGGCCATTCTGGGCAGTACAGGAATGGGGGAGACAGATACAAGATATATCGTGGAGTAGAACCAATACAACTTGGCCATTGTTGGATGGAGAGAGAGACAAAAGAAGGAGAAGAAATAAACATTTGTTTTATAGAATTTTTGTCGAATTTGATCTCGGCCTATTATATTACTGTTTTGTGTTCAGTTGTGAATGACTGTTTGTGATCCCATTTGGGGTTTTCTTGCCAGAGATGCTATTGCCATTTCCAGCTCATTTGACAGATGACTGAGGCAAACAGGGTTAAATGACTTGCCCAGGGTCACACAGCTAGTATCTGACACTGAAATGGACCTCAGGCCTTCTTGGCTCCAGGCTAGATACTCTATCCAGTGGGCCACCCAGCTGCCTAATTATATTATCACAGCCTGGAGGTTTAGTGTCCAGCCTCTCCCCTCTCCTGTCCATCCTCCCACACCTATTAAATAATCTTCCTAATGCACAAGGAAGTAAAACAGGGCATCTTGGAAGAAGGAGGTGAGCTAGCCGGTGCTTAAAAAGCAATTGTAGATTTTACTTGGTAAAGTGAAGAAAACTTCATGGCTTATCTGGAGATGGGAGGCAGAAAGAAGAAGGAAAGGATCAGTTCCATCTAAGAGCCCTCACACTGGGGCCAGAACTGAGGCTACAGAGCAGGATTGGGAAGGATTTGTAATTCTAGGAATTATGATTCTAGGATCAGCGATTTAGAGCTATAAAGGGCCTTGAAGGCTATTTAATTTAACTCCCCAGATAAATCAGTGACAGAATTCGAATTCAGTTCATTTGATCCCAGAGTTGAGGTTTCTCTGAGCAGGGAAGTTAAGGGGGACTTAAAGGATTATGGTATGGGGGGGGGAGGAAGTCCAAGGTGATTTGAAGACCCAAAGCAGAATGAGGAGAGTCCTGAGTTCAAATCTGGTCTCAGATCCTTAATTGAGATGTACAGCTGTACACATGGCAAATTTTTTTCCTTTTCCTATTTTTCTATTTAAATTTTAAGTAAATAAACAATTTTTAAAAATCTTGCTTTCTTTTCTCAGGATTATATATAAGGATCATATTTTTCTAAACCCAAAGTCAGAATACATGGCTTATAAAGATATTCCTTTGGCAAGATCCATTTAAAGTATTCCCTTCCACCCTCTGAAATTGCAATATTCATAGGGAGAATTAGAACCCAGCTCCTATTATTCTGGATCAGGTTCCTTGTGTCATGGGCCCAGGTAAGTCTAAGGAAGCTTATGAACTCTTTCTTAGAAGAATGTTTATTTAATAAACATTTAATACTTTATTTTATATAAATACATTATATTTATTATTACATTTATTGTAAATACAAATTTATATTATATATAAAATATATAAGTGAATATACATAAATGCATTTAATAATGCATAAAATACAATACACAGGAGTATAAAGAACTCTATTGAAATAGTTATCAAGATACTTTAAAAGACGAGTTTGGTGGCCTAATCCCCAGACTTCCTGAAATCTCTCACAGATGCCTTCAGGTGTTTATGGTATCCAGGTTCAAACCCTGATTATAGGGTATTCTTTTTCTAATGTGTCATCCTGATAACCAGGACTAATTCTCCAATCTTACAACCCAAAATTAGTGTCCTGAAGAAGTGCTTACACAAGAGTCTCACTGCCTTTGCCCTCTTTTTAAAAATCACTAGAAGATTGCTGTGGTGGTCCACCCCTGCCACTCCTACTTCTTGGAAGGCAGAGGCCAGAGCACCTGAGCTCAGGAAATCTGAGCAGCTGTGGACTAAAGGTTTTGCACAATAGGTTTGCCTCAATACAGTGAGCCCCCAGGAGGGGGAGGTAGTAGACTGCTTAAGGAAGGAGGGGTGAACCTGCTCACATGGGGGAAATTAGCAGGTCAAAACTTTTAAGCTGAGAAGTATGAGTATCAATTTGTGAGTAGTCACTGAATTCCAGTCTGGGTAAGAAAGGGAGACTCAGACTCAACAAGGAAGAAAGAAGGAAAGGAAGAAAGAAAGAAGGAAAGAAAGAAGAGAGAAACAACAAAAGGAAAGAAGGAAAAGAAGAATGGATGGAGGAAATAAAGAAGGAAAGGAGTGAAGGAAGAAAGGAAAAACGGAGAAAAAGAAAAAAGAAGGAAAAAAGAAGGAAAGGAAGAAGGAAGGAAAGAAGAAAATGAAGAGAGGAAAGAAAAAAGAAAGGAAGAAAGAAGGAAAGGAAGAGGGAAAGAAGGAAGGAAAGAAAGAAGAAAAAGGAAAAAAGGAGAGGAAGAAGGAAAGAAGGAAGGAAGGAAGGAGGAAAGAAAGAAATGAAGAAGAGAAGAAAGAAAAAAGGAAAGAAAGAAGGAAAGAATAAAAGAAGGAAAGGAAAAAATGAAGAATGAAAGAGTAGACAATAAGGGATAGATTCATTGGCCAAGTTGTTCTAAGTATTTTCTTTGTCCAGAGTGAGAGAAACAGAGAGAAAGAAGAGGATTCTGGGATCGAAGATCTGTTTTAATTTTGGATTCAGACCTACTTTAGCTACTCCAGATTCGATGTTCTTCCTGCTTCCCTGGCAGACTCTGGTTGGGAGCAGGAACCTCCCTCAGTTTCCTCATTTGGAGAACTGAGCGTTGGACAAGTCGGCTTCTGGGGTCTGTCCTAGCCATGTTCCTACAAGCCTGTGAGTTCAGAACCAGAGGCTGCTGGTGTGAACCTGGACTCTGCTTCCTACCTTCCTCAGTAACCAGTTTGCATCACTAACGATGGGGGGCTGGATTAGATGCCCTCTAATTCTGTGACTCTATGAACAGGGTCCCTTCCGTGTGCTGTCACATGAGGGCCTTGGGCTGGTGACTTGGAAGGTCCCTTTCAGCTCTCAACCTTGCATTCTAACAGGGAAGGGGAAGCACCCCCCATTTCTTCTCTTGTCTGACCCTGGAAGGCTCAGGGAGCTCCTGCTTGTGCACAGGACTTCTGTCAGTAGGGGCAGAAATGCAGACTTCACTGGAGGGGCTCCACGCCCCCAGTGTCAGGGGGCAAAGCAGCAGATTTTGTTGGTGTGGCCCTTTGGTCAGAGGGGCATCTCCCTCCAAAAATGAGATCTCTGGAAGAAAATAAAATGTAGTCTCTGAGAAAAGCAGAGTAGCCAGAGCTACTCTTTAGTGGATCTTATCTTTTCCTTGTCTCTCTCCCCTTTTCTTCTCCATTCTTAGGGGAACCCCCTTTGCTCAAGTTCCCTTCTCTCTCCTCATCTAGAAATCTACTAGTTGTGGATCCCTCTTCCCACTCTCTTTTCTGATCCAGGACATCAAAGTGGACTGAGTCTTCTCTTCTGCTACAAAGAACATGAGACAGGGGACCATGTGGTACCTTGGGGAGAGGGAGACTCCTAGAGATCTCCTTTCATGACCCAGCTTTTGACTTTGGGGGTGCTCTAGGGAAAGGAGACAGAACCGATTGACTTGCTTGAAAGAAGAATCTCAAGGCAGGGCTGCTGCTGTAGTGCAGAGGCAAGATGCCTAAAAAAAAAACTTGTTGATATAAATGAAAGATTAAAAAAAAAAACTCTGGATGCTGTGTAATTATAATGACCAAGCTTGGCCCTGAAGAAGAAACGAGAAAATGCCCTTTCTCTGAAGAGAAGGGGGGCAGAGAGAAAAGGGCTACATACACTGTCACACTAGGCTGATGGGCTGGTTAGTTTTGTGCAGTTGTGTGGTTTGGGTTTGTTTGTTTACTCTTTTATTAGTTCTTTGTTATAATTAATGTTAATAGGTGGGGAAGGGGGAAAGATCCATTTGGAAATGAAGGTCATCAATAAAAACTAAGCATCTAAAAGTGCATTTGATTGATTTATACTTAGGGGATTAGGGTTCAAATCTCAGAGAGCCACTAGCTGACTTTAGGAAGATCAGTTTATCAATCTGTGCCTGAGTTTTCTTATCTGTGAAATAAGTTTTGGATACATGCCCTCTATGGTCTCCTACAGATCTAAATCTGGGATTTGGAGAAGGAAGTAAAGATGGAAGGAAGAAAGGAAGGAAGAATAGAAGAAAGGAAGAAAAGCAAGAAGAAAAATACAAGGAAGGAAGGAAAGGAAAGAAGGCAAGAAGAAAAAACCAGGAGGGAAGGAAGGAAAGAAGAAAAAACCAGGAAGGAAGGAAGGAAAGAAGGGAGGAAAGCAAGAAGAAAAAGAGGAAGGAAAGAAGGGAGGAAAGCAAGAAGAAAAAGAGGAAGGAAAGAAGGGAAAGAATGATTCCTATATGACATGGACTGAAAGCCTTTCTCAATCCTGATAGACACTGTCTAATTGCTCAAAATCCTTCCTGAATGTGAAACCTAGAACCATTTTGAACACCATACTCTAGGAGTGGTCTGATCATGGCAGAGATAGGTTGGCTTTCACTTCTGTAGGCTTAAACACTCTAACACTCAAAGGCATTGGTAATCTCATTGATTCGGGAGTCAGTTCCCTTCTATATTGCAGATATTGATCCATTCATATCTACATATCCTGTATGGCTCTTGTCCATAAACTGCAAAGAATTCACCACAGGTGGTTACCTCAAAGATTTAGAAAACCTTATTTTCTCTTAAGATTATGAGGGTCTCAATCATTTAACTTCTTTCTGCCTCAGTTTTCTCAATTGTAAAATGAGAATAATAACAGCACCTATCTGTTAGGGTTGTTGTGAGGATCAAGTGAGATGCCATATACAGAGTGTTTTGCAAATCATTAAGCACCAAATAAGCGTTAACTATTATCTCTTGCTTTTGCTGTATGATCCACCTCACTTCTCTTTCTATCACACAATTCATTAATAACATCTTTTATTCCTGTTCAGGTTTCCTCATTGATCATATATTGGCGTTGACTCAACCCCACCATGTGTCTTTCTGTTATTATCCTTCTCTGGAGAGGAAGATCTTTAGGTCAGAGGCAGTGGTATTTCAAAAGTAGCTGCCATACAGAGACATCAGTCAAATATTTTCATTGAAAAGCCATATCTTTGCTATTGTGGGAAGCTTGGGGCCCATGATCAATAAAATCAATGCTTCCTATCTTTCATATCACATTCAATTGTCTTATAGTTCTTCCCTCTCTCCTACCCAGTGAACCTTCCTTTGTAACAAAGATAAAATATGTTCAACAAAATTAACCAATTCACCGATCATGGTGAACCCCCCCCATCTAAAATCTCCCCTTTTGTAATGAAGGGAGCGAGGAAAACTTTCTCAATTCTTTTCTGGAATCAATCTTGGTTATTATCATGACATAATGTGTCTTTTTTTGTTGTTTATCCTGTTTACAATGTTGTAATCAATGAGAGTATTGTTTCTTATTTTTACTTACTTCATGGTATCAATTTATATATGTTTCTTTGAAATCTTCATATTCATCATTTCTTATGATATAGTGATATTCCATTATATTTATGTACCATAATTACTTTAGCCATTTAAAAACTTATTTCCAGGTCTTTGCTCCCATAAAAAGTATTGCTGTAAATTTTCTGGAATATGTAAGATTTTGCTCATATTGGTTGGTTTCCCTGATGGGTCTCTGGGTCCCATAGACATTTTACTCACTTTAAAAAAGCATAATTCCACATTGCTTTCCAGAAGAGTTAGAATAATTCAAAGCTTTATTATCTGGTAGGGTGGGACTTCTTAAACTTCTTCCATTTGCGAACCTTTTTCATCCAAGAAATTTTTATGTGACCCTGGGTATATGGATATATAAAATAGGCATACAAAACAAACATTTACTGATAATAAATCATAATTTCATGACCTCCACATTGTTACACAACCCCATGGGGGTTTAAGAAGCTTTGATCTAGCTTATTGTTTCTGAGCACGATGGCATAATACCTGTGATTGGAAAGGATGAGTTTTAAGCTGCAGTGGGTCAAGTTCATAAGGTAAATGCTAATTTTGTCACCAGGCTTGATGAGCCTGGGGAAGCAGGGAGCCATTGGGGTGCTCACAGAGGGGCAAAAATGGCCTAGGTTAGAAATAGAGCAGGTCAAAGTTCCTGTACCAAACAGTAGTAGGATTGGGCCTACAAATAGCTGATATACTTCCAGGCTCAGTGAGATAAAGAGATTTTTTATAAAACAAGCAAGCAGCAGAAATAATCACCTCAGTGTCTTATTATACTTGTCTCCACATAATACTCCCAACATTGATTATTTCCACATCGCCTGTTTAATATGGTCGTAATGGGGGAGTATCCAGAGATGGAGATAATCCTGTGAACTTTGGAAGAGTCATAAGAGTCTCTACTAGCCAGAAATGGCTGACTATTCCAATGATGGAGGAATTGTTTGTAGACAGAGAGGGAATGGCAGTCATTTGAGAATGATGGAAGCTTTAAGTAATCTTGACTTGTGGTGACAGAGTAAAGTGTTGGTTGTAGACTCTAGAAAGGAAATCCTGGAAATCCAGTAGAGAAATTATATTTTTGGAAGATTTCATGGAGGGAAAAAGAAGTCCCTGACAGGAATTTTGAGGTACTTCTCTATCCTCCTATTCACATATATCTTACTTCCTTTGTGCTTTAAGTCCCTTTACTGTCCAACTCTCTCTTTATTGGTGGGATAATGCGCCTGGTTTTGGAAAAAATATTCTGTAACCCCTGTTCATACTATACTATTCCAGTCAATGCCTTTGATGAAGAATTGGGGCTACTGACTGATGTCAAGGGGGCTTGTATTATAAGGATCGCCATCCACAGGATTACCCTTAGACCCTCTGAAAATAATTGCATCTGCTCTTCTGGGGATTCAACCGGCCAATGTCAGTCCATGATCAGAGGGTGAGCCTGGAAGGCTCATCATATTAATTTTTGTGGTTGCCCTATCACACTTATTAATATTGTGCTTTGGTCCATTAAAATGCCATATTTTTCAGGTAAATTTCTGCCAACAGTGCAACTTCTAGCTTGCATTCTGGATGTTAATTTTTAGAATCCAAATGTAAAGGAGGTTAGTCACCTGATATCATATCAGACTTGGAATTCAGACTAGGTCTTGTGACTCAAAATTCAGCCCTGGCTTTCATCTGAGTGCTATCAACTCATACCCAGAACCTTACTTACTCCTCTGCTGCTTTCTGAGATTTATTAATAGAATGATTTCCTTACTTATGCTATACTATCAGGAACCTTTTCCATCTTTTCCCTTCTTTTTATAACTCCTGAAACAAGCAAATTTAAAACTGAGGGCCTGCACATTGCGACTTCCCTTCCCACCCTCCCAACACTTGCAGTCTTGGCAATGTAAAAGAAACTTGCATTTATAGACCGTCAGAGACCACTTAAAAAAAGCATTCCAAATGTTTTCAATGGCATGGAAACTTTGCATTAAAGAAAAATCCATAGAATGTTGGCCTAGAGGTCAAATTTTATGGTTCTATATGTGAATGGCTGTATATATATGTGAGCTATATACATACATAGCCATGCATTGCTTGTTAATAAAGCAGATTGTGTAGGAGTTTGTAGCCAAGAGCCGTGTTAATAAGACCATGAAAAAATAAATACAACTTAAGGTAATAATAAAACAAAATAAAATTAAACAATAAAAATAAATAAAACTAAGGTAATAATGTTAGGGATAGAAGCTGGTAGAGGGAGGTTGTAATGAAAATTCCCTCCTTCACTTTTATGTTTCCCCTTTTCCAGTTATATTTTAAAAAATGGAATATATTTTGATGAGGAATGGGAGAATAACTCAGCTTTGGCACTCTTTAGCTAGACAACAGGCTACTTTCCAACTGAAGTTCCCAGTGCCAGAACACAGCTGAAATCAAGGTTGAGTCTGGGGTGAGGGATGCTAATTACTGCTGGCTTAACTCAAATTTATATGATTATATGGTGGATTTATGGGAAGGAGTGGGTAAGAGTTGAGGAATTTGTTTGGATGAGGTTGCAGGTTCATGGGTGTAGATTTGCAAGAAAGCTTAGAGGTTTTCTAAGATAATGAGGGGACTGAGATCCAGGCAAGTGAAGTAGTGACTGAGGTAGTGTCCAACCTTGAACCCGGGTCCTTGGCTTAAGAGTCTCTTTCTTCAGCATCAGAGTGGGGAAACTATAGTCAGGAACATTTGGCTCCCTCTCTCCATAAGAAGGTTACTCCCTAGAACTCTGAGAGAACTCGGGGTGCTTGGCGTGCCAAAGTGGGTGCAGGTGGGGTTAATGAACTGGGCCCCAATTAGCTGCACTGGGTTTTCCCCAAACTTAAGCCTCACCCCAGTTCTGTTGAAGACACAATCATCCTTTTAGTCACCAGGTACACAACTCTGGAGCCTTCATTGACTATTTATTGCCCCTTGTAGGGGATGGCTTTTCCAAAGACACAGCAAAAGGACCTGGAATTTCATATACAGAGAGAAGCAAGTGGGACCATTTGATAGAAATGGGGATCGTGTGAAGGGAAGAAACATAGAAGAAACATACAATAAACCCAGAAAGGCCAGCTAGTCAAAGACAAAAAGCAAAAGAACCTGTAATTTCACACACAGAGACACAAATAGGACAGTTTGACAGAAATGTGGACCATGTGAAAGGGAGAACCATACAATAAACCCAGAAAGATCAGCTAGTCAAAGACAAAAAGCAAAAAGTCCTTGTCCTCAAGGAGCTTATTATCTTCAATTGGGGGAAATGGTGCACACACACAGAGAAGTGAATACTAACTATATTGAGAGGGGAAGAGCACCAAGATCTGGAAAATCGAGAAAGACATCATCGAGCTTCAGGGGAATCTTGAGAAAAAAACAAGGATGGTGAGAGGCAGAAGTGTGAGGGAATTCATGCAAGCATGAGGAGAATGGAAATGAAATGGAATTTACAGAGAGCAGGAAATAGGCTGGGCTGGCTGCAGCATGTGGAGTGGAAGAATGCTGAAGAAGGTGGGAAAAATCAGAAGGTTCCAGTGTTGTGAAAGAGATGTTATTGTATAGTTATTTTTCAGTTATATCTTCATTGGAGTTTTCTTGGCTGGAGTGGTCTACCATTTTGTTCTCTAACTCATTTTTATGGGTGAGTAAACTGAGGCAAATAGGGTTAAAAGACTTACCTGAGATCACACAGCTTAAATCTGAACTCAAGAATTCCTGACTCCAGGTTCTATACTCTGTGTTATCTAGCTGCCCTGCAAAAGAGATAGGAGCTATAAATGCCTAATGAGGGGCTTTCTTTTTGGTCAGAGAAGTAGCAGAGAAGCTTCTCGGGCAGGGAAGCAGCTTGGTTAGAACTACACTTTTGGAAATTCCCTGTGTGAAGGATGGATGGAATAGGAGGTGATTGGAGGAAGGGAGACTGAGCTACAATCCAGCTGAGATGTGATGGGAACTGAGATAGTGGTTGAATGAAGGGTGGGAGGAGGCAACTTCCACGAGGGCTGTTGTGGAGCCAGAAATGACAGGAGTTAGCAAATACTTGTCTAATATGGGTGGAATGAGGATGAAGAACTTGACATGAGATTGAGGTTCTAGATCTGGATGACTTGGAGAAAGTAGAACCACCTCAACAATAATAAGAAAGTTTGGAAGGGGAATGTGTTTTGGGAGAAAAGAAAATGAGCTCTTTTTTTATTCATACTGAATTTGAGATGCTTATAGGATGTCCCATTCCAGGTGTCCAAGAGACAGGCAGAAATATGAGATGAGATATAAAGCTCTAGACACCATCAACCTAGAGCTTCTGGAACCTGATAAACGTAGGAGGGGAGAGTATGGGGAAAAGAGAGAAGAGGACCCAAGACAGAGCCTTGTGGGGTGGGTCTGATAAATCCATAAAGGAAATTAGAATGATGCAGTCAGGCAGAACTGGACAGAGCAACGTCATGAAAACCCAGACAGGAGATAGGATACGGGAGAAGATGGTGGCCAGCAGCAGTAGATGATACATAAAGATCAAGAAGGCCGAGGGCAGACAGGAGCCTATTAGATCCAGCAATTAAAAGATCCTGGGTAACTTTGGAGACACTGATTTTTTTTAATTTTTATTTTTCCGTTTTTAATGGAACCATCAGAAGAAAAACACTAGAAGATTTGGTAATCTCTACTTCATTTGCTTGCGAAGATATTGTCTGCTAGAAAATAGTTTGCAAGTTTTTGCCTGTTTAGATTTCTTCTTCTTTTTTTTTTTTTTCTTTTTTGGAGAGGCAATTGGAGTTAAGAAGTTCTCAGTCTGGCACGCTGAAGTGGGTGCAGGTGAGCTGAATGAGCCAGCCCCAAATGCTAATCAATTTACAAAGATGACCTCATTTCATCTTCACAACAACCCTGCTGGGTGGGTGCTGTTTTATTCCCATTTAACAATGAAAGATACTGAGGCAAATTAAATGACCTGTCCAGGGTCGCACAGCTAGTATGTGCCTGGGGTTGTATTTGAACTTAGTGTTCCTAATTCTAGGCCAGAACTCTGTGCACTTCTATAATGAGGAAAGAAAAGAAGATTTTGAACAGCTATGGAGAGGAATGAGATAGAAAACTAATGGCAAGTGAGGGCTCCGTTGAAATAAGATAACAGATTTACAGAGGATTTGGGCAGTAGGATTTTGTGATTTTTTTTTCTTTCTCTCTTTTTGAACAGTGAGTGAGTAGCAGAGGTGGTGGAAATGGACAAGGAATTGATGAGCAGAAGGAAACATTGAATGTAAATGACTCAATAAGGGGTCCAGACTCTAGAGAGAAGTGTAGTCAGAACAGAGGCCTTCTGAGAGACACGGGGATTAGTTGCTGCTGGAAGGGAGAATTAGTAAGGAGGAATCAGCCCAAGTTCCTGATCAGGGAAATATGACAGGATCCAGGGTGTTGATGTACCACCCCAGAATTAGGAGGTTGTATCTGGTGATCCACAAGAGCCCTCCCAAAAATGTCTTCATATAAATGGAAACACAAAAGGTGTATCTTCATCAAAGTCCCTGAATTTTAGCTTTATTTGGGAAGTACCTAGGAAGTCTAGGACATTTCCAGAGAAAGCTAGAAAACTCCTGTTCTGAAGAGGATTTCATAACAGCCTACACTGACAGAGATTTTCTGCTTTTCCCTCCCTCCATTTCTTCCTCCCTCCCTTCCTTTTTCACTCTCTTCCTCCTCCTTCCCTTTTTTCCTCCTTCCCTCCCTCCCTCCCTCTTTCCTTCCTTCCTCCCTTTTTTCCTCCTTCCCTCCCTCCCTCCCTCCCTCTTTCCTTCCTCCCTCCCTCCCTTTTTTCCTCTTTCCTTCCTCCCTCCCTCTTTCCTTCCTCCCTCCCTCCCTTTTTTCCTCCTTCCCTCCCTTCCTCCCTCCCTCCCTTCACTTGGTAACTTGGGAAGCCATTTACTCTCATGCCTCAGTTTCCTCATTTGTAGAAATCAGGGGTCTGACTTCAGGGCCCTCGAAAGTCTTTTCCAATTTTATACCTGTTGGTCCTAAAACTCTGAGAGCTGTTAAGTAGCGGTCCCACTAGTGTCTGAGGCAAGATTTGAACTCCATGCTAGTCCCACTGAGAGTTCTATTCTATTACCGAATGTTCCCTTCCGAACCCTGAATTCTGTCATTGCGGCGGAGTCGCTTCTTCCTGAGAGTTTCCCTGTGGATCTTGTGGTTGAATGGCTGCCCCAGTCTCTCCCTTGGGGGGAGGGGCTGCGTCCTTTTATTTCACACCCTTTATTTCGATGGCTGCTGTCGCTCGGTCCCGTCCCCCTCTTTGGGCCCCATTTGAGGTTCTCTGGGCAGATACCGGGGTGGCCGTTTCTTTCTCCGGCTTTTTCCACACACGAACAACTGAGGCAAACAGGGGTAAGTGACGTGCCCACGTTCCACAGCCAGGCCGTGTCTGAGATGAAATCTGAGCCCGGGAAGAAGAACTTTCCCGACTCCGGCCTGGCGCTCGGTCAGCTCCGCCACTAATGAATCGGCATTTATTTTCTCATCCTCCCCCGTCCCCCCCCCCCCCCTCATCATATCTTTAATGACGTAATTCTCCCTTTGAAGAAAAAAGGGGCTGAAAGGCCGGCTCCTTTTTGTCCGTCTCTCTCTCTGGGAGGATCGCGGACTCGCACGTGACGAGCTCTACAAGCCTGCAGGCGCCTGCGGGAGCCGGGCGGGCGAGGGATGCGCGCGGGCGGGCGGCTTCTGTGCCAGCCCGGCGCGCGTTTAGCTCGCGAGTTTTTAAAAGCCGGGATGTTGTGGGATCGATCGCTCTTTTTCTTTACGTTCTATTGTAATGGGTGGGATTCAGAGAGAGGGGCACTCGGGGGCTGGGGGGGAGGAGTCAGAGAGGCTCCGAACAGATGAATGAGGGCCCCCAAACGCACGGGGGAGGGGAGGAAGTTTGGGGGAAAGGGCCTCACGTGGCCAATCGCCGGAGTTTGACTTTGTACCTCCATCCAGAGGCTGCAGTCGGAATTACAAAAAAAAAAAAGCGAGTGCGAGGGAGCGGGGGAGCGCGGCGGCCCGGCGGGCAGAGAGCGAGGAGGGCGCGGGGAGGAAGGTGAGGTGGCGGCCGCCAGCTGCTGCGCCCCGGGCTGCTGCGCCCCTCTCCTCTGCGCCATGGCGGGCTGGGCGCCCCTCCCCAGCTGCGCCGCCCCATCCGCAGCAGCTCGGGCCCGGGGGGAAGAGGAGGACGGGGACTGATCTCCCGCGGACCCTAGCGCCCCGCACCCCCCCAGCCCGTCTACCTGACCTCGGTGGGGACGCGCGCGCCCCGTCCTGCCCGCAGCCCGGAGCCGCGATGGGCCGGATGAGCCCCTGGAACTTGGTCCTCCAGACTTTCTTCCTCCTGCCCGCCGCCGGAGCCCAGCGCAGGGGCCCCGCTCCCGGGAACTACGCGCAGGCGGCCCCCGCTCCGGCTCCGGCTGCGGACGCCTGCAAGCCCGGGACACGGGTAAGTGGCCGGGTCTCTACTTCCCGGAGGAGGCAGAGGAGAAGAAGGGGGAGAGAAAGGGCAGAGGAGAGGGGGAAGGGGGAAGTGGAGGGAGGAGGAAGGTAGGAGACAGGAGGAGGGAGGAGAAAGGATGAAGGTGGAGGAGGAAGAAGGGGAAAAAAGAAGAGACGGGGGAAAGGGGAGGAGGGACGGAAAAGTTGGAGAGGAGGGCGGGAGAAAGGATGGAAGAGAAGGATGGAGGGGGCAAGAGGAGGGAGAAGTAAGAAAAAGAGAGAAGAGGGGAAGGGATAGAGAGGGAAAGTGAGGGGGAGAGGAAGGAGGAGAAGGGGAGGGAGAGAGTGGGAGAAGTGAGGGGGAGCGAGCAAGCACGCCGGACTCGGGCGCACCGGGCTGGGCTCTCTGCCGCCCCGGCGTACGGAAGGGAAGTGGGCTCGGGCGCTCCGGAGCGCGGAGCCGCCGGGCCGCCGCGATCATTGTTCTGCCCGTTTCTCTCGGTCCAGCGCCCCCCCCTCCCCCCGCCCCGGGCTGTCGCGTGCACCTTTCCCCAAGTTTGCGCTGGTCCCGGAGCCGTCGCTCGCGATCTGAAGCCTCCTCCCTTGGGGGTTGGGGCGGGCAGGCGGGCCCCCGGCTTCCCGGCTGCGGACGGGTTTCTCCGGGCCAGGTCCCCGCCCCCAGGCTTCCTCCCCTTGCTGGCGGCAGGGAGCCCCCGGCCCCGGGCGGTGCTCTGAGCCGTGACTTCCCCCGTGGCGATGGGCGCCTTTGATCTCCGCTGCCTGCTGAGCCCCCTTTTCAGCCGAGGGGGGAAGGGGCAGGAGAGCCCGGGGCACTGGAGAGCGAGCAGAGAGCGGCAGGAAGGGCTGAGGGGCCGGTGGGGGCCAGTGTGCGGGGAGGGCGGGGAGGGGCTCGCCTCCCCCCCCCCCCCCCTTTTCTATCTCCCAGCTCTCTTCCCTCTGGTCCTTCATTTCTGAGGCACTTCTCCCGTCCAGTGCGAGTCTGACTTCTTACAATCCTGAAAATCCCAGGGCTGCAGTTTCCCTCCTTTCAATTTCCTCCGGTGGGAAAAAGGACCTTCGGAATCCCCGGGTCCCGCCCCCCGCGCTTCACCCCAGAGACCGCTGCGAGGGGACCCCGGAGGGCGTGTGGTCCAGCCTCTCTCTTCCTCCCAGTGAGAACCATCTGAGCTCGGCGAAGGCAAACAAATACTGGGGCCGGGTCTTCCCAGGCAGCTAGCGGGCGGAGGCTAGGGGCAAACTCAGGGTCCCCCCCAGCTCTGGATCCAGACTCACCGGCTCCGCTGGGGTCCCAGAGCTGGGGGCGAGCGGTGGGGTTTTAGGAGAGGTAGGCAGGGCCAAGAACAGACAACTACAGAGAAACCCTTTAGTTCGAGTCTGTCAATTTGGGGGGTGGGTTAGCTGACTTGCCCAGAGTCACACAGCTACTCAGGGTTTGACTCAAGTCCTCCTGACTCAGGGCTGGTGCCCTGTCCCCCTCGCCGTCAGTGCCCTGTCCGCCTCCCCGTCAGTGCCCTGTCCCCCTCCCCATTAGTGCCCTGTCCGCCTCCCCATTAGTGCCCTGTCCGCCTCTCCGTCAGTGCCCTGTCCCCCTTGCAGTCAGTGCCCTGGCCCCCTCCCCATCAGTGCCCTGTCCCCCTCCCCATCAGTGCCCTGTCCCCCTCCCCGTCAGTGCCCTGTCCCCCTCCCCGTCAGTGCCCTGTCCCCCTCCCCATCAGTGCCCTGTCCCCCTCCCCGTCAGTGCCCTGTCCCCCTCCCCATCAGTGCCCTGTCCCCCTCGCCGTCAGTGCCCTGTCCGCCTCCCCATCAGTGCCCTGTCCCCCTCCCCATCAGTGCCCTGTCCCCCTTGTAGTCAGTGCCCTGTGCCCCTCCCCGTCAGTGCCCTGTCCCCCTCCCCGTCAGTGCCCTGTCCCCCTCCCCGTCAGTGCCCTGTCCCCCTCCCCGTCAGTGCCCTGTCCCCCTCCCCATTAGTGCCCTGTCCCCCTCGCCGTCAGTGCCCTGTCCCCCTCGCCGTCAGTGCCCTGTCCCCCTCCCCGTTAGTGCCCTGTCCGCCTCCCCATCAGTGCCCTGTCCCCCTTGTAGTCAGTGCCTTGTGCCCCTCCCCGTCAGTGCCCTGTCCCCCTTGTAGTCAGTGCCCTGTCCCCCTCCCCGTCAGTGCCCTGTCCGCCTCCCCGTCAGTGCCCTGTCCGCCTCCCCATCAGTGCCCTGTCCCCCTTGTAGTCAGTGCCCTGTGCCCCTCCCCGTCAGTGCCCTGTCCGCCTTGTAGTCAGTGCCCTGTCCCCCTCCCCGTCAGTGCCCTGTCCGCCTCCCCGTCAGTGCCCTGTCCGCCTTGTAGTCAGTGCCCTGTCCCCCTCCCCGTCAGTGCCCTGTCCGCCTCCCCATCAGTGCCCTGTCCCCCTTGTAGTCAGTGCCCTGTGCCCCTCCCCGTCAGTGCCCTGTCCCCCTTGTAGTCAGTGCCCTGTCCCCCTCCCCGTCAGTGCCCTGTCCCCCTTGTAGTCAGTGCCCTGTCCGCCTCCCCGTCAGTGCCCTGTCCCCCTTGTAGTCAGTGCCCTGTCCGCCTCCCCATCAGTGCCCTGTCCCCCTCCCCATCAGTGCCCTGTCCCCCTCCCCATCAGTGCCCTGTCCGCCTCCCCGTCAGTGCCCTGTCCCCCTTGCCTTCAGTGCTCTGTCCACTTCTCCATCGGTGCCTTGTCCACCTCCCATTGCTGCCCTGTCCACCTCGCCATTATCATTATATCATTAAGAAACCGAGTTTTCAGAAGATTAAGCCATTTGCTCAAGATGACCAAGATTGCAAGCATCCCCTGCTGGGTTTGAGCCCCCAAACCTCCCAACTCCTGAGACACTGCTCTTTTCCCAGGACCTGACTGTCTTTTTTGGGGGGGGGTTAATTTTAATTTTAATTTTTTTACTCTTTATTTATTTATTTATTTTGATCGGACTGTCTTTTAAGAGTCTTTGGACGGATGAAGGATGTCCAGAATCAGAGGCCACATGACCTTGGGCTCCAGTCACGTAACTCCCCTGGGTTTGAAATTTCTTATACATGAAATGGGGGGGGAGTCAACCAGATGAACTCTGATGCTCCTTCTAGTCCCAAATTCCTTGACTTTTGTCATTTACCTCCAGTCCCCTTGGACAACGGGCTATTTTACTGGGGTCTCACCTTCTGCCGAGACAGATATTTCCTCTTGTTTCAAATCACTGCCACTAACACCCCCTCTTCTTTAGCTCCTTTAGCCCCTCAACACACTAGGGATCTGCCGGGATGTGTTTGGGCCCACTGGCCCCACACCAGGATGGAGGCAGAGAGCTTCAGCCCCAGATTTAAACAATGACCCTGGAGAAGTTATTTGAGGAAGGGGCTGGAGGAGGCCTGGGTGGGCAGGGTAATGGTTAGCCTGCCCTCCAGGTGACCTCTGCCTCTTGCAACAGCCTGTTGACCACATCCCAGCTTGGAACCCCCTTTGCTGACGCTTTCCCCTATGCTGTCTGGCAGGCTTCCATATTCAGGCTCACTCTTAATTTTATTCACAAGTTTTATTAGTATAATGGAAAACAGAGGGAGGGGATTGAGTTTTTCCTGCACTTCTGGGGATTGGAAAGGAGAGGCCCAGTGGAAATATTGGTCCATTTTGTGGCCAAGAAAAATTCTTAGTTTTGTTGCTCTGGGAGGAGGGGCGGGGGGAGAGAGGGGGTGTTTCTGGCTAGAGAAGCCTAGAGAATGAGACTCTGAGAATGAAGCCAATCTGGGGCTTAATTGAAACCGTGACTGACCTGGTTCAAAGGTGGTGGTGATTTTTCCAGGAGTGCCTGGCCTTACTAATTCCATGCAATTCAGATGAACACGAGAAGCAGCAGAGGAGGCAGGGAAAAGGGCTGGTAGCTGGATGGGGCAGTGGGGAGAGTGATGGACTTGTCAGAAAGGTCAGAGTTTGAATCCTGCCCCCCTAATTAGCCTCAGAAGTTACCTAACCTCCCAGCTTTAGGTTGCCCATCTGCAAAATGGGAGAATAATAACACTCCCCCCTGGATATAGTGAGACCAAAATGAGTTCATCAATGTAATGTGCTTTGCAATCCTTGAAGAGTTCTGGAAATGGGAGCGACTGTTATGATTATCTTTTTTGATAAAATTCAGTTAGAAAGAGTCCTGAAATGTCCTGCTGTTTCTTTCCATTGAGCGTTTTACAGATTGATGCACACAGGGCAAAATATGGGTTTTTGGGTAGTTGAATAAAGACATTAGGATGTCAAGTTATTCTGTGTAAGCTCCTAAAATGTTCTATAGATTAATGCACATAGGGTTAAAATAACTGTTTTTTATTAGGATGTCAAATTATTCTGTCTAAGCTCCCAAAATGTTCTATAGATAGATGCACATGGGATTAAAATAATTAATTTTTTTGGTAGTTGAATCCACGCATTAGGATGTCAAATTATTCTCTGTAGGCTCCTAAAATATTCTATAGATTGATGCACACAGGGTTAAAATAACTTTTCTTATTAAGATGTCAGATACAGATAAGTTCCTAAAATGTTCTCCCAAGGGAGAGACTGGGGCAGCCATTCAACCACAAGATCCACAGGGAAACTCTCAGGAAGAAGCGACTCCGCCGCAATGACAGAATTCAGGGTTCGGAAGGGAACATTTTTTTATTAGGTTGTCAGGTTATTCACTATAAGCTCCAAGAAACTATTTTTGGGATGATAGTAAAAAAACAACAATAGCAACAATTATAATAATAATATGTAGCATTCATATATCTCCAGACACTGCACTAAATGCTCCCCAAATGTCTCATTTGTTTCTCACAACAATCCTGGAAGGTAGGTGCTATTATTATGCCCATTTTATCTCACAGCTAGTGAGTGTGAGAATCCAGATTTGCCATCTTTTTCTTCATATCCTCCTTTTTATTGCTGAGGAGCAATTTCCCAATCATGCATGTTCACATGTGGGGTGTCAGTTGTGGCTTCCCCTTTCTCATGCAATCTGTTAACATGTTCTCTCCATTCCACCTTCCTGATATTTCTTGTGCACTTTTATCCCATTTCTCCTCAAACTGCAGGCTGTCCTCGCCTCTTGCCTGACCATTTCAATGGCCTTCTGGTTTTTCTCTCTCGATTATTTATGCCCTTCGGTCCATCCCCTACTCATCTGTCAGCATCTGTAGCGAGCTGTCGTCTCCAGAAGCTGCCGGATCGCTCTCTGGGAAGAGATCTGCTGTGTCTACTCAAATCTCTCAGACAGATTCTTCTTCCTGTAATGAACCGTTGTCTCCAGGCAGTTGCTGTTAACTCTTGTCCAGAGAAGTGACTTCCCTTCCTGCAGAGAGCCCCGTCAGGCCTGATGTAATGCAGAGACTTCTCTTCCTGGAGTGCTGTACTCCAGCCCTTGTCCTTCCCCAGTCTAATCTGCTCTCCAGGCCCAATGTTGCCTCTTTTATCCTCCCAGAGAATGGGCATGGGATAATGCAAGGGCTTCTGGGAAGAACCACTTCAACCAATGAGCTTGCTCCTTCTAGGATTCCTAAGGTGTAAACTCCCTTTACAGGTCTGAGACAGAGAACTGTCAAGTCAACCTGAGTTCTCACCTTGTAATCCTAACAAGCATCATCTTCCAAAAGCAAAGTCACCCATCTCTTAAATAAATTCTAATGGATCCCTGTTATCTCAAGGTTCAAACATAAACTCCTCTGCCTTTTAAAGCTCTTCATCTCTCTTCAGCCTTCTTATACCATGTTGACCTCCACTTATTCAGCCATACTGGCCCACTTGCCATTTCTTGCACAAGATCCTCCATCTCTGACTCTGGGAATTTTTGTCAGCTTTTCCCTATGTCTAGAATTCCCTTCTCCTGATTTCCTTCAATTCCTAGAAAAAATTCTATTTTCTGCAATAATCCTCTCTTGGTTCTCATTCCCTCTGTCCATCATCTCTGAATTACCTTCACTGTACACAGCTACCTACATTTTGTCTCCTTCATTAGCCTGTGAGCTCCTGTAGAGTGAGGGCTTTTTTTTTTTGCCTTCCTATATTATTTCTGAAGCTTAGTACAATACCAGCCATGTACATGTACTTAGCCATTCATTGATCTTCTCAGCCAGTTGGAAAGCTCCTTGTAACATGTGGCTGAGAGATGTTGACATTTTTATTAAAAAGGGTATTCCTAGATTTTTGTGTATCAATGTTATGTCCAAATGATTCTAGAAAATAGGTTAAGTCTGTGGTAATAACCTGTTTTTAGTACAGTTTGTTGTAATTCCCCAAGGTATTTTAAACATGTACTTTAAATATAGGAATCTGTCAGGCTATGAAAGATGGAGATGTTTCTAGCTTTCACTTTATGTCTTGAAAGGTATTCAGTAGTTGCTAAATTCTTATACTTGCAACAATGTATTATTCTGCCTTGTAAGGAGAGTTACATTTTGTGTTTTCCTAATTGGAGGTGGAAAAATGCAAGATTGACTTTGTCTGAGTTTGTCTGGGTTTGCCTGGAGGAGATGAAGATTTTGTAGTTGTTACTTTCATGCACTGGAGCAGCTAAATGGCACAGGAGATAGAGCCCTGAGCCTGGAATCAAGAAGATTCTAGTCTCAGACAACTAGCAGTGTGACTGTGGGCAGGTTACTTCATCTCCATTTGCTGCAATTTCCTCATCTGGGAAATGGGAATAGTAATAGCTCTTCCCTCCTAGAAATTGTCAGGATCAAATGAGATAATAATTGTGAAGTACATGGTACACAGTAGGCACTATATAAGTGTTAGCTATCATTACTATTCATTGCTTCAATAGGACTTCCAAATTCAAGCTCAAAACTTTTAGTCACTAACATTTATTTGAACACAAAATTCTTGAATCCAATGACTATTTTATGTCTTTGGAGAAAGATCCCAGAGGATGAAGGTTCTGTTCAATTTGCTTTTTGGTGGAAAATAATTGTCATTAAGTTGTTAATGTTTTGATCTGCTTCCTTTAATTTAAAAGCCATATTTGGTTCTATTTAAAAGAGAAAAAATGTTTTTGAGTCTAGTCAGAGCTGTAATAGGATTAAATGGTTTTTCAGAAAGATGTCATGTTTTATAGAAGGTGGCAGAAAATAGTTTTTCATGTTGACATCATTATTAGTATCTTTATACATGAATGAGCCATGAGTGCAGAACTGAGTCAAAAGCTTTGGATTACTCAAAGGCAATAGATAATTTATTATACTTTCAGACAGCTTAATTTTTAATCACCAATAAATTGTTGTTTATACTGTGGGACTTTTTTGACGCACATTTTTTGCTTCTCAGCCAATTGACTTTTTTTGTAAGTACTTATATGTGTGTGTGTGTATATGGGTGAATGCTTTGCTGCTGTTTTCATTCAAGGGTCTTATTAGTAATTTAGGTAGCTCTTTGCGTGTGAACTACTAGGTGTGGACAAGAAGAAGACTTGAAACTGACCCTTCTGCCATCTTTTTCTCCTGGCCCTATGCAAATTTAATGTAGATGAATGTTGAAATGCACTTGGAAAACAGTGGGCAACACTTGTTGATTGATTGGCTAATTAGCAAAAACTCCAGTATCTCTGCCCTCCAAACGGGGCCACAAGGAATCATAATTGAAAGAACTGAACAATTTTACTTTTCCTTCAGTTTGCTCATCAGGAAAGTGGGGACCATAAGAGCCCGTTCTTCCTGGGCTGTTGGATTTGATGAGAGAATGTGCTAGATGATGTCAAGTATGATTATCATACCCATCACAGTAGTTTCCGCTCCCCCCCCCCCCCAGTTATTTTTGTTTAAATGCACTTTTCTTTGAAGGGTTCTCTCTGCCTATCAGTGGCTCTCCACATTGACTTTGCTGTTTCCCTTGCCTTTTAGCAGAGTGAATTGAACTCTTTCTTATGGACTATCAAGAGAGACCCGCCCTCATACTTCTTTGGTACGATTCATGTGCCCTACACGCGGGTCTGGGACTTCATTCCCGAGAACTCCAAGGCGGCCTTCCAGCAGAGCAGCATCGTGTACTTTGAGCTGGACCTCACGGACCCTTACACCATCTCGGCCCTCACCAGCTGCCAAATGCTACCGCAGGGTGAGAACCTCCAGGATGTGCTGCCCCAGGACATCTACTGCCGGCTCAAGCGCCACCTGGACTATGTGAAGCTGATGATGCCCTCGTGGATGACCCCAGATCAGCGCGGGAAGGGCCTCTATGCTGACTACCTGTTCAACGCCATCGCGGGGAACTGGGAGAGGAAGAGGCCTGTGTGGGTGATGCTGATGGTGAATTCCCTGACCGAAGTGGACATTAAGTCCCGGGGGGTGCCGGTGCTGGATCTCTACCTTGCCCAGGAGGCCGAGCGCCTCAGGAAACGGACCGGGGCGGTAGAGAAAGTCGAGGAGCAGTGTCATCCTCTGAATGGGCTGAACTTTTCTCAGGTAAGAGTTATGTTGGTGTGAGGTAATAATTGTCATTGGTTCCAGGATTTAAGATTGAGTTCAGATACGGCCAGGTCCAAATGAGGGGAAATGATGAACCTCTGAATATTTTAATTCTTATGATTTGTCTGAATGGACTGAACTTTTCTCAAGTAAGAGTTAATATTGGTGGGAAATAGTAATTGGCATTGATTCCGAGTTCAAATACAGCCATATCTAAATGAGGGCAAATGATGAACTTCTGAATATTTTAATTATGATTTGTCTGAATTTTTCTCAGGTAAGAATTATGTTGGTGTGAAGTAATAATTATCATTGATTCCAGGATTTAAGATTGAGTTCAGATACGGCCAGGTCCAAATGAGGGCAAATTAGGAATCCCTGAAGTGGTCACGTGTATTTTAATTTTCATGATTTGCGTATAGAATTATGTGAAATGAGAGAATTGGTTCCAGGCCATCATTCAGTGCTGTTTAATGTTGAGTGTGTGTGTATGTGTTACATAATATAGTGTGCATGGATGTATATATGCATATGGGGCAGATTTGGGACCTGTACTTTTATTGGTAGAGAACAAATATTATATATATAATATATGTAATATATATATGTACATATATAATGTGTGTATGTATACATATATATATATACATGTGTGTATCTATATAGTTTAATAGATTTCATATATCTGTGTGCATACACACACACACATACACACACACACACAGAGTGTTTAATGGATTAAAAAAATCCAGTCCAAATGCCATCCTTCCTGAATGGTATAGTTCAGGATACTTCAAACTAAGTTAATATATCTGTTTTATCAAGAGCTCTCACTAGTATGGGATACATGGCTCTGCCTCAGGTTATAGACATTGTCAGGGACACGACTCCTTCCTACAACAATGAATTTCTCCTTATTTCCTGGGTGTCTGCCCCATGGATCCCCTGTGTTGGGCTGCGTTCTATCCTAACCACTGTTAGGTTAGAATTCTCTGGTGATGGGCTGTCCCTCGCCATGACTGTACTCATGGTGGGTATAGATTTCTGGACTTTCCTGCCCTACCTTTCTACTTTCCCTTCCCATCTCTTTTCCCAATAGGCCTATCTTTTGTATTCTGTTGGAGTCCCTGCATCCTTCACCTGAATTTGCCCAAGGTACAGTAGATCTGGTTATGGCTCTGGGTTTATTATGCTCTGCCCCAACTTCTGCAGTGTAATAATACATAGGTGTTTTTTTTTTTTTGGACATGCCCAAAATATAGTTAGGGTTTTCAGCCGATAGGAATTGGATATTGTGATTTCATTGGTACAAAGCACTCCAGGTGAGGATACTCCCTCCATTATTGCAGACTGGTTACCTTGTGAGAGATCGTACTTTCCCAGCATCCCCCAATCAATGGAGATCAGTGGCAGTGCTTGAATCCAGGTCTTTCTGACTTTAAGACTCGCTCTTTATCCACTATAGCAAATTTTTTTTAGTTAATCAGGGTTGACTGACTTGCTTAAGGTCACACAGCTGTTAAGTGTCTGAGGTCATATTTGAACTTTGGCCCTCCTGACTCCAATCAGCTATCCCTCTTTTTTTTTTTTTTGAAAAAATTGAATTAAATCATATTATACAATGATCAATTCTGATGGACATGGCTCTCTTCAACAGCAAGGGGATTCAGGCCAATTCCAGGGGTCTTGTCATGGAGAGAGCCATCTGCACCCAGATGTGGGGACTGAGTGTGCATCACAACATAGTATTTTCACTCTTTTTGTTGTTGTTTGCTTGCTTTTTGTTTTCTTTCTCATTTTTTTCCTTTTTTTAAATCTGATTTTTCTTGTTCAGCATGATAATTGTGGAAATATATATAAAGAATTGTATATGTTTAACATTAAAAAAATTGAATTAAGTACCTATCAAACCTGGGAAATAATTTTATAAATGCCTTCCTCTTTCGACCATTGCATACCAAGAGAAGATTGTTTCCTTCCAATGCTGCCATTTTTCTTTTTAATGCTTCTTATCACTAAGGATCTGCTTTGGGAAGAGATGGAGGAAGTTTGGAGTGAGGGAGTCCAGTTGGTTGATGTGAATTGTGGCTGGGATGAAATAACTGTTATCTCATTTTGGGGATTTTGCTTTTGTTTTTGCTTTTTAAGAAAAGATTCTGATCATTTTTGAGAATGGTCCCTTCTGCCCCTGGCATTTTTCTGGATCAATCAAGTCAGTTATGTCAGGCTCATGACTGACTGCTTCCTTAGTCTCATTTGACCACGAAGCCCTTGGGGGCTTGAATTTTATCCACAGATGCCCTATACTGGTTGGAGGTAGCTGGGAGCATGGAGCACATCAAAGAGACCCTCCTCTTTTACCTGTCTGCAGGCATTCCTTTCTCTGGTTTCCTTCCTACCAATCTGGGATCTCCTCAGCTTCCTCCAATGGCTCTTCCCATCACACCCACGGAGTGAGTGCATTCTATCCAGGGCCCCCTTTTCCTTTTCCTCTTTACTGGCTTGTTTGGCGATTTCATCAGTTCCCAGAAATCACAAGTTCTATTCTTATCTCTAGATGGATCATTGTTAGTTTATCTCTTTAGTCCTAATTTTCATCAGCTTTTGCTTTTGGGATCCCTTGAATTGGATAGCAACAATTTATATATTTTATAATAATTTGTTATGATAGCATTTATAGAGCACACAGAAAGTACTGTACATGTGTGATCTTATTTGCTTCTCACAACAACCCTGAGAGGTAGATGCTATTATTATCCTCACTGTATAGATGGGGAAACTGAGGTAAAGTCCCATAGCTAGGAAGGATTTGAATCCCATCAGAGTCTCTGTAGTCACCTTGCAGTTGTTTGCTCCTCCAGCCCCATCGAGTCTCCATGGGCTTCCACCCCCTAACTCCAATAATGTCATTAAATCAAAACAACCTAATGCTTGTCCTGTGACTCAAATCTCTATTCTCTCTGTCTCCTCTAAATCTTCCCTCCTTGTATATTGTCTTACTATTATATTTCCTTATTATCCCCTTACTTTCTAAAAAGTGAAGGCTGTCTTGCTTGGTCCCCAGAGCTTGGTCCAGTGTTCAGCCGAGTGCTTAATAAATGTACATTCATTCATGCATTCATGCAACTTCAGTTTGCTTAGGCCACTTCCTAATCGGGCCAATTCCATCCCATTTTTGTTCCTTTTTTTTGGGGGGGGAGGCGCATGTTTCCAGTATATAAAGTGCCATCGTAAATATTTTCTGCTGTTTCCCTTCTTGGGAAGTGTGTGTGCCCAGGAGTGCATTGAAAGTTGCCTCCTGCATCTTAAATTGAAAGTTTCCAATGTTTCAGAATTGGCTGCTTGTGAGAGTGGATGAGGAAGGACAAGGCTCTTTACCTGGAGAGCACACGGGGGTCCCAGATGATTTCTAGACGTGGGCAGAGGATTCACTGCTTTATCTCATATACACACTTATACTGAACTCTTCCCTCAATCCCAGGGTTTCCTTTTGGCCTCCTGAATAAAATTAAATGTTTGCAAAGCACTTTTTTTAGATATGATCTGAGTAATTATATGGTCTGGAATAGACCTGGGAAGGGGGATTAAATCTCTATTGTCCATCTCTTTGAAGGGGCGCAGATTCCAACCTTGACCTTAAGTGATGGATTGGGCACTAATGAATCAGCTGTTTTTATATATCATCCTAAAGACCAGTTGAAATGTCAGATTGCAGATTTTCCCCCATCCCTCTGCTGTGAGACCTGACCTGGAGTGGCTTGGGAACTCCTCACTGGCGAGGTCCCAAACCCTAGTTCCTCAGGAGCCAGAGATGCCTACAGGTCAGCAGGTTTAGGAGAGTGCTGCAACCATGGAGACTAGTGTGTTTGTAACCATGGCAATTGGTGTGGCTGTGACCATGGCAACCAGGTTAGGGACCATTCTGGGATGTATGCTCTTGTCTTTTTGGAGATGGTCTCTTATTCTTGGGTATTAGGGAAGCCATCATCCTCCAGGTTGGAGTCATAGGACCCAAGTTTCTACTGCTAGAACAGACCAGGGATAGGGATCCAGGCTCAGGGCAACTTTCCGGGCCAGCCAACAGGTATTAATTTGTTATGGATTATTCTTGCCAATAGATGGCGCTAAAATTTAGAGCTTCCCCCCAGGTAAGTAGCTATGGCTTCTAGATTTTTAATCTTGGATGTATCATGGAGTCACTGACATCTTGCTGGAGCCTCGAAACCCCTTCTGGGAACAATGTTCAGTGCAAAAATGCAATGCAAAGAATGACAAGGGAAGCCAGTTCTAGGAAATACATTCATGTATGTTGTTACAGTTCATGGGCCCCAAGCCAAATGCCATATCCTAGAGTAGGGTGCAAGGTGTCATACTGGATACCTCCGGTCTCCACTCCCTGCCCCTTTTTCTGACATGTACACCCAGAATTTAAAAAAAAAAGTTTAGTCCTGGGGCCTAGAATCGTCTTTGAAACCAGAAAAATGGAAAGACATGATGTGAAAAGACAGAACCTTTGAAAATTTGATTCAAATTTGAATTTTTGAAAATTTGAAAATTGAAGTCTTTGACAAAAAGTTTCAAATGAAAAGGGACTGCCAAGGTGGAATTTGGGCCATTGGACACTAGATAAAAGAGGGCATTTCTCAAGCCCCTGGTTTGTTGAATATTGCTTAAGTGTTTATACTGCTTTGGGACGGGAGCTTAGGATGATAGATTTAGACTGGGAAGGGACATTCATCCCAACCTTGCCCTCCTACCCATTTTAGAGATGAGGAAACCGAGACTCATAGGGAATCTACTTTGCCTAAGATCACTCAGATACTAATTGGTAAAGTCTAGATTTGCACCCAGGTGTGATTCTAAAGAGAATCATTGTCTTTCCTTCATGATTAAAGACTGAGCAGAGTTTATGAGACCAATTTTGCTTTTTGCCTTGTGGGATCCTCAGGAGCTGGACCTTTTACATCAAGCTTTAGGAGGTCTTCAAGAGAGGGGCAGCATGGCAGAGTGGCTAATGGAGTCAGTCCCACTTCTCTCTTGTAGTCAGGGGGCAATTTACTTAATTATCCATTGCTTCAGGTGATTTATACAGCAAACAAGATGGTGGGGGGATTTCTTGTAACAATGAAATCATAGGCACCATTAAAATGCTTTATGTACATGATGTAACTTGAGCTTCCCAGTAACCTTGTTCTAGGTGGGTATTACACTCAGGTTGTGGGCCAGGTGTATTTTCCTTGGATCTTTTCTTCCCCCAGCCTCCCAAAATGTTTTCTCCAGGGTGTGTTCTAAGCATGTTTATGGTAGGTATTATTTCCATTTAACAATAGAGAATTTACATGATTTTTAGTGGTCACCTAACTGGTGTCAGAGGTGGGATACCAACTCCCATTTCCCCAGTCTGTTCCACAGCAGAATCTCTCTTTACACGGAGCCTACTTCCCCCTGGTGCTCTCGATGAATAACTCTCATTATATCTAGGTACAGTGAGTGCATGGATGGTCACGAGAATTTCCAAGTTTCCTCTTCTTCCTAGCCCGAGTACCCCACAGGGGGCCATTCATCATTCTCCCCCCCCCACAGGACTCCAGTGGGTGCTTAAATATTTGCTGGCTGAAGCAGTCATATTGTCGAATTGTTGATTTGTTTTAAGGTGGGGTCCTAGGAATTGTATCCGACAAAGATTGGGCTATTATGAATGGTTCTGATGGAAAGAAATAATTGGGAAGGGCGAGATGCTGATCAAAGGGAAGTAGACAGGATTGATCCTGATTTATTACGGGATTCATGACAGCTGCCCTGTCTCTCAGCCAAGATTTCCCAATCTCCTCAAGGTCATTTTAGGTGCCGTAGAATGGATGCCAGCAGTCTCTATTTTTATAGCACTTCTTGCCCCTCTGTGGACTTTCCCAGAACACTGGTTATGCTGTGCTTTGGTGTGCTGGGTGTAAATGGAAGGAAACACTTGTTTCTTGGGATACTTCCTAAAATGGATAGCATTGGTATTTTCAATCAGGGGAAAAGAACTGCTCCTAAAGGGTTCCAGGAAGGACATTTGGTGTTTCTGGCTGTGATCTCTGTCTGTCTGGGTTAATTTCAGCAAATCTGTGTAATGATTTGAGTATCCTATAGTGGAAAGGATGCTGGACCAGCCCTGTTTTTCTACTGATTTGCCATCTGACACCTGGGAAATTCTTTGATATTTGTTTTTTTTTTCATAACACAGCAGAAATTAACTTTTTGTGTGTCCTGGGCCCTTTTGACTGTTTGGGAAAGCCTATGGACTTGGTTTTATTAAACATACTTATAAGACTTATTTTTTTTTGGCAAGGTTACTTGACTTGCCCAGAATCACATAGCTAAAAGTATTAAATGTTTGGGGATTATTTGAACTCAGGTTCTCCTTTCTTCAGAGCTGGTGATCTTTCCACTGTGCTATCTAGCTGCCCCACTTACAAGATTTATTCCATTTATAACAACTCATCTCTGTGAATGACACTTCTCAATAAAATCTAAAATAAGAAACAAACGAGGCTGAGAATGATAGGTATCTTTTTTTTGGGGGGTGTCTTTAAAAAACATTCTGAGAATAAGATTATTGGCTGACAAAAAACTCTGCATCTAAATTTGCAAGAGTTTTTTTCTATTTAAAATAATTTTTTTCTTCCCCTATGGAGCAGGGGAGAAAATCAAAACCCTTGTAAACAACGATGTATCAAGAAAAATAAATTTCCACATTGGCCAAGTTCAAAAGAAATAGAGTTCATTTTGCATTCTGAATACATCATTTGTAAGGGGATGGGTCCTCTGGATTTGTGGTTGGTCATTGAATGGGTCAGAATTCTTTCCAACTTGTTTGTGTTTATAGTGTTTTTGTTGTCTTTTCCCCCCTTTCAGGTTCTGCTCATTTCACTTTTTGTCAGCTCACGCAGCTCTTCTCAGTTTCTCTGAGAGTGTCATTTCCTAAATCACAGTACCATTTCTAGTCCTTCACCCCATCCCCATCGTAGCTGCTTTCTGGACATTCTCCATCTCCTCAATAACTGGGCAGCGGTCACTCAAGGGCCCATTCCCACTGCTGATCAACCAGTCATGGTGCGTGAATATAATGAAATGGTCCTGGGCTCTAAGAAATGACTGTTTGAAAATGGCCTTCTCAAAGTGTGTCCAAAAAGGGAGGAAAAGGAGTAGTTAGTGGGGCTGAATGGATTGGGTGTGGAAACTGAGGCTCTGAGAGGTGTCGAGTCCAGTGAGACTGGAAGGAGCCACGTACAAGAATTTAGATTTTATCTCAGAAGCACTAGGGAGCCAGCAAAGCTGATTGAGATGGTTAGAAGTCATGTTAGTATCATTTTGCAGGATTGACAGAGAGATTAATTAAATGATCAGAGCAGGTACAGATAGGTCCATTAATTAGATGAAGGTTTCTAAAGTGACAAAGTAAAGTAGAATAATAATAGAATTAATATTATATAAATATAAATATTGCTTTATACTTTGCAAAATATGTATAAACTAATTTATCCTCATAATAACTGTGGGAGTTAGGTGCTTTTTTGTACACCCATTTTACAGATGAGGGAACAGAGGCAGAGGTTAAGTGATTTGCCAGGATCACACAGGTAGTAAGTGTCTGAGGCTAGATTTGAACTCAGCAGGGAATCCATGATTTCTTGGACACAGGAGTCTGATCCTAAGGCAACTTCAGTGTAGCCACAGAGCAGATGAGCTGGCCCGGCTTCCTCAGCCTGCCAAAATCAGGTATCTGGGGCTCTCCGGCGGTGGGTGACTTTTTCTTGGATTTCCAAACATTTTCCATCCCCTTTGAAGATGTCCTTGGCTTCCTAGGTTTTTCTCACTCTACCTGACTTCAGTGGCCGGATCCATGAAGGTGGCTGAGAAATAAGAATGGAGAAACTTTGTGAACCGTGGTCCTAGTGCACTGGGGGAAGGGAAGGCCTTGGCCCAGCCATCCCAGGCACTTTGGGGGGCCTTTGTCTTCAGACTGGCCCTAGATAGGTGGGATTGATGGAACTCCCTCAAGCTGCTCTCCCAGAGAACTTGGGTCATGTTTTACACTCCATCCCCAAAGTATTTTTGATAAGGTAATTGAAATCTTAGGAATTGGAGAAAACTCATATGTTGATGTAAGTTTTCTGATATTCCCATGGCTAGTTCAACATGCCTGGCTGGAGATTGCTGCTCACTCTCCTAGGCTGACCAACATAAGCTGGAAGAACTCTGTGTGAACAGAATTGCAATGAATTGAGTCAGAACCAACACTCACTGCAGAAACACTCAAAATCAGTTTGGTAATACCAATTGAACCCAACAAATGTTCATCCAGCCATTGTTCCAATGATGGAAGACCCCTTTCTTAGGGTAGGCCATTGTACTTTTGGTTAACTTTTATTACTGGGAATTTTTCATAATGTTGTACTAAACTGTTCCTTTTTAATTTCTATCTGGCTTTTTTTTTAAAGTTCCAACTAAAATTCTATCTTTTACATGAAACCTTCCCCAACATCTCTTACTTCTGGTACTTTCTCTCTCTTAATTATCCACTTTATCCTATATCCAGCTTGTTTGTTCATATTTGTTTGCTTGTCTCCCCAATTAGATTGTGAGTCCCTTGAGAAAAGGTATCCCCAATCCTTCTTAATTCTAGTGCCTTTCCTCTCTTAATCATTTCCACTTTATCCTGAACACAGCTTTTTTTGAATGTATTTGTTTGCTTGTTGAACCCCCAATTAGATTGTGAACCAGGTAAATTCCACGGATTAATGTTCTGCTGGTGAAGTTTCCCCAAAAAGTGAGAAAAAGTCTAGAATGAAATTCTGAAGACACAAAAGTATATGATTCCAGTGAGAAGAAAAAAAGGGAGTTGTTTAAACAGACATATAATGAGGGAATACTAATCTCCTTTGATTTAAATATATCTATATCTATATCTATGCACACACACACATATAGAGATGATGACTGATGCAGAATGAAGTAAGTAGAGCCAATACAATAATATGCACAATGACTACAACTTTATAAATGGAAAGAACAATCATGAAAAAAAGACCCTTTAAATCAGCATCAAGTAATATGGAAGTAAAAATACCAATATCAACAAAAGAACAATCATGAAAAAATCAAAAATGTTATAAAGGCATATTAAAAATGTTTAATATCAGTGTGTAAACTGCTGTAAAGAACAAGCATGGCTTGAAGAAAGACCCCCCATCTAATTCCTTGGCAGAATTGGGAGGCTCCCTAAGTATGTACCTTGCATTTTTTTCCGATATATTTCTCATTATGCTTTAAATTTTTTTTAGTCTTTAAAAATACTTTTTGTTTTATGGAATAGTTCTCTGGGAAGTTGCTTATTAAATACTTTAGTTGGTAGATTGTCCAAGTCTTATTTTGTTTCTGTTTTCTTTGCCAAGGGGAATAATGTTTGGCTTGATCTGGACAAAACAAAGATGATGGCTAAAATACGGATTAGGAGTTAGATAAGGGGATCATAACAGAGCATCTAATTGCCTTTGTTGAATCCCTACATCACTTGGCTCAGATGAATTGCACTTTTGGATATTGAAAAAACTGGCAGATGTGATTGCTGTCAGCAATATCTGAAAGATTATGGGGATTGGGAAAGATGCCATATAATTGGAAAAAGGCAAATATTGTCCTGATTTAAAAAAAAAACACAGATGAAATTAGTACATCAAGACAAAAAAAGCTTTACAAATATATTACTTGATCCTCATAATTTCCTCTGGGAAGTACAAGTTATCATTCTGACAAATAAAGAAATCAAGGTAGAAAGGATTGAATGAGTTACCTGGGGTCTTGCTAAGTCCAAGACCAGCACTGTGGTGACTCCCCCTTTCTGCCCCCACGTGTTGTGATTTGAATCCAGGTCCCTGGGTTCCAAAACTATCTTGCCTTCCATCATTGTTCCACCAGGAGAAAGAGCCCCTTAGGGTTTCCATGCTCGCTGAAAGGCTTATCATAGGATATGAATCTGGACCTTTTTCTTCATGGAAGGGAAGAAAAGGAGAAATGTATCAGGAGATCCCAGGAAGAGGAGGGAGACTGAAATGCCCACATAGAACCCTCTATCATCAACATTTCCCCCTAGAAACTATCGACTTCCCATGGAACCCAGTCCTTAGTCCAGGACCTTTTGGACTGTAATTTGTAACCTGTTGTCAAGGTATTTCAAGCGATGGCCTTGCAAGTCTGGGAAATGAGGCCTTAATGGGCCCCCAGGTTGTCCACTTTTGACCATTTTACAGACGAGGAAAAAAATGTGATTAACCTGGGGTCATGAGACCTAACCTGAATTAGAATTGTGATTTCCTGGATTCTTGGATCCAAGAACAGAAAATAATTTTGTCTTTTTTTGAGAGGAAGAATATGAGAGAACTGAGCTGTAGGAGTATATACATATATATATTTATTTAAGGAAATTGGGCTGTACTGTGTATGTGTGTACAATACATATATACATACTTACATATATATATATATACACATAAGTATGTTCATATGCATACATATGTATGCACACACACACACACACACACACACACACACACACACACACATAAAATTAAGATTTCCAGTGCTTTGTCGGTATAAAAATCTCATTATTGGTGGTAGGACTGGTTTAGAGTTTGGCTTGGATTTTCTCCAGCCTGTGTCTCCTCCCTCCCAATGTCTTCTTCCAGTGGAATCTTAGACCAATTATTTTCTAGTTCTTATGGGTGGGTTCATAGTTCAAAGGACAGAGTGCTGGCTTCGAGTTCTGACTGCCACTTTAGCTTACTAGCTGTGTGATTTTTCTTGATCTTTACCTCCCTTATTTGTACAATGCAGGGGTTAGAGGCAGGTGGATCACAGGCTTCCAGATCTGGAGCTGAAAGTGATTCTGGAGCTCATTTAGTCCAAACACCACCCATTCCCCTTATTTATTTATTATTTAAAAGTTTATTCACTCATTCATTCATTTTTATTTATTTTCTCATTCATTCATTCATTTGCTTGCTCATTTATGTTTATTTGCATTTTTATCTATCACCAGATGAGGAAAATGAGATCTGACCAAGGCTCCATTGTAAAGGCCAGATCTAGGGCAACGATGGCCGAGTCCAATATCGACATAGGTGGGATAGCTTGGCCCTCACCTGGCTCAGCCTCAGTTTCCCCAGCTGGCAAAGTGGGGAAGGAGAGCCAAGTCCCGCTTCTCCCATGTGCTTTCCACGTTTTCAGGGGGCTTGTGCCCCGGACTGTCAGGGGTCCCTCAGGCTCTTCAGGGCTTCCCGGCTCTCCCTGACCTCGGGCCGGGGCTCCACATTTGTGACCCCTCCTGCCCTCCTTTCCCAGGTTTCTCGTGGAAGAGAAAGTGCGGGTCGGGGTGGGAGAGGAGCCCCTCTCGGGAAGGGGGGCCCCAGCTTCCAGGGCTGGAGGTCTCCCAGCCCGGTCTGAGAATGGCTCGGCGCCATTACCATGACAAAAAGGGGACCACTGACCTCGGCTCTAGGGTGGCTGGGGGGGGAGGGGTCTTCTCCAGGGTTAAGGGGAGGGGGCCCAGAGACTTGGCCCGGAAGAGGGAGCCCGGCCTCCAGCGAACGCCCCGTTCTCCAGGTGCTTTAAAAGCCTGAGCCTGCAGTCCCGAAGGGTCTTTAAGGCCCACGTGGAGGCCCTCCCCCCCCCAAACGGCCCTTCTGGGGGCTTGAATGGGGGACTCCGCAGGGAGCCAGGGGGGAGAGAAAGGGAGAGAAAGCCCGCCCCCCCCAGGCGGAGGGAACAGATGTGAGCCCCTTTGTGGGGTGGCCGGGGGCTCCCGCCCCTTTCATATGCAGAGCAGCGCTTTGATGTGAGGGGGATGAAAGCTGCCTGCGGGGGGAGGGCCCGCAGGGGGGGCTTTGTCCGGCACAAAAAGGCATCTGCCCGAAGGCCCGCGGCCCCTCCCGCAGCCGGATCCCGGGCCCCTGTGGCCCCGGCACTGGGGCTTAATCGATTTTTTCCAGGCCACAAAGGGAAAGGAAGAGAAGGGAGAGGGGAGAGGGGAGTGTGCGGGAGGGGAGGCTGAGGGAAAGGGGGGTTGGGCGCTCCCGGCCTGGCCTGGCGCTGCTCCCCGTTTGGAGGACCCCGGCCCCGCCCGGGCCGCAGCCTGACCTCTTCCCCTGCCCAGACTCAGTTTCTGTAAAATGGAGGTACAGCGCCTCAGCGCTGTGGGGGATGGGCCGGCCTCTCCGGCCTTCCTTGCCTCCCCTCGGAGGCCTCCGAGGTCCGGGCCAGTCACGCTCGGTTTCCTCCCTGGTAAAGAAGCGGGGGCTGGACTTGTGGCCAGGCCGCGGCGCCCACTGCGGAAGGGCCAGAGGCGGCCCGCGGGTCCGGAGGCACGAGCTCCCCCATCGGAACCGCGCCTGGCCTCCAGGGCTTGGGGTCAGAGCTGGGAGAAGTCCCGGGGTCCCCAAGGGGGAGACAGACGTGTTCCAGGGGGAGGAAGCAGAGAGGCGCGGCAGGGAAGTGGGGGGAGGGAGGAAGCATTTATGTGGCGCCTACTGTGTGCTTGGCACCCCGCGCTCTGCTTTGTACAAAGTTGTCTCCTTTGGTCCTCACAGCCGCCCTGGGAAGTTCGGTGCTATTATCATCCCCATTTTACATTTGAGGAAACTGAGGCAGATAGACCCGGGCCCCACAGCCAGTGAATACGAGGTCGGATTTGAACCCGTTTTCTTGACTCCGCCCACTGTATCCCCGGCTGCCTTGGTAAAACCCCAAGAGCTGAGGGGAGGGGGATGACGTGGGGGAGGGGATGTATTTGAAAACAGGGACTTAAAACGCAAAGGATCCATCATTTTAAAAGAAAATGGATGAGTGTTTCAATCTTTCCATTCTTATCTGAGCGGAGAGGCGCTGCGCTGCTGACCGTACAGATCGGACACGAATTTTTGCTCCATTCATTCCCATCCGCGGAAAGCGGAAGTCCCGCAGAGGACCATCCAGTGCGGGAGCGCATGCAAACCCTGCGGCCGGTCCGCCCCGGCGGCGGGACAGCCCCGCCCGAGGACATGGCACTCGGGCCATAAACCTGAAAGGGCCTTGTAAATGTCAGGAAATTTAGGAGACGGCGCTGGCAGATTGTCTTATCCCATAGTTTGACAGATGAAGAAACGGAGCCATTACTGCCGCAGTGGGTTGTGGGAGGCCTGGCGCGTGGGATTTCGCCCCATTCTACTAGACACTTGACCCACTGGACTTCCTGGGGCTGGGGGGGTGCTTTCCGGGGGTCCAGCCTGCCTCCGGGCACACTGGGCCGATGGTCCTGTACTATTGGAGCCTTATTTGTGGCTCATAGACCGGGGAGGAGGAGGGCAGAGAATGGCGCAGGGCTTTGGGACATCCTGAAAATAACAGCTAATACTTAGGTGTGAGTATTAGGCGGCAACCACACCACAAAATGATCTCCCGTGATCCCCGCGCAGCCCTGGCAGGGGTGCTGTGGTTATCCCCACTTTACTGTGAGGAAACTGAGGCAGACAAGTACTTTTCCCGGACCACACAGCTCGGAGTGTCTGAGGCCGGGTTTGAACTCGTGTTTTCTCCACTTCCCACCTGCTTCCACATCCACAGGTGGTCATTGGCTGTGTTTTGGACTGAACCTAGGATTTCAGTGACATTTCTCATGAATTCACCCGTTTTTGGTGAGAAAATTTCACTTTCCATGTAAGTAGGAGAAGGGGGGCCTTACCTGGGGACAGGTCAGGTTGGGTTACAGGTTAGGGGGATTCTGACCTCGCAGGCAGGCAGGTGCACACCTTGAGGGTTTGCAGGAATTGTGTGGGCTGCCTCTTGTACGGCCCCTCACTTCCATCTCTTTAACACAACTCAAATTCTCCTTCAGGAGATCCTTCTCCTGTGACCATGGCAACCAGGTTGGGGACGATTCTGGGATGCATGCTCTTGTCCCCCTCCTCCATCGGCTCCCCAGTTGTTGCCCTTTCCGATTACCTGGGCACCCCTGTGTGGGGATCTGGGTTTATCTAGTTACTCCCATAGGGTCTCTCCCATTAGTTATTGCAAAAGGCCCGATGTTGGGAAACATTGAAGGCAAAGGAGAAGGGGGCAAGGTGGTAGCGTGGCAGCATGGAAGCCATGACCGTGACCTTGGACAGATCTTGGGGGAGGGTGGAGGAGAGGAGGCTCCATGGGGGCCTTCAGGAAGGGTTGGAGCAACCTCACAGCTGTCACAAAGGTGGCCTCCTGGAGGCTGCCGTCCGCCTCTCTCTGCATCCCCAGCGCTTGCGTGGTGCCGGGCTCGGAGTACGGGCTGGTTGCTGGAGAGTTAGTTTTTGTACTGCTAGCTTTGTACATGGAGAAAACACCACGTAGTGTGGGGAGTTTGGAGTCCCCCAGGCCTGCAGTGGAACATTTATCACATGCTTACTGTGGTCAAGTCTGGAAAGCTGGAGGGGCAGGTTCTGTGATGTTGGGGAGGAAGGGGAAAGAACTATGGGGACTGAATGTAGATCATAATAGAGTCTTTTACCTTTTTGGTTGTTATTTGTTTTTTTTTTTCTTCTTATTTTTTCCCCTTTTGATCTGATTTTTGTTGTGCAGCATGATAAATGTGGAAATGTATTTAGAAGAATTGCACATGTTTAAGCTGTATTGGATTACTTGTTCTGGGAAGGGGGGAGGTCAGGGAGAGAGGGAAAAATTTGGAACACAAGGTTTTGCAAGGATGAATGTTGAAAAATAAAATACTCTAATAATGTGATTATCACAGTAATTATTAATAATAATAATGATAAAAATCAAATCATGTCTCTCCTTCCCCTGGGCTAGGACCTACTGGTTCTTGGATCTGATTCCTTTGCATCTTCTCTGCCATTTTCAGGTGATCTTTGCCTTGAATCAAACCCTTCTACAGCAAGAGAGCCTGCGGGCTGGAAGCCTGCAGACCCCCTACACGACAGAGGACCTGATCAAGCATTATAACTGTGGAGACCTCAACTCCATCATCTTTAGCCATGATAATTCACAGGTGGGTCTGCACCCCAAGCCTTCCCCTTACCCAGCATGCTGCACTAGTGCTCCCTTTTCCAATGGACACCCAGCTCTGACTCTGAGATTTCTCTTTTGACTGAAAATTAGAATCCCCAAATTCATAATCCACTCACTTCCCCTCCATCCACCCCAGCTTCACCTTGTGAAAGGAAAAAATCTTTACCTGGTCTCTCTTAAATTTAAGTATTTTTTATTCTTTAACCTTTTTTATGAGCCCACAATAGTGATTTTATTAGTAAATTTATTTTGCAAATGAAGACAGTTCTGATCTAAGTCAGCATCTTATTATTGCTTAGTCATGTCTGACTCTTTGTGATACCATTTGGAGTTTTCTTGGTAGAACTGCTGGAGTAGTTGCCATTTCCTTTTTCAGCTCATTTTACAGAAAAGGAAACTGAGGATTAAATAATTTATCAAATGGAAGTGGAAATCTTCAACATAAAGAAGAGCCAACTCACTTCCAGCTGATCAATGATGGACAGAAATAACTATACCCAGAGAAGGAACACTGGGAAGTGAATGTAAATTGTTAGCACTACTGTCTATCTACCCAGTTACTTACACCTTCGGAAGCTAATAATTAATGTGCAACAAGAAAATGGTATTTACACACATATATTGTATCTAGGTTATATTGTCTTGTCAAATGAAGAAGTTGGATTTTCTGTTCTTTATGGTCCCTTGTAACTCTCTTTGCTCCTAAGTTCTATCACTAGCAGCTGAGAGTCCCTTTGAGGGATGTAACCTTGGAAAAATAGTTCTATGCTAAAAAAATTTAAATTAATATATATATATGATGTATGTATACATAATACACATATTTATTTACTATATTCTCCTTTCTTACTGTATCCTCTCTTCTCTCTCCTAGAGAGCCATCCTTTATGATAAAGAATAAAAAAAGAAGAAAGAAAAGAAAGTTCTATAAAACTAACCAATATATCCAAAAAGTCTGATTTTGCATGTATCATTCCACACTTGTAGTCCCCCCCTCTTTAAAGCAATGAACAGAATCTCCTTTCTCTTTGTTAGGGTCAAGTGGGAGCCATTAATTTTTAATTGTTTTATAGTTGTTCTTTTCACTTATCCATTGTTAAATCGTGGCATATATTGTTCTTCTGGCTCTGCTTGCTTCATTTTGCATTGTTTTAATTGTTTTATAGTTGTTCTTTCCATTCATCCATTGTTAGTTGTAGTATTCTTTGGTTTGGTTTTCTTGGGGTCTCTGAGGCAGTCTTCACTTTAGTTCAGTAATCACCACGAACAGTCAGGGGTTAAAGTCCAAATTCTTTATTGTCTCTTTCAAAGCCTTGTCTCCTTTCCTGGGACCCAGTTAGCTTTCTTAGAGCCCTATCTCTCTCGTTGGTTCCGAGAGCTTGAGCTCACGCCTGTCTTCTCTGCCCTCTGAATCTCTCTGAATCTACTGGCTGAGGCTCCCAGCTTATATGCTCTATACTGAGTATAAACCAATTATATCACTAGGAAATCATTATTTGTTGTAAGATTAAATCAATCATAGTGAACCGTGCTAAACTAGATAACCATTGTCTATATCAATTCTGCTGGCTTAGCACCTTGTAAGAATCCTTTGTTTCAAGTTCAGAGTTCTGGCCCATAACAGTTAATCATGGTGTATGTTGTTCTTCTGGCTCTGCTTGCTTCATTTTGCACTGTTTTAATTGTTTCATAGTTGTTCTTTCCATTTATCTTGTTGTTAATCATGTTGTATATTGTTTTTCTGGCTTTGCTTGCTTCATTTTGCACTGTTTTGTTTGTTTTATAGTTATTCTTTCCATTTATCCATCGTTAATCATGGTGTATGTTGTTCTTCTGGCCCTGCTTGCTTCATTTTGGATTGTTTTAATTGTTTTATAGTTGTTCTTTCCATTTATCTTGTTGTTAATCATGGTGTATATTGTTTTTTTCTGGCTATGCTTGCTTCATTTTGCATTGTTTTAATTGTTTTATAGTTGTTCTTTCCATTTATCTTGTTAATCATGGTGTATATTGTTTTTTTCTGGCCCTGCTTGCTTCATTTTGCATTGTTTTAATTGTTTTATAGTTGTTCTTTCCATTTATCTTGTTAATCATGGTGTATATTGTTTTTTTCTGGCCCTGCTTGCTTCATTTTGCATTGTTTTAATTGTTTTATAGTTGTTCTTTCCATTTATCTTGTTAATCATGGTGTATATTGTTTTTTCTGGCTCTGCTTGCTTCATTTTGCATTGTTTAATTGTTTTATAGTTCTTTCCATTTATTCTTTGTTAATCATGGCATATATTGTTCTTCTGGCTCTGCTTGCTTCATTTTGCATCAGTTCCTACAAATCATCTCATGCTTTGAATTCCTTGAATTTGACATGTCTCAGAGTACAGTAATATTGCATTACACTCTTAGGATTTGATTCCGTGACTATTGCTCTTTAAGGAGCCAGGCTAACAATCACATACCTCTTAAGGATTTTTTTTTTTTTTACACACAGGTTCCCAATTTTATTAATGCCACATTGCCGCCTCAGGAGCGGATCACTGCTCAGGAGATTGACAGCTATTTCCGCCAGGAGCTCATCTACAAAAGGAATGAGCGGATGGGGAAGAGAGTGAAGGCCCTCTTGGAGGAGTACCCTGATAAAGGCTTTTTCTTTGCCTTTGGTGCTGGTGAGTTTCAGACCTTCATGTGTGCTGAGAGATTCTACCTCTGACTTTCATTGGGGATTGGCCATTCATTCTCTTATATTTGCTGCATTTGTCAGGAGCTCAGTTAAATTGACAGCTGACACCCTCTCGCTGATTTGAAAACCATATTTTTGGTGGAGATAGCTTACTTTCATTCATTGGATGACAGCCCCTTTTTCTGATACCCCTAAACAAATTAACAAAGTTTTGGCCAAATATTATCAACTAACGGTCTTTACCAGTTCCCAGTCATTTTGGGAAATATCTTTGGCAGCTCTGAGTCCCCTTCCTGCCCCTTCTTCTGCCCAGAACCTGGACAGTTGGGGTACAGAAGACCAAAAGTCAACAATCTGGGGAGAAATCAGATAGTGGTGTTTTGGTTCATTCTTTTTCTTTTTCTGAAAGTGTATCCCATACACAAAATTTGGTACAAAATCCAAATGAGAGTGGTTTTTGAAAGACTCTTTTGTGTTTTTCATATTTTTAACTTAATACAATTATTAGTTGATTTAATTGCAATAAGTTAAATCAGTTACTTCAACAAGCATTTATTAAGCATTCATTATGAAAGAATACATGAGTGAATGAAAAAAGTGTTTATTAATTGCTTCATACATGGCAAGCCTTGCATCTTTAAGGTAGGCTTTTTATGGAGGGACAAAGAAAAGCTGAAACAGTCTCTGCCCTCAAGGAGCTTACATTCTGTTGCAGGAAAGTTGAAGGAATATGCAGACAAATAAATAAAAAAGACACCAAGTAAGTGCAAAGTAATTTCAAGAGTAGGTATGGATGGGGAGGCTACCATCAGCCTCTTTAGCTGGGAATTCGCTGTGTAAGTTTTATGATTGCATGCATGGTTCTTAGCTATAGCAGGAAGTATTGCTCACCTGTGGCAGCCATGGTCTATCCAAGCACCTGGAAAATCCTGAAAACTGAGCTCCCTGGATTTTCTCCATTTGGCTTTCTACAATTGATGCATCTTGTGGTTGGGAGAGCCTTTTTGCATGGAAGCAGTGTCATGGACAGGTGTGTGAGGACAAAGAGAAATAAAGGCAGCTTGGTCTACTGGAAAGAGAGCTGGTCTTTGAGTCAGGAAGACCTGTATTCAAGTCTTGCCTTTGTCTATGTGATTGGAAACAAGTTATTTAGCTTCTCTGGGAAGCAGGTGCCGAACTGCCTCAGTTGCAGAGAAAGTGCCAATCTTCAGTGATAGAGGGGAGTTTTGGGGCAGTTAGGTGGCGCAGTGGATAGAGCACCAGCCTTGAATTCAGGAGGACCCGAGTTCAGGTCTGGTCTCAGACACTTAACACTTCCCAGCTGTATGACCCTGGGCAAGTCACTTAACCCCAGCCTCAGGGGGGGGGAAAAAGATAGAGGGGAGTTTCTTATACCAATTAAATCATAGGTCTGGGGTGTGTGTGTGTGTGTGTGTGTGTGTGTGTGTGTGTGTGTGTGTGTGTGAGAGAGAGAGAGAGAGAGAGAGAGAGACAGAGAGAGAGAGAGAGAGAGAGACAGAGAGACAGAGAGACAGAGAGAGACAGAGAGAGACAGAGAGAGAGAGAGAGACAGAGAGACAGAGAGAGACAGAGAGAGACAGAGACAGAGACACACAGAGAGAGAGAGACAGAGAGAGACAGACAGACAAAAATACAGAGTGAGACATAGAGACAGCGACAGAGAGACAGAGGCACAGAGAGAATAACTTATACTTTTAATGACTAAGTTGACAAGAATGTCAGTTTAAGTTAAGTTTTGGGCCATTAAGCCTAATAGCTATCCTCTTTAAATCCCCTCCTTCCCCCTGCATTTGCAGACCTCTTCAGGGATTTTCTTCTAAAAGCCCACTGATCCCTACTCCTCACTAATCTCTGAGCCCTAGGCTGCTCTGTGAATGGCAGTTTTTACCTCTGGTAAAAGGTCTCCTCTTGATTACCTTTGTAGAATGGAGAACCAGTTTCTGGCAACTTTTCAGATTATTTCTATTACTGTTATTTTTTGCTCCCTAATTGACACTTCCTCCTCCTCCATCCCCTACTATTCCTTTGGGCTTTTGTGTAACCATATGTCCTACCTAAGATTCCATGTAGGGATAACATTGGATCACAGGCTCATCTTCTAATCTCCCTAATAGAACCAGGGAATGGTTAGTGACCAGAATGATCTCGAAGTCATTAAACGCCAATTGTAGTAGTTAACACTGGATTTGTCTTGAAGGTCTTAAGAGTGCTTAATATAGATTTTCCTTATTTGAGTGTTAAGTAGGCATTGTCAACAATTTAGCATTGAGGAATTGAGGACTGGGTCAGGCCATCCTTGTTTTTCCTCTTCTGGGTCTTCCTTTTCCCATCTCCATCAAAACTTCCTCATGTTATCTAAACTTTGCTTACCTCTGCCCTGTCCCCCTCATTGTCTAACACAGTGCCATGGATATAGCGGTGTTTTGTAAATGTTCATTACATGAATTGATTTTTTATTTACCAGTCAGCCAGTCAATCAATGCTTATTTATGAAATACCTATTATGTGCTAGGTACTGGGCCAGGCAGTATGAGGATTATCGAGCACAGATCTCTGTGGAACTTCACTGGAGACTGCCTCCAAGTTGTCATTGAGCCATTAATAGCTATTCTTTAGGCCATGCTGAATGTACAGTTTCAATTTAAAAAGAAGTGAAAATCCTAATTATAGTTAGTTTTTGATCTTTGGAAATATAAAATAATTATGTTTCTTTGTCCTCCAAAGAGGCCTTATTTCTGTCAAAGTTTCCTCCATTTGGCACATTGGAAAGAGTGCTAGTTCTGGAGTAAAAGGTTATTGTTACTGTTTTATTTCAATTACATTTGACTCCACTTAATACCATTTGGGGTTTTCTTGGCAGAGATACTGGAGTGGTTTGCTATTTCCCTCTCCAGCTCATTTCACAAATGAGGAATCTGAGGCAAAGTTAAGTGACTTACCCAGGGTCACACAGCTATTACGTATCTGACATTAGATTTGAATGCAGGTCTTCCTGACTCCAAGCCTGGCACTCTATCCACTGCACTACTTACTGCTGGAGTAAAAGGACTTGGGTTTGAATCCTCCCTCTTGTACTCCTTTTTATCTTTTCAATCTTTACTTAATTCAGTTCAAACTCTCAGAACTCTAAAAAGCAGCACCACAAAATAAGAATTTTATATGATTTGATTTGATTTGATTCCTCATTAGAGAGAGCTAGTTTCAATTTCCTGATCTCCTGCTAGAATACAAAATATGATGAAGATGTGCTTTTAAAGGTATCTAGTGTTCAGCTTGGAAAAGAAGAGAGCTTGATCTCTCCTAGATGAAAATGAAGGTGATTTCAGTTTCCCCATCCCTGTGCTTTGCACCCTGCTTGTCTTGCTTTGAGGGCCCTAGTTCAAACCCTCCTCTTTTACCCCTTGGACTGTTACACAAGTTCCTACAATGGTTCATTGCCCCCAGTCTCTTCTCTTCTCAATTTGGTCAGATTAATCCTCCTGGATTATAAAAGTCCACTACTCAAAAAACTGCCATGATTTCTTATTGTTTGAAGAATCATATCTAATCTTTTGACTGACCATCCAAATCTTTCACTGTCTCGCTCCATCCGACTTTCTCAGCCTCATCCCAGCCTATGCTCCCTCACATCGTCTCTGCCTCAGTCAATCTGAACTACATACAGCCTTCTCCATACCTCTCATATGTGTGGAGCCACGAGTTTCTTCTCTTCCACTTCTAAGTTCAAGAAGAGTGCTATCTTCCATTTCTGATTTCAATTAAGGCTCAGGTCAAATACTTTATCTTCCATAAAACGTGAGAGAGTACTGTCTCTCAAGTTAGCCTAGAGTCTCAGATGAAATATTTGTAAAGTGCTTAAGATGGTGCCTCACGCATAGTTGGTGCTTAATCAATGCTTATTTCTTTCCCTTCTTCCTCTGTGTTATCATTATTTTTTATGTCATGGATGGGGTGCTGGATCTGGAGTTAGTGAGACCTGGATTCAAATCTTACCTCTGATGTTTATTAGTTATGTAATCTTGGACAAGTAATTTACTCTCTGTTGTTCAGTCTTTCAGTTGTGTCCAACTCTTCATGAGCTTGGGATCATACTATCGATAGGGTTTTCTTGGTAAAGATACTGGAGTGGTCTACCATTTCTTTTTCTAGTGGATTAAGGCAAACAGGTTAGGTGACTTGCCCAGGCTCATGCATTTACTGAAGCTGAATTTGAATTTGGGTCTTCCTGTTTTAGGCCCAGAGCTCTGTCTCTTGTCAGTACCTCTAATATATATAAAGCTGCTTAATTTCTATCAGTTTTAATTTCTTCTACTTGTAAAATGGGGATTAAAATAGCAGATACCTCACAGGATTGTTACAAACATCAAATGAGACAGTATTTGTAAAATGCATTAAGGAATTTGTTATTATTAACTTTCAGATAGACAGAGGATCTGAGTTCAAATTCCTTCCTTGGAAGCCAACTGTCTCTCTGACCCAGCCAAATTATTTAATCTCTTGTTTTCAGTTTCCTCATCTATAAAATGAAGTGCTTGACACTGATGATCTACAGGATCTTTTCCATCTCAAAATCTGTAAGCCTAATATTCCATGATCTCTCCTGATGAGAAGACAGATTTTCCAGGACAGAAATCTCTCCTGTTTTTTGTTCCATGGCAATGGGACAATGTGCATCAATATCTTATGAACACTTATTTATCCTTGTTGAATTAAATTGCATTTGTACCTGCTGGACTGTGTTTTTCTACAGAGATTAGCCAGTATTGGTTAATAATAATAGTTCATATTACACTTTACATATTTTATTTCATTTGATTTTCACCACAACCCTTTGAGTTAACTACTATTATTATTCCCATTTTATATTTGAGGAAACTGAGGCTGAGAAAGATTGTGACTTTCTGAAAGTTACACAGCTAGTAAGCCTCTGAGCATGGATTTGAACTTGGATGTTCCTTACTCCAGATCAGGCACCCAGATATCCCTTTTAAAGGATGTGTGCTGAATGATTCCCACAGGTCTGATTCTGTAGTGAGCCCTGTAGCTCTAGAATTTAAAGAGGGATCCCCCAAACAGCTTTTAGGATGGATTGTCTGACCATGACACAGAGGTCACTTAGGAATTAGACTTTTTCCTGATACTCAATGGTACTCCAATCAGAGAATTGGAAAATGCTGAAAATTTCATAAATGGGAAATGACTTTGGGGATCAGTTGAAGTAATTGGACACACACACACACACACACACACTGGAAAAGAGAAGACTTGGGAAGAGCACAATAGCTAGTTTTCTTTTTTGTTGTTGTGGAGGCAATTGGGGTTAAATGACTTGCCCAGGGTCATACAGCCAGGACGTGTTAAGTGTCTGAGACCAGATTTGAACTCAGGTCCTCCTGACTTCAGGGCTGGTTCTCTCCACTACACCAATCAGCTGCCCCAGTAGCTAACTTTCTAGGATTGAAGGGCTTGTCGTTCTGTTTGGCCTTAATGGGCAGAATCAAGAGGAACAACAGGGAGAAGGTGTCTTTCATCTTGAAGCCCCAGTTTTTCTTTGCCCTGACCCCCTTGTTATCCTGATCCTACTACAGGAAGGAAAGCATGGGCTTTGAGGTTGGGCAGGGAGTGGAGAACCAAAAGTGTTCATCTAAGGAGATGAAGGGCATGTGTAGACCAGCTTAGATCCATATGGCACATGGGTGAGACCAGGCTTCTAATGTGCCCACAGATGGCTGAGTGCCCAGTCTGGAACTGCTCCAGCCACAAAGCTGCCCTGTCTCAGTGCTCTGACATTATTCTCCAAGGCTGGCCATTTCTCTGAACGATCAGCCTAGCAAGTCACGCCAACCAGCTAAGAGAGCCATTTGGAATGTCTGCAGGAGCTCAGAAAGATCTGAAAAGGTGTATTGGAAGAGTCTGATCTCATCATCTTACAGATGGGGAAACTGAGGCCCGAGGGGAGATGACTTGTTTAAAGTCATAGAGCAGAGAATTTGAATCTAGGTCTTGTGACTTTACATCCAAGCTCTTTCTACTGCATCTTATGACTTTCCTGTACAACTCAAAAAACTAGAACTTGTGGGCCCAAGCAGGACCTATATCCTACTCATCCTACAAAACCAATTACAGGGCCAGAGCTTCATCCAGACTTCCCCTGCCAATGAGGGCTGGGAGGGAGTTCTCTCTTTGGGTCTCATATAGCATCTCTCCTGGAGTTCTCCTAGGAATTGATCATGTTCTACATTGACTAATCTAGCCTTAATCTTCCACCAGCTTGTAAAGTACATGAGGGATCATGAGGCTGTGGGAAGAAAACTGGATCTAAAGTCAAAAACCCGGAGTTCAAACCCCACTTCTAATACCTCCTTTATGACCTTGGATGAACCAATCATTGGGCCTCGTCTGTAAGAGAAATTCCCACAACTTTGTTAAACTTCCCTCTGTTAATGGACTCTTTATACAGCAGGTCTTTTATAATGTTGAATGAATGGGAAAGAGATTTCTTTAAAATTTTTTTTAAATTTATTTTTATTAAAGCTTTTTATTTTCAAAAAATATACATAAATAAATTTCAAAATTCACCCCTGCAAAATCTTGTGTTCCCAATTTTTCCCTCCTTTCTCCCTCGCCCCAGAGAGCAAGTAATGCAATATATGTTATACACATGTAATTGGAAGATATGTCTTAATAATAAGCCCCAGTTAGCAACAAGCACTAATGCGGACAGGTTCCTGCCTCACACATTGACTAGCTAGGTGACACTGGCCAAGTCACTTAATCTCTCTCAGTCTTAGGTTTCTTCATCTGTAAAAATGAGGGGGATTAGCTTTGATAGTCTGTAAGGGGTTGTGAGTTTTAACTCTATATCCTATGGCTTTATTAGCTTTCAAGGCCTCTTCCAACCTTGAGAACATGTAATTCTGTAACCATGGCTTTAAATAAAGAAATAAGAGTCCTTGGCCAGAAATGGAATATACCTAAGGAAGACAGGAATATTACAAAGATAATAAAGTATTTTAAATTTTAAAAAGAAGTAGGAGAAGCCTACTTTTGTATATCTTCCAGGTATCAATAATTCTTTTTTTCTCTAATTTATACTTAATGTGGGTTTCTTTTAAACTGTGAACCTTGGTTGGCCATAATCCCTGCCTCTGGGGAAACTGAGGCTGTTGGTTCTCTTGAGTTTGTGAGTTCCTAGCTGTAGTGGGTTAAGCCAATTTGGTGTCCTTACCAAGACCAGCCCCAAACTGGTGCTGAGATGGGAATGGGGGGGTGTCCAAGTTGCCTAAGAAGGCAACTGAGCTAATCTGGAAACAGGGTAAATTTAAATCTCTCATGAGGGAGAGTTAGGGGCTATGAATGGCTCTTCAGCTTCACAACTTGGAAAAATGAAAAGATCTAGTCTTTAAAAGAAAAAAAAAGGCATTATTTGTGCTTTTTTAAAACACAAACTTCTGATTTTGGTTAAATAGCTTACCCAGTGGGGAAACTGCTGAAATATGAGAGGGAAATGTTTAAAACTCCAATGGCAACCATGTTCTTAAGAACCTAGTACCATTTCTTAGACTAAGAACTGGAGTGTAGATATTTGAATAGAAAGGTTGACTTAAGGATGCTAGATAGAGTTGTAATTGTTTAATATTATGTTCTTAGATGTCTCTTACTGTTCAAGAGGTTACAATGGGACTAAGGGTCTATTTTACAGAAGCTGTATTTCGAGGGAGGGAAGGAAGCTGCTTTTCCTAAGTGGCTCCACATTTTAAAGCAGCTGATTGGGTCTGCAGCATAAAGAGCGGCTCTGGTTTGGGTAACTGTACAATCTGCATACTGAGGAGGTTTCTGAGGAGGGGTGAGGAAACTACTTTGGTGAGTTTGTGAACCTCCCCTTCTTCACCATTCTGACCCAACTTTTTTCATGCATTGAGAAGGAGGGTACATGTGGGACGACAGTTGCCAAGAAAAGGAGAAGAAGACAGGCTGCAGAGATACTTTGTGCTTTTGGCCCTTTGCCGCTCAGATTCCATGGCTTTTTATGGTCAGCTCCAGAGCTTTTTTATTTATTTTTAAGCTTTAAGTCAATACTTAACATGGCTACTACATAGTATACAGGTAGTGTCTAGTTATGGGTGAATAGGACAAAAAGGCTTTCCCTATAAATAGAGAAGACTAAAAGGAGTTGGGAACATAGCCCAGACTTAATCACTTGTCTACAGAAAATGACTAATTATTAAATTCACAGCATCAGTATAGATTCAAGGTTTGTTGTTTTAGTCCTTTATTCTTTCTCTTTTTAAAAAAATTTAAACAGTGTTTTATTTTTCCAATTACATGGAAAGACAGTTTTCAACATTCATTTTTGTAAGATTTTGAGTTCCAAATTTTTTTTCTCCCTCCCTTCCTTACCACCTCCCTCTCCAAGATAGCAAGCAATCTGATATAGGTGATACTCGAACAATTATCTTAAGTGTATTTCCATATTAATTGTGTTGTGTAAGAAAAATCAGAGCAAAAGGAAATCATGAGAAAGAAAAAAAACAAAACAAAACAAAAAAAGGTGAAAATACCATACCACTAGCTTCAGTCTCCATAGTTCTCTTCTTGGATATAGATGGCAATTTCTGTCCCAAGTCTATTGTAATCTTTCATTCTTTCTCCTTTTTAAAATAATATTTTATTTTTCCAAATACATGCAAAGGTAGTTTTTAATATTCACCTCTGCAAAACCTTGTGTTCCAAAATTTTCTCCTCTTTCCTCCTCCCCTCTCCCTAAGACAGCAGCAATCTGATATAGGTTAAATATGTGCAATAGTCCTTAAACTCCTCATTTTAGACACTGTGTTCTTTACATTGTGCTCCCCAAACAGCTCCTCCTACATACAGCGTTCTTCCCACTGTGCTCCCCAAACAACAGCTCCTACATACGGTGTTCTTCCCACTGTGCTCCCCAATAACAGCTCCTTCTACATAGTGTTCTTCCCAATGTGCTCCCCAAACAGCTGCTCCTCCTTCCATGTACAATGCTCTTCCCACAGTGCTCCCCAAACAGCAGCTCCTCCTACATACAGCTGTTCTTCACACAGTGCTCCCCAAACAGCAGCTCCTCCTCTTCCGGACACGTCAGTCAGTCAGTGGAGTTTCTTGAGTGCGGGCTGCGGGTCGGGCTGGGCTAAGCAATGCGCTCCCAGAGGAAGGCACGAAGCCCTCCCTCGCCTGCTTTCCGAGCCCGGGGTTCAGGCTGCACCGCACGTGGTTTGGAGCCGGGACGCAGGGATGAGCTCAGGGCACTGCCGCAGCCTTCGGGCCGCGGGCTCTGCCTTTTCTCGCTCCTCGGAGCTCCTGCAGCCTTTGGGCTCCGAGGCCCGGGCGGACCCGACGCCGCTAGTCTGGCCGCGCGCTCCCTTCACGCTCCGTCCCCGGCAGAGCCCCGGTCCCCACGGCTTCTCTCCCGCGGCCGGGCGCTCTTCCTTAGAAGCGGACGAGGAGGCCTCAGGCGGCGGCGGCGCTCTCCCAGGCAGGGGTTACTTTGCAGTCCGGGCACTGACGGCCCTCCTCTCTCCCCACCCTCGGCGTCCACACCGGAGAGCCGTTAGTGCCGGTCCCCTCCCCCTCTAACTTGGCTGCTTCTTAAAGGGGCCAAACTCCGCGTTTTCTGTAAGCGCTTAAAAACCCAGCTGAACCACTGCCGGGTTTTAGACAGAGCGATGCTGTAGCATCCCCACAGGCAACCCTTCCGCCCTGTATAGATGTTCTGCGTTTTTCAAGTTAAAAAATGTATATTAATAATTTTATATAATTTATATAACAATTAAAAACGAATATATATGACATCCCAGAACAAAAACTCCGCTTATTGCCAAGTAAAACACTTAGGGAAGGAGCCATTCTTTAAGTCTCTGGACAAGCCCCTCCTCCGAGACCTCATTCTGAAGGGAAGGCCCGGGGCGGTGCGGAGCGCACACCCAGAGGCGGATCTCGCCTCCTTCCGCGTGGCCCACGCTGCCAGGCTTGTTCACGTGGTCACTAGTGGCAGGTTGTTTCTGTATCCCATTAATTGACGTCCTTTGGGCTGGAAGAGGATCCAAGTGACGTCACTTGGTTGGCGTCTAAAGTATCTTGTGGCAGGCTGTGGAGACAGAGGCCCAGAAAATCAGGGGTCAGACACAATAGCCCCGGGTCATTTGTGGAGCCCAATGAGGGGAAAGCATTCATCAGGAACTTCCAAGCACGCTAGGTGGCGTGTGTCTGCGGCTGGATTTGAACTCGGTCCTCCTCATTTCCGAGCTCTATCCACTGCACTAGTTCGCTTCTACTTATTTGGCCAAAAATTGACCCAAGAAAACCCAGGCCCTCCATCCGCCAGCTCGGGGCCCTCCGGGTGTGGGACCGTCAGTGACGGCGAATGGAGAAGGCGGAGCGGTGGGAAGTTCATTCCCTGGCGGTCTCTTTCCGGGGCTGATTGGAGGCTCCGAGGAGAGGGTGGGGGAGGGGTTGAACTGAGCCCAGAGCTGAAAGGACGCGGAGCCTCACACCTGTGAAAGCTGCCAGAATTCCCTCCGGAAGAGTCTGACGGTCGCCTGGGATAAGATAAAGGACCGAGGCCTTTCTGGACTAAGCGTTCCAGCTCGCTGCAGAGAGCACCACGTGGGCGGGTCACACGGCTCCAGTGGCAAAGGGACCGAGCCAAAAGACTGTTTGGAGAAGGCGCCCAGGGCGGGCGTTCACACGGTAGTCAGAAAAGGGGCGCAAGGACAGTCTGAAAGCCGTCATGTCAGAGCCCCTTACGAGACACACCCCGGGGCGTGGCGCCGTTCTTCTCCTGGGAGAAGCGGAACGTAAGTTACAGGGATGAGTTTGTCATTCTTGGCATTCTCACAGCTCAGCCCGGGCGGCACACAGTGGGACCTCAGGCGGCACTTAGTGGGACCTCGGCGGTGGCACATAGTGGGACCTCGGGCGGCACTTAGTGGGACCTCGGGCGGCACTTAGTGGGACCTTGGCGGCGGCACATAGTGGGACCTCAGGTGGCACATAGTGGGACATCGGGCGGCACTTAGTGGGACCTCGGGCGGCACTTAGTGGGACCTCGGCGGTGGCTTGTCGGTTTTAAAAATGAGGGAAGTGAAGCGTCTGAGTGGGAGCCGAATCCAGATTCTCTGACCTCCCGAAGCTCAGTGATGGAAGGGCCTGGGGTGTTCAGGGTCTCAAAGAAAGTGGAAGCAGGGGGATGGTAAAGTTCCAGGTCTAGAGACATCAAAGATCTGCAGACTGCTCGAAGCTTTCCCGGGTATAGAACAGGTATGTTCTTACAGGGAGAATGGAAAGTGCCGGACATAATGAGCACTGAGTAACCTCCCTCCCACGTGGAACGGACATGACTGGTGCTGGCTTGTAGGAGTCAACTGTCTTTGTCCAGGCCCACTTTATCTGAGCAAAGGTCAAAATCAGCATCCAGTCGGGGAAAGGCTAAAGATACAAAGATACAGCATCCAGTTATAGCCAATTCTCCGGGGCCGCTTTGAATGAGTCGTTTCCAAAAAATGAGAAACAGACATAGACCTTGATCCATTTTCAGAAGCCTAAAAAAAGCCTCCACGAAACAGACATAGACCTTGATCCATTTTCAGAAGCCTAAAAAAAGCCTCCACGAAACCTTTTCTAACCCCTTTGTCCTTCCCGCAGCTCCCCAGAGCACTTTGTTGTGTTTAATCATGTATTATTATTTGTAACAATATAACGTGGCGCTAACATTGCAGCCTCCAAACCAGCAAGACCCGAGTTCAAGTTCTACCTCTGACAAGTAGCTGGCTTTGTGACTTGGATAATCACTTAATTTTCCAGTGCTTCCCCACCCAACAACTTCCTAAAACCGGAAGTCCTGGAGAAGGTGCCCACTGGTACTGTGGAGGGAGTTTCTTGAAACACTTGCGTATTCCTTGTGCCGGTGAAGTTAGAGGTCCAGTTGCTATCACCATCTGTAGGCCTTTTATCCCTGTACTGGATGATAAGCTCCGTGAGGTCAGAGACCATGTTTTATCGAAGTTTTATCTCACCCCCAGTGCCTGCCACACAGTAGGTGCTTACTGAACATTTCTCGACACGCTTTGTCTGCTTTCTTGTTTTGAACCTTGTTTTATGAACTTTGGCCCCAAACCCAAGTTTACTTCATGAAAAGAATGTAATTGATGCTTTTTCTTGGATGCTTGAGGATCTTCAAAGCTGTCACTCCGAGTCCTCGGCTTGAGCTCTGCGCTGCTTTTTAGAGGAAAAGGCAGACGTTGGGTTCCATTGAGGAGCATCCTTGGAAGGGAAAATGATAAAATCAGACGCTGGTGAGTGCCTGAGCACTCAGTTGATAATTAAAAGTTCTCCTATTTCCCCCAATTATTTTCTGCACAGCAGCTGCTAGACTTGGTCTGGGAGGTTGTCCAGGTCTTGACACTGAATTTTCAAAGGGGACCACACTCTGCGTGAACACCTGGTTCCTGGCTCTCATATGGTGTCCTCCAGCCAGAATGACCAGAGCTGAGCTCTGAGTGAGTCAAGAGACCATGTATGGGAACCAGGGGAAAATGAACTCCTTTGTGGTAAAACATCAGTTTTTACCACTCCCCAGGGAGCACCCTTCTTGGTCCCCTTGGTCCTAATGGTAAGAAGTAAAAATGGCAGCCATGATGCTGTGAGCTGTGGTGGCGAGTATCCTGAATCACGGGCCAGACAACTTGGGTACAAGGCCTCCCTAGCCAGGACTCTGAGAGAGTAATTCCACTTCTCTTCAACTCCATTTCTTCATCGGTAAATTGGAGATAATGGCATCATTTATATGGCATTTGGAAATTTGCAAAGCCCTTTGGATTTAAAATCTCATTTAATAGGGGCAGCTAGGCTGATAGAGCACCAGCCCTGAAGTCGGGAGGACCCGAGTTCAAATCTGGCCTCAGACACTTACACTTCCTAGCTGTGACCCTGGGCAAGTCACTTAACCCCAAATGCCTCAGCAAAAAACAAAGCAAAACAACTCATTTAATCCTCAGCAGTCCTCCTGTGTAGTAGGTCTGGCAGGTGTGGCAATTCCTATGACAGATGGGGAAATTGAGCCTCCCCTCAGAGGGAGAATTATTTGCCAGTAATAGAATTTCACATTGGGAAGGGACCACCTTATAGTCCAAATGATTCCCTGCACATTGTACACAACTTCACCTTGGAGGCCCTCCAGTGAACAGGGTGGGGGTCTCTGGGGGAGGCTCCTTCCATTTTCAGATAGCTGTAATGGTTAGTAAATTTTCCCCAACTTTTCCCCCTCTTGGTTCTGCCCTCTATGGCCAAGTGGATCAAGCCCAATTATCCTTCTCTAATAGGAACCTAGGAGTTTCTTGAAAGGAACTGTTGTGTTTCCCATGACCCTTCTCTTCTCCCTGGCCCAGTGCTCCCTCAGTCTCATCCCTTTTTGGCCATACTTGTCCTTCCCACAGTGACACTTGCCCCATCTCCCTCAGGTGATGGCTCCTTACGGTGGCAAAGGAGTGGTTCCCCCATGTTCCTTTCTCTGTGTGTGTATGTGTGTGTGCATGCTCTCCAGAGATTCTGATTGTTTTTCTTAACTGCAGGTCATTTCATGGGCAACGACACAGTGCTTGATGTTTTGAGGAGAGAAGGGTATGAGGTAGAACACATCCCTGCCGGACAACCTATCAACAAGTAATCCATCGGCGTTCTTTCCCGGGTTGAAGACTAGCTAGATAAGCTGTAGAGGTCCACGAGTAGACCTTGACTTTGACCTAGAACCATTGGGCTCCAAAACCAGGAGCATCCCCCAGCACAATGCTCTGGGGTCCCTTTGTTCCTGTTCAGTACCTGCTATGGGCCAAGCTGTGTTCTGGGATGTAGTTGTCCCTGCCTTCAGGAAGCTTATATTCGACTCCAGTCATGGGTTTTCCATTTGTTTTCTCTGAAGCTGCTGGAAGAAGCTATTTCTATTTTGTTGAACTGACATAAGAACCAAAGAGTAAAATGACCTAGGAAGTGAAAGAATCAGGGATCTGAAGAGTCAGGAGCCCTGATTCTCCCACTTTCTAGGTCATTTTACTGCTGAACTTTGGTTTCCCCATCTGTGAAATGAGAACCATAATGCTTGGTCTCTTCACAAGACGAAGTGATTATATTCAACAAACGTTCATGAAGTGACTAGTGGGCCTCTGGCTCCAAGAAGTGGACCGAGCCCTGCCCTCAAGGAGCTTACCTAGGATGCACCATATACAAATATCAGTAAATTAGCATTAGATACAAAATAACTGATTTTAAGGACCAGGTGACACAGTGAAAACCCTTACACATAATATAAATGTAAATTGAGTCATAAGCATAGCACTTCTATGTTCCAGTCATTGTGCTCAGTGCTGGGAATACAAGGAAAGGTGAATATGTGGTTCTGGCTATTTATGGAATGTTATTTGTTCATATAACAAAATTGAGAGCTAGAATGGATGGCAAAGGCTCCTCTGCTCCTCAGAAAATGAAAATGAGACCTGCAGAGATTAAGGTTGTGCTCTTTATTATTTTCCCAGAGTTCCTTTTAGGTTCTAAGTCTGGCTGTTAATAGGCACTTTTAAGGACTTACTCTGGGGCTGAGTGTGTTTGTATGCTACTGTCTCTCTGGGAGGCTGAGGCTGGTGGATTGCTTGAGCGCAGGAGTTCTGAGCTTAGGAGGGTGAAAAGTGATCTGGTCTTGGCTCTAAACTGATATCAGGAGAGGAGGAGGGCCACCATCTTTCCTAGGGATGAGGCAGACTGGTCCAGGTGGGAACACCTGAGTTTTTATATATTATATTATGTTATATAAATGTTATATTTAGATATATATATTATATATAGAGAAAGCTTTTATAGCAATCAGTAGTATGATCATATATCTGATAAATGTTTAATGACTGACTGAATAGTCTATATCTAAGTATTGTGTGAATGGTGAAATCAATCCCTGCTCAGGGAGCTTCCATTCTAATGGGAGTGGAGTGAAAAAGTATGCAAAAAATACATACATATGTGATTGATATTATATATACATGTCTATGTGTGTGTATATATTTTTTATTTATAGCTTTGTATTTATTTGTATCTGTGTAAACATATACAGACACATTTTTATTTATATCTATATATTTATTTATGTCTGTATCTGATTATATAGCAAGAGAGAGAGAGAGAGAAACAGACGGACAGACAGAGATAGAGAGAGAGGATCAGAGATAACCTTACTAGGATAGATACTGACTGTGGGAGATGGGAAGAAACCTAGGGAAAAGTTGACCCTAACCAGATTTAATTGGAAAGAGAATTGCCTAAATCTCTGATTGGTCAATAAAATCATCCTTCCATTCCTCCAAAATAGAAATCTTTTGGCTTTTTTAACTTGACCCGGTCTTCATGGCCCAATTTAAATTCCACATTTTCCTGGAATTTCCTTACTACTTTCTCTTTTCTGAACTCAGTCATAGGACTTTAAAGTTGGCAGGGCCATAGAGACCTGTACCCGAAGATCAATTCCCACTACATCTTCCTCATGAAATTGATCATTCGTATCTCTGAAGATTTCCACTTGTGATTATGATGATGATTATTCTGAAGATTCCCACTAATAGGGAGCTCACTACCTCCCACTGCAGCACTAATTATGAGTAAGTTTTTTCTTCTATCAAGATAAATGCTCCTCCTTCCAATTTCTACCCATTGTTGCTAGTTTTCTTCATTAGTATAAAAGCAGTACAATACTTCTTCCACGTGGCAGGCTTTAACATTTTTGACCCTGCCTCCCCTGCCAAGTCTTTTCTCGGACTTCCTATTAAATATGTCTCATTCATTCAAACAGTCTTTTGGAGGCATCCCTACATGCTCTTGTGTTCTCAGGTTACAATTTTTGAGTTTCTAGCAACAGTTCATTCTGAGGATCATAGGTTAGACTCCTTCCAACTTATCAGTATCTTTCTAAAAACTTCCATCCAGGGCCAAAGAGGATTCTGCAGCTGTGGTCTGACCAGGGCAGGGTACCTTGAAACCATCTCTTCCCCAGGACAATGGCACACCACTTCTCCAAAGCAAGACAAGTTTGAATCTTCCTTCTAAGGACATACTTATTTCATTGTGAACTCACATTGAGCCTATGGTCCACTGCGACCCCTACATCTTCTTCAAAGGAGCTAGTGTCTTGCCATACCTTCCCTCTCTTATCTGAATTTTTAACTCTCTTGTTGTTTGAGATCAGTGCCATGTAAATTCTCGTTTCCTGGTTCTCTGATGATTTTCCATGTGCGAACCTTGCCTTTACATCTAGATTGTAAGCTCCTATAGGGCAGGGATCGCATATGCTGCATTTTTGTATCCCCTTTGTATACAAAGCCTAGGACTAGGGCCACACTTGGAGTATATGCCCATGCCCAGCTTGGGCTCCTGTGATGGAGATGCTGGCTCCCACACTTCCTACAGCTGTCCCACCACGCCTGAGGGCTCTTTTTCTGGCCTTAGTTCCAGATACGTTGCTTTCAGTTCCAAATGCCTTTTCAGTTCCTAGGTCTGAGGCCTTCTCTTCCACCTTGTCTCTCCTTGACCTCCCTGTGGCCTTGGGCTCTCAGCAGTAAGTAGATGTTATTTCCTTGATTGTTGAATTCTGAAGCATTGCAATCGACTGTAGTATCCCACCTTCCTTAGGGTTGGCCAGTTGCCAATCCCAGATTTATTAGAGAAGGAAACAACCTTAAAGAGCCTCTGCTCTGGTTGGGGTCTTCGGAGATCAGCTGCCACCCCCTTCTTTTAAAAAATTAATTAAAATTTATTTATAATACAATATCATATGTAATATAATACTATAAAATTATTTTTAAAATTAAAAATATTTTATGTTTTTTCTCAATTACACGGAAAGACATTTTAAACTTTTACTTTAAAAGATGTTTGAGTTCCAAATTTTCTGTCTCCTCCACTTCCCCTTTCCTGAGACAGTAAGCAATCTATGGATAATCCATGGGCTGGCTCCTTCCTGACTTTTTAAGGTAACTTGCCTGCCTCCTGAGTTACACTGAGTCCCAGCACGTGGGGACTGCCTTGGTGCCTGTATTCCTAATAGCCTGGAAGGGAAAGTAGGCAATTTTCCATCCCCGATTCTGGAGCTACAAGTGACTTTTTACCCCTTCTTCCATCCTCAGAATAATCAAAGATGGTGTTAATCCCATGATCCCATTTAAACTCTTGTTAACCTCAGTTTCTCATTCTGTCAAATGAAGGAATTGTTATTTGACAATTGTTCTTGAAAATATTTAATCTTTTTTTAACTCTAAATCTATGATCCCATTATGCTGTGAAGTTCCTTACCTTCCCTGAGCCTCAGTTTCCTAATCTGTAAAATGAAGAAATTAATCCTAATGATTGCAAAGATCTCTTCTAGCTCTAAATATATGATCCTGTGAAGTCACTCAATCTCTTGTTGTGAAATGGGGATAATAATAGCCCCTGCCTCTCAGGGCTGTTTCAAGGATAAAGCACAATCTAAATGTTGGCTGTTGCTATGATTATATTTAATTGGACAAAACTGGATTTTTAAGTTGTGAGATTTTTAAACTTTTGAGCTATGGATTTTTTGTATTGAGAGGGAAAATTGAGATCCCTGAGCTCACTTTTTAAAACAAACATCTCTGGACTCTTAATTAACTTGCCAAGGGCTCTATGTCTACTGAGTGTCTGAGACAGAATTTGAACTCATGTTTTCCTAACTGTAAGTCAGGCACTCCATATACTGAGTCACATGATCTGGTAAAAAAAAATTTCTATATTCTATGGACCAGAGCCTCCCTACACAATGGCGTGGTGGATTGGTGTCGAGATCATGGAGCTTCCAATCCCACTGCTGCCACGACGAGTGTGATCTTACTGGACTCAACTTTGTTGTCTCATCTTTAAAATGGATGATGGGGCAGCTAGAAGGAACAGTGGATAGAGTGCCAGGCCTGGAGTCGGGACCTGAGTTCAAATTCAGCCTTAGGCACTGGACACTCACTAACTGTATGATCTTGGGTAAGTCACTTAACCTGATTTCCTTGCCAAAAAGTAAAATAAAATGAGTTATTTCAAACTCCTGTGATGATCACAACAAAGAAGTTAGTGGAAGGATAATTTTTATCATTTTGGAGATGAGAAAACTGAGATTTCTTGATGGTCACACAGGGGAAAAAAAGAAGGCAGAATTGAGTTTGGAGATTTTAGATTCATAGAATTAGAGCAGGCAGGGGTCTTGGGGACCATCATTATACAGGTATACATATATATATATATATATATATAATATATTATGAATATAATGAATAATATAACATTATTACACATAAATGATATAGTCATAATGTTATAATGATACATTATGTCATATAATATATGATATATAATAAAATAATATAACATTATAATAATATAATATTAATTGTAATATTGGAGCAGCAAAATAATATAAAATGTTATTGTACATCTGAGGACCAGTATCTTCTCCTTTTTAAAGGGCTATTGTGGATTCCTCTTGGAAATTCATCTCTAGAGAGAGGAAGAGGAGAGGGGAAAATTACCTAAGCCATGTCAGGATTGTAAGGGAGGGGCTTAGAGCCATTTTCAATCCTGAGCGCGAATAATGCCATCTCAGAGAAGTATTCACAGCTTTCTAAAATCACAAGTTAAGAATCTGAATGGACTTTAGAAACCTTCTGATTGAAACCCCCTCATAATTACAAATTAAGATATTGAGATCAATGAATATTTTAAAAATTGTTTTTGTGTGTAATTGGAAAATAAATACACTTGTGAGGTTAAATGACTTGCTTGAGGTCATAAGTATCTGAGGCAGGATATGAACTCAGGACTTCTGATTAATGGGACCATCCCTGGCCCAGAAATAGCCATCCCATCTCATGGCTGTCACTTGTAAGAGAGATTTCCTTTTCCTACTTAGCTCATTGCTGAAACATCAGACTGTTTTCGTGATCACATGATGATGAGTAGCTTAATATTTAGAAATATCAGGATAATTGGAACTGTCCCACTGTGTGAACCCCTCAGGGTTTGGTTTGGTGTCTCTCCCCAGAGCACTTTATCGGGTCTTTCTCCTCCTAGAGTCCCGGGACTGTAAAGGAGATTTTTTTTCCCAATTGGGAGGATTCTGGGAATAATGATGGGCATGAGAATGTGTGTTAGCCCAGTGAACTAACTAAAGTAGAAACAGGATCTCTGCAGGCTTCAGAGTGACTTAATTTAAAATGTAATCTTATTTGTGTTTTATTACACTTTTATTTATTTTGTGAAATGTGTCCCAATTACATTTTAATCTGAAGTCAGGAAGGTCAAATGTGGCTTCACATATTAGCTGTGTGAATCATTGACTTTGTATCCATGAAAGTGATGATAACTGAAACTTATATAGTCCTTTGAGTTTTATACTATCCATTGTGTACAGTTTCCCCAAAACTTTAAAAAAATCTAGAAACTCTAGATTATCACTCCTGTTTTACAGAATGGGAAACAGGCCCAGAGGGCCCATATCTTGTCCATAGTCATATAGCTAACACATGTCAAGTGGGACTTGAACCCAAATTGGATCTAGGGTTCGTGGCACCTGAGTATATTGCCTCTTGATTGGTGGGATGAATGTGATCAGAGAAATCGTTTGATCTCTCTTTTTGAAGCATCTTCTAGATTTGAGAAGGCCAAATTTCAAAGAATTCAGAGAAAGAACGATAGAAATGACATTTATTTTAAAAATTAATTTTTTCAGCTGTGAAGTATTTTGTTTTTGATCTCTCATACTTTCTTTTCAAAAAAGGAAGAAAACCAAAAGCTTTGTTAAAAAATCAGCATAGTCGAGCAAAAACAAGTTCCCACATTTGCCATGGAGCCTAACACTGGTTTGAAGTCTGGATGGAAGGAGAGGAGTTTGGTTTTGGACATGTGAACTTCGAGGGTGTGGAGAAATATTGCCAGAGATAACTTCTACTCAAATGGGCAGCTGGTCCTCGGTGGAGAGGGAGCTTTGGGAAGCATGATCTTAGAGGCCCATCTAGTCAAAACTCCTCCTTTTTAAATGAGGAAATCAGTCACCAGATGATTGTTCCAAGGTCATGTAGATGTTTAGCATCTTAAGTGGGATTTGAGTTTGAGTCCTAGGTCATATGCCTGGGACTCCTCTGGATGATGTCCAAGAAGAGGGTGGGCACTCTGAAGGAGGGTGAGCAGAGGGGAAAAGGTTAGAGGCTCGTGGTAGAGTCATGATAAATGTCTGCAGTCAGAGAGCAGGATGATTGAGACTTGGCCAGCAAAAGGAACTACAAGGGTGGGTGGAGAGAAAGGGGCACCATTATGTCATAAAACTCAAGAGAGAAATGATTTCTGAAAATGTTGGTGGTGGTTTAGGGAAGTTGAGGGTGGGACCTCAGCAAAATCTGACTGTTTCCTTTAGATTCCCATGAGAGAAGGATATTATTACTGTAGATTTCTACAATAACAGGATATTTGCAGCGACATGAGGTAGAAGGGGCCATCTGGTCTACCATATTGACTGGTTCTTGTAGATTCCTACAGAAAAAGATACTCAGTAACATGGAGCTGAAAGGGGCCACCTGGTCTACCCTCCTGATTGCTTCCTGTAGATTGCTACAGTAATAGGATACCCTTAACAACATGGAGGTAGAAGGAGCCATCCTGACTGGTTCCTTTAGATTCCTACAGTAACAGGTTATCCTTATCAACATGGAGGTAGAAGGAACCATCCTGATTGTTTCCTTTAGATTCCCATGATAGCAGGATACACTTAGCAACATGGAGCTAGAAGGGGCCATCTTGACTTGATTCCTATAGATTCTTACAGTAACAGGATATTTTTAGTTATATGGATCTAGAAGGGGCCATCTGGTCTACCTTACCTATTTTACAAATGGAGGGAATAAGGCCCAGGGAGGTTTGTGGCTTTGGATCATAGAATAGGGCTTGAAGGGACTTTAGAGGCTATCTGGTGCAAGTCACCCATCTTATAGATGAGGAAATGGGGGCCCAGGGGAGGAGGGAGGATGTTGGTTTCTAGACTTTGCTTCTTCAGAGCTTTTGGAGGATCACAGCATTGATGGCTATCTGTGAGCTAGTCTCTGATCAGTCTCTACATGCTGAGTTAGGTTAATGGAACCCTCCAAGGTTCTCATGTGACAGCTGAGGAACTGAGGCACTGGTGAAGTGACCTGCATGAGACCATATGCTAGTCTTAGGGGGATGTATCTGATTAGGTTTAGGACCCTATAAAGGGGCCACACTGTCCCTGATCAGGTTTGAGGGGGTGTTAGAAAGTTCTAGAATGCTTCATTTATAAATGCCCCCTATCTGGTAGCAGGGGTGAGAGTGTTTTTGGTATCTAGGCTTGTGGTAAGGTAGGCACAGGGTTCATGTTGACATTGTGGGCCCCGGCTTTGAGGGATGCTGTGGGTACAGCCTAGGTCTGTCTCAGGCAACACTGTGGGGAAGGCCCATCCCGGGCCTTCCTGGCCTCCTGGTGCCCTCTCTCTGTCCCTCCAGTGGCCTGGGCCCCACCTGACATTTTGGAGAACATTCAGGCCATTTGGTCGGAGGTTGGGGGGAGGGTGGATGGCAGACATTTTCTTCCCTGGCCAGGGGAGTGGCTGTACATTGAGAACAGCCGTGAGGTCATTCTGCAGTGTCTACTCCAATAGAGTATAAGCTCCTTGAAGGCAGGGAGGGCTCACTTTTCCTTGTCCCAGTGCTTGGCACAGAGGGCAGCCCCAGGGACTTGTTTGTTGATGGTTTCAGAGAGGAACCTTTCTGAGACATGAATGGCTGATGCTCAGCCAGCCTGGCTTCATTCCCATAAACAGGAGGAGACCTCCCCTCCCCTCCCATCCATCTCCCTTCTCCACTCTTCCCCTGGGGGGTGATTGGGGGAGGGGCTGTCCTGAAGCATCCTCATTGGATGGGAGCCGGTTTAAGGGGGTGGGAGGTACTGGGAAAAGTAATCTGGAAAAAGGTGGGGAGCAGTGGCCTGGTGTGGGGATAGGGAGCTGGCCATCCATCTGCAAAAGTCCGAGTTCAGGCGCTGGCTTGATCATACCCTGAGCAAGCCATGTAGCCCCTTCCTGTGTCTGCCCAGATGGAAGAATTTTCTGTCCCTAAAACCAAGGTCTGGTCCCGTCCCCAAAAAGTACGATTGTAAAGCATAAATCCTGTTGGTTACTAGGCCCTGGGGCCCCTTAGTCCACCCACCCATTTTACAGGTGAGGGAGTCAAGGCTGGACTTTGGGGTTTGATTTTTGTTGTGGACCCCCTGACACATCCTTTCCAATGCTTTGTTTGCCAGTGAGAAGCCCAGGAGAGCCCCTTCCACTCTGTCCCCCTCTTCCCCTGCCCATGCACCCTACGGGATGGCCAAGGTGTCCACTCCCCTCGGGCAGTTAGGGGAGGAAGAGGAGGAGGAAGAAGAGGAGGAGGAAGAGCTGCTCCCCCACCTGCTCTTGCCTGGGAATGCTGACCTGTTGGAGAAGATGGACAGGAAGTACAGGAAAAAAAGAAAGAAGCAGCTGAAGAAGCAGAGGCTCCGGCAGTTCAGTGACCTATGGGTGCGCCTGGAGGAGGGGTCAGTGTTATGGGCCTGCTCTTCTCTGGGGGCTGCGGGCCTCATCGCCCCTCCTCTCTGGGGTGGGAGGTCAAAGACCTATGTGAGAAGGAGAGGAGTAGGATGGAAAGAAGATGGAGAGGGGGGAGAGGAGGAGGGAAGGATGAAAAAGGAGAGAAAAGGAGAAGGAGAAGGGAAGGAGGATGGAGAGGAGGGAGGAGGGAAGGAGAATGGAAAGAGGGAAGAGGGGGAGGAGGGAAGGAGGATGGAGAGAAGGGGGAAGAAGATGGAGAGAGAAGAGCAGAGGAAGAGGGATAAGCACTAGCTAGAGCCAGCAAACTGACCATACGAGAAAGGCTTTTTCACTTCTGTACTTCTCTTGGATCAGGGCAACCTGAACATGTATTTGGGAACAATTATTCTTATCATTTGTTTTACTTTTACCTGCAAATGTCATAGGAACATAGCTTTAAAGCTGAAAATCTATCCAAAGGATCATTAAGTCTAACCATGTCATTTTATAGGTGAATAAACTGAAGTCCAGAGGTATTAAACTGAGGTTGGTCAATTCAACAAACATCAATCAAATGCTTATTATGTGCCAGGCACTTAAAAGAGGTCAAGTGATTTTCTTAGGGTCACACAGTTAGTATATGTCTGAGGCTGGATTTGAACTCAGGTCTTTCCCTACACAATGGGGATTGTGAGAAGGATATAGAAGCTCTCTTGAAGTTTTTGAAGGGCTGCTGCATAGATGAGATTTGGGCTTGTTCTTCTTAGTCTCAGGGACAGAACTGTTTACCAGGGATAAAAGTGGCAGAAAGGCAGATTTCAAGTCAATAGAATGGGAAAATTTCCCAACAATGAGAATTAATCCAAAGCAAATAGATTGCCTTAGAGGAAGTAGTAGATTTCTCTTCATGAGGTATCTCAAAGGTTGGCTTCAACCATTATGTAGGATATTATATAATGGATTCTTTGAGAAGGTTAGGTGACTTAGTAGCTAGGAAGATGTACCCAGAACTCAGGAAGACCTGAATTAAAATTTAGTGTCAGACACATCCTAAATGTATGATCCTGAAGAAGTCACTTAACTTGTCAGCTTCAGTTTCTTTGTTTCTGAGTAAAATCAATATAATAATAATAATACCACCTCCCTCACGTTGTTATATAAATAAAATGAGATAATATTTAAAAAGTGCTTTATTAATCTTAAAATGATTCATAAATAGTAGTTATTCTTTATTTTCTTTAAAACATTATACATAAAAAGTGCGTTGTTATACCTCGTTCATATTACGCACTTAAATGCTTGTTGACTGATTGATTGTGTCGTATTTCATTATTCAAGGGCCAAATAGTTTCATTTTTAGTATCATCCCTGCCTGGTTTGGAGGTGGTAAGTCTCATCATTCTTTTCTCTTTTTTCTCCCAGTGCTCCAGCTCCACTTCCTCGGATTCGAATTGTCAATGGGTACATCACGGTGGAGCCCCTGCTGCCGGGCCACAGGAGATCGCTCCATACCCAGACAGTGTCAAACAGTGCCTGCCTGTCCCTCTGGACACTTTTGTTCTGGTTGTTGACTCTGGTGCTTCAAACGGAGATTGCACTTCTCTGATACATGTCCCCGGGTGTGCATCGCCGAATAAAGGCCTGAAAAGCAGAAAGCCTTTACGCCTGTTACTTGAAAGGACCCGACCCTTCTGGCCAGGGCTGTCTCACCTTGTGTGACAGCCCTGTGGGGAGGACGCTTTGAGTGAAAGCCATTTAGTTTAATTCTTCTCTTCTGAAGAATGACATCCATGTTATCCCAGAATGCTTTGGGAAGATGTATCATGTTGTAAAATAGCTGTAATTTAGCTCTGTGTAAATCATTAAATATGTTTTTTCTGAACTTTTACTTTTTCTGCTCCTGTGCTGCTGCAGGAATATACTGTGCAAATAGGGTTCAAGTTCCACCTGGGACACTTTGTGGCCATTTTCCTGGGAAATCTCTGAGACTATATGTGGCCAATTCGGGGCTAATGTGTGTTGTTAGAGGAAGCTAGTCTGAGGAGCAGCCTGTATGCAGGGTCAGTAAGCATTTATTAGGCACCTGTGTGTACCAAGCACTGTGCTAATTGCTGAGGATACAAAGAAGGACAAAAGTACACTCAGTCTTCCAGGAGCTTGCGTACTAATGGGGGCAAATAACAGGTATGGAATAACTCACCATAACCCTGAACTGTGCTCATTCTGAATTTATAAAGAAACTAAGGCACATAGGGAAGGACAGGGACCTGTTCAGATTCATGGTCCTGGTTCTCCCATCCAAGGCTCCCTCGACTCTACCCCATTGCTTTATATAGCCAAGCAAGTGCAGTTGCTAATATGATGCTTTTGATATTTGGAAAATTTTTATAATATTTAAAAAACATAATAAAGCCCTATTTTCTCACCTTTCTTATTCTCAGCTATCAAATGGGAGTCTCAGAAGAGTTCTAGCTGTAAGAACAACCCTCAGCTACAAAATGAGGTTAAGTCTCTCAGAGCCAGGGGGGGAAAAAAAAAATCCTTCCCAGACTCAGTTTCCCCAGATGAAAAATGAGGGGAGATGGTGTTAGAAGAGTTCTGAGGATCGATGGGGAGACCTCACCTCCTGGTTTTTCTATTTGTAGAAGGAGGAGGATGGCCTGGGAGGAGGATTCCATGTTCCCCCTTCCTCATGTCACGTTTTAGCTAAAACTCTTCCCCCTATTACTTCTAAGAACAGTGACTTCATCACGGTGGATATGTTACCCACCCCCATCCAGGTCTCCTTGCATCTTAGTGAACAGTCTCCCATAGTCTGTGGGACTGAAGCATTTATCACCCCAAGGCCAGCCACAGTGGTAGCCCACTCTAAATTTAGCTAAGGTCATCGTCATCTGTCCCTAGGCCTGCCAGGGTTTGCTGGCATAGCCTCCAAGAACCCAAGGTCACCTCTGAACCAGGATGAGACATCAGAGATTGCTAAAAATAATGGGACCCTTTCAAAACTCAATTCCCATCTCCCACCACTCCCCTCTCCCTATAGCCACTATCACCTCTATTAATTTTATTTTATTGATATTTAATATTTATATTTTCCCAGTTACATTTAAAACCATTTCTTTATAATCCTTTTTTAAACAAGTTCCAAATTCTCTTTTCCTCCTCACCCCTAACTCCCATTAAGATGTGAAATTATATGAAACATTTTCATAAGTCATGTTGTGACAGAAAACAGTATCTTCTCAAAAAGCCCTCAGGAAAAATAAAAATCTGTACTCGGATACAATCAGTTTTTTGAGTATGGATATCATTTTTCATCATAAGGCCTTCAGAGTAGTCATGCATCATTGCATTGCTGACAATAGCAAAATCATTCGTAGCTGATCATTGCACAACATTGTTTTTATTTTGTATGTAGTATATTTCACTTTGCTCGAGTTCAAGGAGGACTTTCCAGTTTCTTCTGAGAACATCCTGCTCATCATTTCCCATAGAACAATAATATTCCGTTAGGATCACATACCAGTTTGTTCAGCCCTTCCCCAATTGATGGACATCCCCTCAATTTTTAATTCTTTAAGAATAGAGCTGCTATAAATATTTTTGTACCCATAGGTATTTTTTCCTTTTTAAAAAAATCTTTTTCATCATCACTTCCACTAGACTAGCTCTCTAGATGCAGATTTTTCTTGGTTGCTAAAAGCAAACATCGACTTAGAAAACCACAGATTAGTATTATCTGTATTCTATAATATCCATTTAATTTTAAAAAAATATTTCCCAATTTTAAAACTTAAATAAAAATATTAAATTGAAATATTTAAATAAAATAAAATAATTTTAAGTATTTTCCAATGGCTGCAATCTGGAAAGTTGTGGCAGTGCCAACTCCATCCTCACTGAAGAAAAACCAGTTCATCGCCTTTCCCAAATGTAAAATGTCAAATTCAAATGGTGGTATATCAACATAGAAAATCAGCTATTAGTATTATCTATATTCTATACCAGTGGTCCTCAAACTTTTAAAATAGGGGACCAGTTCACTGTGCCTCAGACTGTTGGACGGCTGGTCTATAGTAAAAACAAAAACTCACACTTTGTCTCTGCCCCTCAGCCCATTTGTCATAACCCTGGGGTGGGCCAAATAAACGTCCTCAGCGGGCCATGTCTGGCCCACGGGTCGTGGTTTGAGAACCCCTATTTTATACTATCTGTATTTAATTTTAAAAATTATTTCCCAATTTTAAAATTTAAAATATTAAATTTAAATAAATATTTTAATGAATAAAAGTTAAATATGGTGGTACATCGACTTAGAAAATCACCTATTAGTATTATCTATATTCTATCCTATCTGTATTTAATTTTAAAAATTATTTACCAATTTTTAAAATTTTAAATTTAAAGTATTAAATTTAAATATTTTAATGAATAAAATAAAATTTAAATATGGTCATACATTGACTTAGAAAATCACCTATTAATATTATCTATATTCTATAGTATCTGTATTAAATTTTAAAATATTTCCCAATTTAAAAATTTAAATTAAAAATATTAAATTTAAATATTTAAATAAATAATTTAAAATAAAATAAAATTATAATTTTAAAATATTTTCTAATGGCTGCAATCTGGAAAGTTGTGGGAGTGCCAACTCCATCCCCACTGAAGAAAAACCATTTCACCCCAAAGAGCCTTGGTTTTCCCATCTATGAAACAGCAACAATAAAGCTTGCATTCCTCCTTTCTAGACGTGGTGCCTTATTAAACCCATCTGTGAGTTATTGTGAGCATCTTGTCAGGGAAGGCTACCCAAGGGAGCCTCTGGAGAGCCAGGCCAGCCCCTCAATGGAGGAAGGAAATGTGCCTGGTTGGGGGCTCTGTGCCTGCCCCAGGGCTGCTTACCACTTGTAGGCACTGCCCTACTCTGGCAGCTGGAAAATGAGGGGATTGGACCTGACAGCCTCTGAGATCCTTAATGAATGTTTATTGACTGAGTGGAGTGGTTCAGTGGGCAGAGCCTTGGGCTGGAGCTTACCAGCTCACGAGTCCATTAGCACAGTTTGTCTATTCTTCTGTAAAAAGGGAATAATAACAGTACCTGCCTTTGTTGCAAAGATCAAATGAGATTAATTTGTAAAGCATTAGGCACAGTGTCCAACATACAATAGGCTCTCTATAAATGTCTCTTCCCAGACAGAGAAGATAAAGGAAGGGAAGGGCATTTAGGTGAAGGACCTTATTAACAAAGGTAAAACACAGAGACCAGAACGAGTATACTATGGATCTAGAGAAAGTAATGACAAATAAAATTGAAGGGAAAGAAAATGGACCATTCAAGAGTCTTGTAAATATCTTCGAAGAATTTAGTTTTTTTTTCTTCTAGATTATTGGAAGGAGGATGTTTTCTATTTTCCAAGTTGTTAGGGTGATTCAACCCCTCAGCAACATGCAGTCAGGATTTGATGGACCCCCTTCTCTTGGGGTCTCTGGAAAAGGCTGAGTGACCACTTAGTGGGGACCCTTAATTGAATTGGATTGAATTAGTTGCCCCTTCTTGCTCTCAGAATCTAAGTGATGGGATTAAAATGGTACTTGGAAAGACTATTTTGGCCATGGGGCCCAGGATAGACTGGAAAGGGGAGGCAGCTTTGCAAGGACCATACTGGGAAAGGAGAAATGCAAACTTTATTATTGTCATTTCATAGATGGGAAAACCAAGGTTCTCAGGGGGTAAACTGGTTTGTCTTTGGTGGAGATGGAGTTCCCAAGTGTGGCCCAAATCATTAGGAAATGTTTAACAAATTAAATACAGTAGTCTTAATAGCTATCTTGTCTACCTCTCGGGATTGTTCAGAGGAGTAAATTCAGGGATTCTTAAGCTTTTTTTGAGTTCTGGATCCCTCCCTTCATTTTGGCAAAGTCACTGGACCTCTTTACAGAATAATGCTTTTTAGATAATTGCAGGAAATACTAAATTTCAGTTAAAGCTTAGCAAAAATACATTTTCCCCCTCCAAGCTGAGTGTCCATGGACTCCAGTTAAAGATCCTTGCTTTAGAAAAAATAGTATTTTGTATACCACAAAGGTCAGTTCTTAGTAATTCAAGCATGAGATGATAGATCTGGGCTACAGAGAAGATCAATCACAGAAAGAAGGAAAAAATCAATAGGATTTAATAAGTCATTGGAAGTGAAGGGTAAAGGAGATATTTTCAAGGCTTTAAGTTTGGGACAATGAAAAAAACTATAGAAGCAGATTTGTGAGGGAGAATCAGTGATGACAGGAGGTCCAGGCTTCCGGGGCTTCACAGGGGATCTAGTTTAATCTCATTTTACAGATGGGCAAACTAAGGACAAGGGAGGTGAAATGCATTGTCTGAAATCACACAGGTGGTGTGTCATAGGTAGGATTCTCTGATGTGAGAGTCCTACTCATTTCTCTGTACCAAAGGAACTGAAATGATTTAATTCCCATGAAAGCCAAGGAAATGGATTCAAGAAAGAAATTAAATAAGTTGTTATATAAACTAGTGGTGATGTAAACACCGTCTTTCTCACTTGCTGGCCATGGTTTCCTGGGCCACATCAAAGTAGAATTAAAACAAAGAACAATAGCTTTCTTCACCATACCTTTCCTAACCTGGCAGAAGTCTGCTTCTACTGGGAAGATAGTGGGAGGCATCAAGCCTTGGACTAGTGAGAATCTTTTAAATGACAGGTGCTGGGTGGGGAGCGATGTCACACAGGTGAGGGAAAGGGCAGGTAAGGTTCCATGTCTTGAGATAGTTTTGAATTCCAAGGAGTGAAAGTTTAATTCCATTTCCTCAGCTCCTGTAGATCTGGATTCAAACTCTGTGTGACCTCAGGTAAACTTAACTTTGTGCCTCAGTTTTCTCTTCTGTAAAATGAGTCATTTGACTTTGCCAAAACAAGGAGTAGAATAGATAATTCTGGGTGAAAGTTTAATTAATGTAATTGCAAAATCTTCCCCACTTACACATAGAGGTGTATATATTATATATTAGAAAATTAGAGGGAGAGAGAAAATGAGAGAGTAGGGAGAGAGAAAGTTAGGGAGAAGGGAGAAAGAGATGGCAGAGGAAGGAGAGAGACAGAGACACACACACAGAGAAGCAGAGACTGAGAGAGAAAGAGTAGGGAGGGAGAAAATTGGGGAGAAAAGGGGGGGTGGTGAAATGGGGGAGAAAGGAGAAGAGAGGAGACAGAGAGATAGACACACAGAGACATGAGAGAGACAAGGGAGAGAAAAGGGAGAGAAAAGGAAGATGGGGAGAAGAGAAGGAGAAGAGGGGGAGCCGGCTCGTGCTCCCCTCATTCCTGGGAAGGAACAGCTCTGTAGGAGTTTGCCCGATCCCCAAAGCGGAGGGGACAGAGGATGCAGCTGAGACCTTTAGAAGGGTCTGCTTTCTGTACTTGCTGTACCCCAAGTGAGGCTGCAGAGCCAGAGATAGCAGCTGATGGGGAAGGAAGGGGACCCTTGGGAACTCCTGCAGGAAGGAGAGAAAAGAATCCCAGGAGAACCGTAAGGTCCCCCTGCCTCCCCCAGGACAATGTTTTCCGTTAGTTTGGCCGAGAAATGCTAACCTAAAACTCAGGCACACAGTGCTCCTAGTGTGTCAGAGCTGGAGACTCCCAGTGTCACCTGCTCATTTCACAAGATGAGGAAACTGAGACCGGAGGGGTCCCAGAGAGCGGCAGGGCGGGTGTTCCACCTCGCTCTGTCTCCTGCCTCCCTCCTCTACCTCGATGCCTTTCTTCACAGAGATGAAGCTCATTTCTGCTCCGAAGCCACACTTATTTTAAGCATCCTGGCTGAGAGAACGGTCTGGACAAATGGAGCTGGAGTATCTTTATGAGACAGAAACACACTCCCTCCCTCCTTGGGGGAGACTCGCTCCTTGTTCCCCTCTTCCTGCTCCCATAGTGTCCAAAAGAGCAAAAGAGAGAAAAAAATCCTAGGGTTATTGTAAGAAACTTTTAGAGTATTTTATTCTGAATTTGAAGAGAAATAAAAATCACAATTTCCTTCCCTTTATTGTAAAATCAAGTCACTGGTAACACACCGTGTCTGGCCGGAGCCAGTGACCGCTCTCCAGTGACCGGCCAGCAACTTTGGGCCCTCGTACATACGGGGCCTCTCTCCACCACCATGTTTCCACACTTCTCGGACCATCGTGCTGCCTTACTCATTCAGTTGGCACAGCAGAGCGGAGCCTTTGGCTATCCAGTAGTCATTGGGTTTCTCGGACGGTAAGAGGATTGTCACCACAAAATTAGTTGAATGGCCTAGTTAAGAAATGAGAAGAAATTTGTTAAAGCGATTCTCCCCGTAGTGGGAAGAATATTTAAGAAAGGCTCCTTCTCTGGTGTCCTTGGACTGTCCCTCTGCGAGTCCGGATTTCTCCATCCTTGAAAAGAATGGTTTAGACTAGATGGTCTCTGAGAGAGGCCCTGGGCCCTCTCCAGCCTCAGTTTCCCCATCTGTAGGATGAGAAGATTGGACTACATGGTTTCTGCAATCCTTCTAAGCATTCCTCAGCCCCAGGATTCAGGGAGAGGTTTCCCCAGTCTGGGGAACGGCCTACTCATCCAGTTTGGGGCCAAGCACAGACCCCAGGCCAGTGGAGGAAGAAGAGAAACTGCTTTTTAAAGAGAGAGGGGTCAGAAGACAGACTGGACCAGGTGTTGTGCTCCCCTAATAGCTCCCTTAATCCTAGGAGTTCAGGGCCATCATTAGCCTCAATTTACCACTGAGGAAAAGGAGCTATAAATGGAAGTTAAGTCTAAGGTCATATGAAGTGTCTGAGATTGGATTTCTGGAACAAACGTGGGAGCTGATATTGCTGTCGAGGCTAAGATCAGCCCAAGAGTGCTTATCTATAGGTCTCACCCTTGCTCTTTGGGGATGTCCCTCACTAAAGCCTTTTCCCAATCAATCAAGCAATCAACATTTATTATTGCCGAATCATTTTTCAGTTGTGTACAACTCTATAACCTCATCTGGGTTTATCTTTCAAAGAGTGGTTTGCCATTTTCTTTTTTTAGCTCATTTTACAGATGGGGAAACTGAGGCAAAAAGGGCTAAGTGACTTGCCAGCTTTGAACTCACAAAAAAAAAGTCTTCCTTGTTCTGGCACTTTATTTACTGTCCCACCTAGCTGCCCAATGCTGTCCCACCTAGCTGCCCAGTAATTAAGTATTTAACAAATTAAACATTTATTAAGCATTTACTATGTTTAAGATATTGTGTTTAAGTGCTGGAGATACAAAAAGAGGCAAAAGATAGTTCTTAACCTTGAGAAACTCACAATTGAGTGGAGAAGACAACATGCAACAAATAAATACAAAAATGCTCCATGTGGCTCCTTGCTGACCTGAATTTAAACGGCCTCTTCTATGACTTTTATACTCTTTGGAACTCAATGAAAAAAGGGACTCCACGACTTCTGGAAATCACATGTGATGATAAAGGGAGAGAAAATATTTCATTTTTTGGTTAGGGTCCAAGCTCAAAAGCCATTTTTTTTTCTATCTGAGGTGTCCGTGAAGTGAATATTTCTCTTTTTCCATCTTTTCCTGAGGAACCGGACTCTCTCCCCACTGAGATTTTCTGCCCCTTAGAGATGGTCTAGCAGATCCCGTGAAGCCCTATCTGCCAATCAAGCTGAGACTTGAGGGAAAGGTGGAGGACGGTTTGAAGAAGTGTGAAAGGCAAGAAAGAAAGATTGGCTTTCACCTCAACTGAATTCAATGGAGAGAGAGCTGGAGTTGGAGCTAGAGTTTGCCTCAGGCACATTCTTAGTTGTGAAATTATGGGAAAACTACTTTCTCTCTTTTAGACCCAGTTTTCCCATCTGTAAAATGGAGACAATAATAACACTAACTTCCAAAGATTGTTATGATGATCAAGTGAGATATTTGGGAAGCATTTTGCAAACTGTAAAGCATCATGTAAATGTGGACTATTATTAAAACTCAGTAAACGTTTGCTGGATTTTGGGGTATGGAGGGATGAATCCACAACTTCCTCAGGAGGAGCAGCTTCCAATAAAACCTCCTTTACTCTGGCGTTCAGGTCTTTATCTGTTTTTATGGCAAATTGTCCCGAGACAGCCCTGGGAGCACTGAGATGTTAAGTGACTTCACCCAGCCAGTGAAAGTCAGAGGCTGCACTGGAACCCAGCTCTGAGACCAGCTCTTAAGTATCACACAGCAGGCTCTCCAGCCATGTCCTTTGTGTGTTAGACTAGGGATGTGAACTAAGGTTTCACAGTAAAAGATACTCCCAGGAGTCAGGTTCCTCTGGGATCACTCAGGTTTTGCTCCCAGGAAAAGATGGAGAAAGAGAAATAGGCATTTCATGGACACTTCAGAGAGGAAAAAACAAAACAAAACTAGCTTTTGAGCTTGGACTCCAATCAGAAAATGAAATCTTTCCTCTCCCTTTATTGTCATTTCCAGAAGTCACGGAGTTTTATTTTTGTTTTTTGGGTTTTTTTAATTGATTATGAATTCCAAAGAGTATAAAAGTCACAGAAGAGGAACTTCCTTCTACCAAAGGAGACAGCATCTTCTCTTCCATTTAGAGCTACTAGGAACTTAAGTGACTCGGCCAAGCTGGTAGGTGCCAGAATTTGAACTTGAACCCTTTCTTCTTGACCCCCAAGCTGCCTTTCTGCCCATTAGGGCCCCCCTGCTTCTCAAATGCACTTGCCTTTCCAATACAATTTTGCCTTAGACAGTTGAATTTACTGTCTGCTCTGTTGATTTACTTTGGAGGCTTGTTTGATTCTTACAATTGCATTGCCCTCGGTCATATTAAATACTTTGGATTAATCTTAGGCAACGCTAATAAATTCCTTAAATTTTTTTTAACTTAAATACAATTTTGTTAGACAATTGAATGTACTATATGCTCTGTTGTTTTATTCTGGAGGCTTGTTTGATTCCTTGCCCTCGGTTATATTAAAAAACAAACTAATTTGGGTTAATCTTAGGACCTGTTGGCCGTTGCCTGATTTTTTAAAAACTCAATTTAATCTCCCAAACTAGAGGACTGGCTCCTCTTGTTTGAAGTGTCAAAGTGCCAGGTTCTGACAATGTTAGCATGGCTCTAAGACTACAGGAAAAGAGGCTCAAGATCTCTCATCCTAAAACTCAAATCCTACTAAGTAGTTCCAGCCTGAGAGACACCCCAGGGGCAGGAAGGGACTTTAAGGATGCTTTAATTAGATTTAACTAGCAGAAAAGTGCTGAGCCTGGATTTAGGAAGACCTGAGGGTCAAAACTGACTTCAGACATTTCCTGCCTGTGTGATTCTGGGTAAGTCACTTCACTCGGTTTGCCTCAGTTTTCTCCCCTGTAAAATGAGCTGGGGAAGGAAATGGCAGACAGCTCCAGGGTCTTTGCCAAGAAAACCCCAAAAGGGGGCAGGGGGCATGACTGGAAAATGACTGGACGACAATTAAGATTGCTGCTGACATCATTGAAAAGAAATGCAACAGAGTGTTAAGGTCCTCCTGAACGTGTGCTTTACAAGAGGTAATGACTGAACCAGATCCTTCCCAAGTGATTCCTGAAGTTTAATCACGCAAGTAAGGCTTTCTAATTTCCCCAATCCTGGCTCTTTTTCTCCACCTAGTGGAATTCTGAGGCTAAAGGCTCAAGGGACTGATTTCAAATGACAGATTGGCTGGATTTTGTGCCTCAACTTTCTCACTTTAAAAATGGGCAGACTGAAATGCCCCTGAGGGATTTAATTTCTGGGTGAGGAAATTCCCTGTGCCATTCAGTAGGTGCAGTATAATGGACAGAGCACTAGACTTGGAATTGGGAAGATATGAATTCAAATTTGGCCAGAGACGCTTAGTCGCTATGTGACCAGGCAAGTCATTTATCCTTTCTCACTCTTAGTTTGTCCATTTCTAAAATGGTGGTGGTAATAATGGTACCTTTATCACAGAGCTATTGCGAAGATCCAATGAGATAATATATGAACCTCTGAAAAGCTTTCAAGGTTTAGATGAATATTAGAAGCCAGAAGTGACCATGATGGGAGGGGAAACTTGTGTCTTATAAGGCCCAGGGCGATAGGGAGTTACTTTGTGTGTACGTTAGGTGGGACGCTCCGAGCAGATGCTGGCTTCTGACTGAATCAGGGCAGAATGACACAGGACACGAATGATACAAGACACAGCTGAGACTTGTGGGCCCGGACAATCACTACTGTCCCAGGAGAAAGGCAGCAAGGTGACAAGTGCCCATGGAGATCTAATAAACTAGCATCCAACCCACTGGAGAAGAGTCATGGTTGAGCCAAGGGCTCTCTCTCAATAAACAAATGGAAAATCACAAAATCTCAGACCTGGAAGAGTCATATATGAAGAAAAAGCAAAACTATCTCTTGCCTTCAAGGAACATGCATTCTAATGGGAAGAAAAAGATTCAAATTCATTTATAAATATCATTGAATTCATAATAACCATTTGTTATTATGTTGTTTTCCCCCTCAAACAGTAGACACTAATATGACAACTATAATCACATGAGGAGGAATTCTACAATTTTTTTAGGTAGGGCTCCTCAAATCTCCCCTGAGATGGGAAGCAATAGTATGATAAAAATGGCAATAGATTTGGGGTCTCTCTGACACTAGATCATAGATTTAGACTTTGGAGGAGGGGGGCTTTAATTATCATCTAGTCTGACTTGAGATTTGTTTTATGATTTGAGAACCTGAAGCCCAGATAAGTGCCCAGGATCACATAGGTAGAGGAAACCGATAACAAGCTCTGCTATGTCAATGTGTTAATAATGTGCTCTGGCAATGTCTGAATGACTGAATTCTGGTTAATGTTAATAGGAGCTAGCTTGTCTCAGTGTCAATGTAGCCCCCCAAAATTGCACGATGCTCAGTGTTGGTAAAATGCTGAAAGACTTCTATTAAAAGACCATTATCAACACTGAGCACCATCAGAAGCCCGAAGCTTGCCCTTTGAGTAGCTGGGCGACTTATTATTTTAAGTTCAGTTAATGGTCCACTTGCTTTGTTTGTGATTTTAAAGATGGGACTGGCTTCCTATGTCTTTCCCACGGGGCCTCTGCCCATTTGCTATAGTCTTAGTTTTCATGGATCACAGGACTTGGAACTTGCAGAGGTGGAAAGATGATCCAGATCCAAGCTTTCATTTAACAGATGAGGAAGCCAATGCTTGCCTAAAAGTGTAAGGGTAGGAAGCAACAATGGTTGGATTTGAACCCAGATCCTCTGTTCCAAATCCAAGCTTTCATTTAACAGATGAGGAAGCCAATGCTTGCCTAAAGGTGTAAGGGTAGGAAGCAACAATGGTTGGATTTGAACCCAGATCCTCTGTTTCTAATTCTGATAGTCTTGCTCCTATACCCTTTCCCAGATTGTAGCCATAGAAGCCAGATAAAAATAATATTGAGGTTGATGAGGATTTCTGTAGTGCCTCAAGGGTATAAAGTACTTTACAAATATTATTTTCCACATAATGCTTAAAACAACCCTGCAGGTGACCTTGCCCAGCCCTCCCTCACTTCAGTCCAATTGACTTTCATGTCTTGGTTTCACCTCCCTGATGTCCTGGTTCTCCATCAGAAATCAAGGACAAACAACAATAGTAGCCATCACCTCTGGCAGGTAGATATCATCATCCCCTTTTTGCATAGGAGAAAACTGAGGTAAACAGAAGGCAGGTGACTTGTTCAAAGTCACATGGCTAGGAAGCAGTGGAGGCTACATTGGCACTCAGATCTTCCTGTCTTCAGATCGAGCACTCAGTGCCCCATGGCACCATCTCACTGTTAGAAATTGGGATGATCCTATTATGTCTGAAATTTGTTTTTTGGGTCCTTTGTGAGAAAGAAATATACATAATCACAACATTGAGGTTGCATTTTGTGTTGATGTACAAAGTTCTTACCAGTGGTGGACAGCGTCCCTGCTCGGGCTCCAGTTTTATAGAGTGGAGAGTGATACAGCGAGGGAATGGGTTCATAATTCTGATGAGGCTCAAAATGTACCACGGGCAACATAGGGTTCATCTGTCCAGGCAAAGCATCTTCTATAACCATGTTTTCATCATCCCAGCGTGAAGCGTCCATGAACATTCCATGCACCAGCACGCCATCCTCAGGAATTGGCAGCTGAAAGGGAAACATAAGCGCAGAAACCCAGTGGGTGCATTTCTGGAGGTGTGACCTTGAGGAATAAGCATTTAAAAAGCACCTCTTTTGTCAGGCAGCCAACTAGCATTTATTAAGCACTTACTATGTGCGAGGCACTGGGCTAAGTGGTGGGGTTACAAAGAAAGGCAACAGCAGTAGCAGTAATAAAAACTCAGATAAAACAAGGCAAAAAGTTTCTGGGCCCTCCAGGACCTCACAATGTAATGGGGCCGGATACTGGGCAAAGTTCTAAATGGAACGAACAAAGCAAATACAAATGTATCTCAGATTCTCTCTCTCTCCATCCATCCATCTGCCCATTGTCTATCCATCTATCTATCCATCTATCCATCCATCCATCTATCCATCCATCTATCCATCCATGCATCCATCCATCTATCCATCTATTTATCATACATTTATCTATTTTTACAAGCATCTGTCGGTCTATCATCCATCTGTCTTTACATGCATGCATCTATCCCTCCATTTATCTATTTATCATACATCTATCTTTTCATGCATCTATTGATTTACCATTTATATAGATATCTATATAAACATCATCTATCAATCTCATATGTCTATAGATATCTATAAATGTATATGTATGCATACAAACATGTATAGAATATACATACATGTGTATACATGCATTCTGTGGTGCTTTAAGGGTACTTTAGTGCTTTACAAATATTATTCCACTTGATCCTCAAAACAACTCTACAGGTGACCTTGTCCAGCTTTCTCTCACTTAAATGCAATACACCTGCATGTTTTGGCCCCTTGTCTTCTGACTCCTCCCTGAGATCCCTTTCCATCATGCTATAGTGTTCTCAAACTGAGCCACGGATGGAGCCAGGAAGCTGACACCTGTGACTCAGGTATTGTGTGTTATAACATGCATGTGAATCTGCACAATGAGAGCAGTTTGACCCAGTCAACAGAAGTGGACTCAACAAGGTCTCTGGTCCTCCGTGGCCAGAGGGAACAATACCTCCTTATCCATGGGTGACTCCTGTCCGAACTGTACGGTTCGGGATGCTTCGATCACCAGTGCTTGGTCTCGGTAAACAGGCACAATGTTATAGCAAAAATTAAGTTCATCTATGGGTAAGTTGTATTTTCGAGCATGATTCTGCAGAGTTCCTATTGGAGAAAAGTACGGGTAAGGTGGCTCTTCTACATTTTTACCTCTGGCCCACATTATCCTTGGGGTTGTCCACTTATTGGTGGAGGTATCTTATTGGGGGATTGAACAGATGCTGAGAATTCACCATTAGTCAACTCTCTCTACCAGCAGCTGGCCCCAAAGCCCAGGACTCCAACCTTTTGTGTGTAATTCCTCTGGGTTAAAGCACTGTGGACTTGTATGTCCTTTGTGAAAATAGCCAATATATAGCCTAGATTACATATATAATTTTATGTATATCATATATATTTATATATACAATATATAATATGAAATATTATATATTGTGTATATAAATATATAGCATGAAATATTATCTATGTGTATATAAATATATAATATGAAATATTATTATTATTATTAATTTTTTTTTGCCATTTGCAGAGGAATCAGAATTGGAAGCTCAGGACCTGCTAAATTGGAGTATCTTATAGAAATTTCCTGATGCTGACCTTAGTGGAACAGACATATTCACAAGGGATTTTTGCCCTCCATTTTCTAGGTTTCTTTGTCCCTGATGATACTAAAGAAACACCCAAGAACATTCTCTGGGCCAACAGAACACAAATTCTAGGACTCAGATTATAATGAGCAATTCCTATCCAAAGTATAAGGTCTAAGAAAAGAGGCTTTCTTGTTCTTCCCAAAATTCTAGGTATCCTGAGAATTGCCTGGATTTGGGGAACTAAGGAAATTCTGCTATTTATGGACTTCTCTTTTCTCAGATGATTAAGAAGTAGACCCCAGTGACATTATAACTGCATATTGAAATAGAAACTCTTAAGGAGTCTGTCAAAAAGTGGCCATTCTACTCTGGTTACTGGAAAAAATTTCTAAGCAAACATCTTACTTATTCTGTGTTCTTTCCTAGTCAACTAATAAAGTAGCTATTTCTCAATTCCTCTGTTGAGTTTTTCCCTTCGTTTTCTCCCTTGAGGGGGTGCTACAGAGAGCCATTCCTACTCATAACTCTGTGATTCTCTATTAATTCAGGACCTACTTGAAAACTTTAAGAAAAATACTAGTACCTGTCAGAAATCCTTGAGGAAAAAAGAAACCAGATATCCAGAATGATTTGGGCTGTCCCCTTTTGAGCCACAACTGAAAAGAGAAACAATGGAATAGAGTATTATGGGGGCTGAAGTAGCCTGTAATCTAAATCAAGGTTGCTAGACAACTGGATCTTTCTTCTTCCTCTTCCAGGATGGTATCTAAACCAGTCCAGAGAACTAGTTATTATTCCAGTAATTCTTAAAAATGGCCCCAAAGATGCCATAATCCCTATTAGCAAGATATTCTAGTATTTCCAAAACATCAAGAGTCAGAAAGACTTTACTTCCCGTGTTCTGGCTACTAGCTTTAATAAATAATCAACAGCTATGGAATATGGGAGAAAACAATCTAAGTGGAGCAAGGTTAAAGCCAAGTGCCTAAAATTATTCCTGAAAGTCCTTTGAGCATTGTCTGGGACGGTGAGCAACATCATTTCGCCCCTGAGTGTTCCCAGGCCACTGTCTTTCAGCAGGAATGGGATCATTCCCATTTTGGACATCCCCAATATAGAAAGAAACACGGATTTCCCTCCCTGTGCCTCACGCCCTCCCTGAGCTGGTTCTAGGTGTAAGTCCAGCCATGGCACTAGCTCAGCCAAAAGCCAAAGGACAACTTTGCTCACATCCACAAAAGATGTCCTCAAGACGAGATCTTTGACCCAGGATGACAGAGGCTTTAGTGAAGGGTAGGCGGCATTGGACCACAATGCCGGAACCTGATTGTTAAGGAAGCTATTATACACTCTCTCCATTTCTTCAGACATGACGACGAATCCAGCAATTGCTTTGTCCAGTGTTTCTAGGGAAATCTGAAAGGAAACACAAATGTTTATCTTAACACTCACGAAATACAAATAGTGAACGGAAAAACCTTAAATAGTAAGGCACAATTCAGACAGTGGGAAGTCTGATAAACACTGCCCTTGGCCGTGTAAATTAAGTCACAGTCACATCCAGGATCCAGGATCTCGTGAATCCCGGGGGAGATGCTGAGGAAGTCCCGAGCAGCCAAGATGTAAGGATCAGGTTGGCAAGAATGTGGAGGCTGAAGGTGGGAAGACTCAAGGTTAAAATTAGGTGAGGGAGGAGGTCGAGCAGAGGTAGGAAGAGTAGGGAAAAGGAAGAAAACAGAAATATGAGAGGGCAAACCCAGCAACTGAAAGCAGAGGATTCATGGATTTTGAAATTTAAAATCACCTAGTTTTAGGGCTTCTTAGCCATTTTTGAGTGACAGATCTCTTGGATGATTTTATGAATTCTGAAGACTCCCTAAGATAATATTGTTAAAAAAATCCATAGTTACAAAGGAAACCAATTATATTAAAATGAACACATTAAAGTAATGTACATCTTTCAAGGTTAAGAATCCTGATCTAGCTGAATTTTGCAGATGACAAGACTGTTACATAGAATTTAAGGAGCATGTTCAAAGTTACCAGACAAGAAAGTATTATGGAAGGAAAGAATAGCTTCATCTTCTAGGTTAAGAACCCTTATCTAGATGAATTTTGCCTATGACAAAACTGAGTTACATAAATTTAAGGAGCGTATTCAGTAATCCAGACAAGTATGATGGAAGGAAAGAATATGTACATTTTCCAGGAATTTTGTAGATGACAAAACTGAGTTACATAGAATGTAAGGAGCATATTCAAAGTTATCCAGACAAGTAAGTATTATGGAAGGAAAGAAACAAGCATTTATTAACTGCTTATCATGTGCTAAGTTTTTATAAATGTTATCTCATTTGATCCTCACAGCCATTTTGGCAGATGGGTGTTAATTTGCAGACGTGGAAGGGAGAATCCATTTATAGGGAGAGTAGCAAGAACACAGTCCATGGATATGGGGCAATACTCTCCTCTCCTGTCTTGTTTTCTGGATCAAGAAAAGATAGAACTTAGTAGAAGGAACAAAAGATAGAGCTTAGTAGAAGGAACAATGGAGTAACTCATTTCAGCGGGAACCTTATCTTTGCTCCTAATTTCTTTACAAGGTGAAGGGAAAAGAGCAGAAGCTTGTGATTATTAGGTCTTGACTTCTGCGGGATTCTATTTCAGGATTCAATGAAATTCATTATTCTGAGATGCCTTTGTTGCTCCAAAAGGAAAAGAATAATGTTCATTAATGATAAACATGCATGTGAACCTTTGGAGAACTCGAAACTCATTTTTCTTCAATGTTCTTTAGGAAGATAGCGACCCCCTAAATGGCCGTATCAACTTTGGCTCATTCATACCCTCAGTGAAAGAAACATCACTAACCCAAATGTCTTCTTTTCTTTCTCCTCAGGTTGATAAAAAGTTTCAACCACCCCTGCTTGCCTTTGTGGTTGCTTGTGACTATCCCAGAAATAATTCTTTGTTAGGAGGTATTTTATGGGAATACTGTGCAGCTTTAGGATGACAGTTTTTTCTTTTTTTTTCTTTGTGTGTCACGTTTATTCATCCATCACCATCGAACTGGTGTCTCCCTTTCATCTCTCCAGTGCTTTTTCTTCCTGATTCCTTCCCAAATGATTTTTAAAAATTTCATGTAGAGGTCAAGTTTTAGACATAATGTGTCTGAATCATGCTGGAAGATAAAGATAGCTCACAGGCAGCTGGGAAGACAGAAAGGGACCTCAGGAGGAGGGTCAAGGCTGGAGACAAAATCCTAGTGAAATATTATTAAATTTGTGGATTATGTCTATTAAATGTTAGCAACTGTGGGTGACTCCCATTCACACAGCCTGAATACTTAACAATTCTTATTCATTCATTTTATCAGATCTCTTCTTTCATTCTTGTTTGGACGTCTTGCTGGCTCCTCCTCTGATTATAAAACCTCACTGTTGACTTTATCTGTGTTCACTGTTTTTTATTTCACCATCTGCCTCTTGTTCCATCTTCATATGCCCTTTTATTTGTATTCTAAAGTACAAATCTTCAGAGGATATCAGAAGCTATGTATGATGTCTAAAAATCTACCTAGAAGAAAAATTCCAGATCACTAAGAAGCTCTCATGAGCAAGGGCACTTACCATGCTCCCAGTTTCTGATAAGATGTTGTAGATGGGAAATCATAATGAATTTCAGTGCTAAGCAGCCAAAGAATATACTGAAATACTCAGATAAGTAATCCTCTTGATTTTATTGTCCCTCTTTCAAGGATGCTCTAGAGATCATCAAAAGTAACTCCTCTATCATAGAGAATGAAATTGAGGTCTTGGGAAGTTATGGGACTTGCCCAAATTCACACTAATATAAAAGGTTTGGACCCTTCTAGATCTGAAATCCAGTGCTAATCCCATCACTCCATGCAGAGGTCAAGTTCTAGACATACTGATTCTGAATAATATGAAAAAACAGAGGCAGCTTTCATAGGCAGCTGGGAAGACAGAACTGGATCTTGGGAGAAGGGTCAAGTCTGGAAACAAAAGATCCAATGCGATAACATGCATATAAAAAGCCCTTTACAAAACTGTACAGCACTTTATAAGTACCAGTCTTATGGATTTGGGACTCATTTGCACAAATCTGATACCAGAAGACACAAAAGTATAGAATTCTAAAAACTACCCCAGTGTTATTACAGAGTAATGACATTCAACAAAAAATATGGGATAATTGTCATACTCGGATTAATTTGAGAAGGCCATTAAATCTGTCCACTTCTTGTCCAAGGACAGTCGTTAAGGAGTTGAGGCGTCCTTGTGCATCCTTGACAAAGAGCGAATCTGAAGCTCCTTCCATTTCCAGTTTTACTGAAATACACAAAAAGAATTATTCCTAAAATTCCCTATAAATTCTCATTTAAAGCCTGCTTTTTAGAAATAAGTCAATCACTGCAGTGTTTGGAATGCTTTAAAATAAATGCTTCTGTGATTCAGGTCAGACACATGGGGGCCAAAGGTATAAAAACAGAACTTCACAGCAATCCCTGTGGAATGAAAGATCTTGGAGGGCAGGTTTAAAAATTTTTTATCCAAGTACCTAATACAGTGCGATGTGGTATTTACTTAAAGAATGCTTGTTGAAAGATAACTTCCCCTTCTCAACTCTAAGGATCCCCTTCTTTCTGTAGTATGTATTACTGTTTTCTCATTTAGCCTCGAGTTCAATATAATTGATTGTTAGATTCATTGAAAATATTTTAATATTTTTTGTTCTTAATTTCTTATCCCCTGAAGATTGGTCATTAGATGGCAAGTTCTTTTGATCATGGTAACTCCTACAAATGTTCCTTCCTTCTGCCAGAAATCACAATTTGTGTCAGTGGGGGAAATGCTCACACTGACAAAACATGGATCCTGGAAATATAGATGTAGAATCTAAATTTGAAAAGTGGGTGGTGGCTCCCTTTAGATAGAGAGGTTAATTAAACACCCATTGAAAAATATTTATATTTGTATGTATATGTGTGTGTGCTTATATATATATATATATATATATATATATATATACACACACACCTGCAGATACATATAGCCATATACACGTAAGTATATACATACAAGTATGTACATATATATGAATTTGTTTTCTTCGATTAAATATTTATTTTGTAATTTTTTTTGCTTCCTCAATGGTTTGGAGGGAGAGAGATTGAGTGGTGAGAATTTGGAATTAAAAATAAAACTTTTTTTTTTAAAGTAGGTAAGTTGAAGCTTTTATACTTATTTTCAATCCCTCCCAAATTCTAAACAAAATAGTTATTTATGTAAATAAATAGTTGAATTTTCATTCCTACATTCTGTAGCCTCAGTCAACATGCCTAGAAAGCTTTATTACCTGGCACTTTTGACAAGACCGAAGTAACAAGTTCTTGGACGATTTCATCATTGCTCTTTCCACCTCCACCACCGCCAGACCTCGGCTGGACATCAAGTATAGTAGTGATGAAAGAGTTGGTCTCTTTGAACTATAATGTAAAGGAGGAAGAAGGAAGATCACTGAAGATGCTCATTCTTTAAAAAATGTCACATTTTTGGTCATATTATACAGTGTTACCCTATGGTTGGCTAAGGATAAATATAGGATCAGACACGATACAATGAAATTACCTGAGAATGGCAGAGACACACTCAAGTAATTAGGCAAATATTTTGTCTTTTATTGAATATGCTCATTTAAAAGTTTATACTAAAATAGTTCTAAATCTGCCACTGACTAAGTAGTAAATTACCTATTTTCCTAAATAAAGTTCCAGAACTCAAGAAGAAAGGCCAACTTTCTGCAGGGAGCACAGACACATAGTAGGAGTGATGATACAGGCAGTTACACAGTGCACTCTCCTGGCTCTCTGTATCTAATCTCATTCATTATATATGAAAAAGTGACTATTAGCAGGAGTAACATCAAAAAGGTGACATAATAATTATAAAGCTCTCAATTAGCAAAGTTCCTGGCACATAATTGATGCTTTACCAGATTCCCTTCCTACCTCTCCCAGAAAAGAAAAAAAAAAGATGAAATTACTGTGTGAATATCTTAAATGTGTTTCCTAATATTGAAAAAAATACATTTTAAAATATTTACTATTGAAAAGTAAATTTATTTATTTTATTTTATTAAGAATAATGTAGAATATAAATGGTTTATGGTTCTAAAATATATTTGGACATTCCTATGCCCCCCAAGGAACTGCTGTATTTTACATAGAGTAGCTTTCATACTAGTTTAAGTTTTAAAGCAGGGTAAGGGGAGGGTGGGGTGGAGAGTGAGGACTAATGACCATATTGGGTCTTCCATCTTTGGAAGAAATGATCAGAGGGTTGGTAAAAGGCTCTATTAGAGAGAAAGGGAAAAAGTCTAGTGTGCAATCTTTCTTTTTTTCCTATTCTATCTATACAATAAAGTAAAATATCTCTCTGAATAGAGAGAAACCCAAATAGAGAGCAGAATGCTATTCATATGAAGGGATCTGGGATTTCCATTCAGGCAATTAAGAACTGGTCGTGGAAAGTAAATACCTTTTTTTGGATAATGAAATTAATTAGAAGAGCTTTCATTACTCCCCGAAGAGCCAAATCAGTAAAATATAGGGAAAACTCGCCTGAAGACCTGTGACTCAAGCCCTTCTAAAGCCTAAAGTCTATGGGGGGGGGGCAAAGCATATGCCCTTGAAAGCATCTGCCTGCAAGAAAATATTGCAGGTGAATGAGAGGTAGGTGATACATACCTAAAGCCATGGAAATCTGTTTAAATCATAGGAGAAATGAATACTTGAAAATATTTGTTGACTGCCATTTAGCTCAAAGACTTTAGACACTAAGTCCAAACCTTTCTTTTTTACAGACGAGGAAAATGAGGTTCAGAGATTTTATGTGACTTTTCATAATAAATGTCCAAGTCAGGATTAGAACTCTGCTCTATCCACTATATCACCTGGCAATGTAAGAATTTTTTGAGATTGAATAAACTAGCATGGTTGAGTTATATCCATCTGATCATTTAAGTATGTCATAATTTACATAATCTAGCATTTAGATTTTACACTAATAGGATAGCATGCATTTATGTTTTATATATTTTAAATAGAAAGTCCATCCATACAAACCTGGAAAACTAAGTTGGCATTTTCATGCATCCCAAATATTTCAGGGTCATCAATCAAAGGTAAATTTTCAATATAGTCTCTGAAATCCTGTATGTTGTCCCCAAAAGGTGCAAAATATATACCTGTCATTAGAAACACAGAAAATAATGAAAGCTGAGGTCAGATAAATCTTTCATGGATTGGAGGATCATGGCTGTAGAACTTGAGAGGGAGAGTATTTTTTCAGCTGATTAGAGATTTCATCTTACATCTTACTTTTAGATATTTGTTGAAATTGTCTCCCTTCTGAAAGTTAGATGACTTGTTTTTGGGAAAAAGAGGGAGCTAGTTATCCCTTATCTTGTCTGGTACTTGTATCCCTTGTACTTGTCTGGTACTCCTAACCAATCAGGAGTGGGCCTTTTCCTGAATAGTTTAAGATAGCAAGAATCTAGTGATTGTGGCAGTAAAAATACAAAAATAGTGGCAGAGACTGGAGTCAAAAAAACTCTTAAAACAACTGAGCCACTCTATTCATTAGTAGATTGTGTGAATGCATAGGGAGGCACAGATGCCAAGGAAAGCTGCTTTTGATTATACCACCAAAGAGTTAATTATAGACAAGGAATTTTTTTAAAAGTGACTGCAGTATTTCTGAAACAGCATCAGGACTATTTTGTATGCAGCAACCAGAGATGGGGTGGCGGGATCAGTGTGACTTCCCAAAAAGACAGCAAGTTGCTCAAAAAATTCTTTGGATAGGTTATCCTGGAAATTATCCAAATTATGATAAAATTTTGGCCTTTCCCAATGGGGGTAAAATTGAATATCTCTGAAGATATATATCAAAGAGAGGTTGGTGGGATCTGTTTGGATATGTCTGGAAACCAAAAGTATTTCAAACATCAAACTGAAGAATTTCAGAGCAGCTGCTGTGAGAATGAGGAAGCTATTCAAGGACATCAAAGTTGCTACTGCAAAATGCCTTGCTGCAGAACATGGATTAATCAATTAGTCAATACCTATTTCTAAAGTGTGTGTAGTGTGCCAAGCAATGTGCTAATCTCTAAAGATGATAAAGAAGAGAAAATATAGGGTCCCTGAGATAAAGGAACCTATATTCTGAGGAGTGACATGTCATATAAATAACTATGTACATGGAAGATATATATTTATTATATATTATAGCACACAATATATTTTATTATAATATGTGATGTCATGCAAATAACCATGTACATGGAAGATATATCTATTTATTATTTATTATAGCATACACATATATTTTATTATAATATGTGCATTATATATTATACACAGTATACAATATATTATGCATTATTATATATTGTACATCATATGCATAATATATCTTCTATGTACATAGTTATTTGCATGTCACATATGTATACACATATACATAAATAGGATAAATGGAAGGTAAGATTATGAACAAAATAATATAGCTTATTATAACATATTAATTATATATATTATACATATCACACAATATTATACATCATATGCATAATATATCTTTTATGTGCATGTTTGCATGGCATGTGTATATATACATATATATATATATATATATATATATATATATATATATATATATATATATATATATATACACCCAGGGTAAGTAGAAAGTAAGATCATGAACAAAAAAGAAATTGGGATAGAAGGGGCCAATAGGTTTACAATCAAAGAAAAAGTAACCAGAAGTCTCTCTTTGTATGAAGCTATGACCATTGTTTAAAAATATGAATTGAGGCGGCTAATGGTACAGTGGATAGAGCATCAAGCCAGGAGTCAGGAAGACGTGAATTCAAATCTGGCCTCAGACACTTATTAGCTGTGTGACTTTGGGCAAATCACTTAACTCCAATTGCCTCTGAGGAAAAAAATATATAAAATAAAAATCTGAGTTGGGTGGTCTGAATGTTTCTAGGTCAAAGTAGCTGGGATTTAAGGAGAAAATCTATGAACTTCTCTCACCCACTTCTGTTGCTGTTGGACATCCTTAGACTTTATTTATAATTCCTTGCTTCTTTGAGGTAGTAAGTCATCAGGGCTTCCTTTGGTCAGTCAATAATAATTTATTATAATATTTCAAGCTAATGCTAATTTGCTTATAAAATAACACAAAATAACACATAACAGTACAACACAATATGATTTATAATAAATAATAATTTATTATTGACTAATTGAAGGCAGCCATAATGTCTTATGCTCAGGAACTATAGAACTGTTACTGCCTTTTCCTCCTCACCTCTTTCTCCGTCCCTTAGGGGAAGAATTCTTTCTTTCCATCGAAGCTTGCAGGAGACACAGAGGAAGGTCTCAGAGGACAGCAGAGTCCAGCTGCATGGCCCATTTTGACATCTATAGCATTCACAATGACTTCTTTCCAAGCAAAGGCAGCACCCACAGGCCCCACCCACAATTAATCCCCTTTTAGGATCATCAGTGCCCTTCTGGCTCAGCTGTGGCTGACCCCCCATTACCATAGCTCTGTGTGAAAATCTATAGTGGTTCTCCCTGGTCTACCAAATCCAGCTCCAATTTCATAAGCCCATTATTAGGTACTCTGTGAGAGGCAGGGCGGTGTGACCGAGAGTGCCAGAAGAACTGGGTCCGGCCTTGCCTCCGACACATACAAACGGGCCAGCCCTCCAGAATGGACTGGAGATGGTGAGTTACAGACTCCTGGCAGGTCTCCATGGTAATCCCCCCTTTCCAGGAGCTGTCTATGGTGTTGAAAGCACAGCTTCAGACAAATCACCTCCCCACACTTCAGGTTGGATGACCTCCCACCATCTCTTTGTTATCCAACTCAAGCATCTCTTTCTTCTTGAACCCTTCTGAGATCCTCCCTTCAGCTCTTAGTATCCATTGTTTTTTCTTAGCTAACGTGTTTATCATGTAATAATGGACATTATTCAGCAACTCAGTAAACATTTATGCACCATGCACTGTGCTCATTAACTCCACAGAAACTCAAAATTGCAATAAGATTTTTGGGACATCCTAGATATCATTTTCTATATTCTAACCACCTACTGAATTCCAAGAAGCAGGAGCCTGAGGCACAGTGGGCATTTCATAAAGGCTTTTTGCTATCTTTTGCCAAGGAATTTTCAATTAAAAACGAAACTGAATATAACATCCTAAACATGTTTAAATGGAATACAACAAGGCTTTAAAAACTGTATAGAATATTATTCTCCATCTTCATCTATTCATCTATTATAGTTCCAGAACCCACCTGAGGTAGGCAGCTGGAGAGCACTCAGGTCTTGGCCATTGTTATTTCAGGAACATAAAGTTCTGTGACACTTTCAAGGTTTTCAAGGCTTTCAAGGATAAAATGATGCTTATGTTTAGAATTCCCTTACCTGAATCTGAATACTTATAATTCTCTTCTAACGTTTGAGGAGAAAAAAATCTCTTTAAAACTGTACGAAGACATCTTTGATCCCAAGTGTCTGTAACTCGACCTCCATAAGTTATTTCACCTGCAAAAAATAGTTTGGCTTTGAAAATATAAGGGCACCTCGATATTCTATCCTTAGTTTTGACTGTATGTATCTATCAAAAGAGTTCAGGGCACCTACTCACTTCAATGACTCTTAAAATAGCAGTTTTAAGCATGACACAGTTGTCAGCATTTAAGGAAATAACACACACAGGTATTCTTAGCTATTTCTTAATACAATAAGATCACAGAATCAGAGAAGATAATCCTGATGGCTTAAATCCAGTCCAATCCCTTTATTTTAACGATGACCTATAATCAATCAACATTGTCACTGTTCCTAGATGGTATATACCAATTTATTCCCTGGCCCCAATCACTATCCTGATACTTTTCAGAACAAAGAATCCCTTCCTAGTAACCACTCCTTAAGAAATGTTCTTGTTCCCATTTTAGTCTAAGTTCCTTGAGGACAAGAACTGCCTTTGCTTTTGTGTTGACATGCCCAGCATTTGGCAAGTGGCTTGGCACACAGTGTTTAATAAATTCACACTTATTATTAACAATTAGTTGCCAAACACTGGAATGAACCTGAAAGTCTTTGGGCGGGTTCTAGGGAAAGGCCATGTGCTGAAGAGGCTGCTGTACCTGTGATGTAGATCAAGGCATCCCATGGTATCTTTCCTTCTTGACAGTAAAGGTTTAGATTAAGTAAGGCACATTCTCTATCACTGTCATTAAATTCATAGCAGATATTCCAACCAAGAGGGCCAAACTTTTTCCTCTCCTAGAATTTGAAATAAGAGAGAAGAAATTTAAGTTGTGTGTAATTTAAGCTTTTATAAAATATTAAATATAGTATTAGACCTTTATTTTATAAAAAAAGTCATCTAAATTCAATGATTATTAGTGTAGAATGATGGATGGGATGTTGGATCTGGAGGCAGTAAAATAAGGCTTTGAATCTTACCTCAGCTAGTTTAATGACCAAGTGACTCTGGGTAAGCCATTTGATTATTCTTGGTACCAGTATTCTCATCTGTGACATGAGGGGTTTAGAATGAATGACCTCCGTTCCAACTCTAAATCTATGATCCTTGAGTTGGGAAGTCATCATGGAATAGGGAGTTTATTTGTATCAGAAACTCCTGAATGAGGAAACTCCTTTTCCCTCTTCTTTGTAACTTATAGTTGAGTAGCATAGGACATGGAGAGAACTGAAATGACTTGTTCAGAGCCACCAGGCCAGTGTATGTCAAAGGCGGGATTGTAAGACCAGTTTTCATCCTTTAGAGACCTCGCTGTCTCTCTCGTTGTCACAGGCAGAATGTGGAGTGCTGGGCTTGAATTGAGGAATTGAATTAGCATCTTTCTGGACTTCACCTGCTCATCTGTACAATGGGTAGGAGGTTGGACTTGATAATCTCTAAGAGCTCTTTCATCTGCATTACTGTGGCCACAGGAAAGGCAAAAGTGATGTAGAACATGGTGGTAAGGAGGCAAGGCCATGAGATAAAGGCAAGTGTCACTTTTCTATTTTAGAGTGACCAGGGAAAGCCCTTTTTATTTTGCTCCCCTAGCATTGTATCCCTAGACCACAAATATTAGATGGTATGAAGCCACGTCTCTTGGAGGTAGGAGATGAAGGAAAGCTTCCAACTCTGGTTGGGTGGATCCTTCCAGTCCCTGCCCTATCAGGCCACTACTGTGGTATGGCCAGGGCTCCTCTTTGTGGAGGTACGGGCCATTCAAGGGCCCAGATCAATTCTCTCTCTACTAATGGCAGCCTGCCGACCAGCTGGTCTACCTTCAGGGAATCCACATCCATATTACTTGTGGGTTGGGAGAGCGAGCCCAGAGTTAGATCCACCAAGAAGTCCCATTCCTGAACCTCCTCCAGGCTCTGCGTCTTTCCTTCCTTTCTTGGCCCCTCGGGGCTTTCTTGCCAGCAGATGCCCTTTGACCTTGCACTCTCTCCTCAACCTCTCAGTCCTCTGCTCCCTTCCTTTTCAGCAAGGGAGATCAAGGTCCTCTGATGAAATTCTCCCCCCTCCATAACCACATTTTCCAGAATTTCCTTATCTGGGTGCTCCTCTGGGCTCTGGCTCATCTGGCTGTGCCCTTTCCTGTTCCCTCAATCAATCCTCAAGTTCTGGAACTTACAAAGTTCTCTCTTCTCCTGGACCTTTCCTCAGAGCTGAGGGCCTCCTCCAATCATCCCCAGTTTTCTCATCAGGAATATCCTGATGCCGGCTCACATTCTTCTCCCGATGGGGAAATCTTCCTGCCCCCTATTTTGTGAAGAGGCCCAGGATGCTGGCCCTGCTCCTGAATTTCCAGACTCAAAATCTTGCCTTCATGGTGGGCCCCTCCACGGCTCTCGGTTTTTTCAGCTCCCTTTTGATGTGAGCATCCGCCCTCCCTCCATCTCACCTCCGAACTTCTTAAAGGAGTTGTCAGTGTCTACATGCTGGAACTCTGTCTTCCCAGAAATCAGCCGGAGTCAGGATAATCAAAAGTCTGTATTCTTGGTCTTTTGCGGTCCTGGTCAGGGGATTAGATCTAGCAATCTCCACACCTCCTTCCTCTCTCTCCACAGCCAAAGAATGCCTCAATCTCCTCCTCTTACTCCACCCACTCATGTCACTTCCCCTCCTTTGTCCACGCCCACCCATCCAGCCGGCACAGAATAGTTGGGGAGGGTCATCCTTCTAACATGTTAATAGAGAACTGTCCAATTGGTAATTAGTCTCACATGCTCCATTATCCAAGTGCATCTGCTCATTTACATCTACATGTCCTGCCTCTTCTTCCTGTCTGCATAGACCCTTATCGTATCTCCCATGTGACTAAAACTGTCCTCTCAAAGGTTAGCACTGTTAGCTAATTATTAATCCATTGACCTTTTCTCTTGCTCTTGTTTAACTTCTCTGGAGATTTGGACACCCCTGGTCACTACTTGTGATCACTTCTCTTTATTCTCCTTTCAGTTGTTGGACATTAGCTCTGGACCATGCTGCTCCAACTCCCACCATTGTGCCCATCTCCTGCCCTCTGGAGCTTTGGAGGCAGCTCTTGAAAACAGCCTGAATCCTGTGAGGTGAGCTTCCACCTTACCCTGCCCCAAAGCACATCTGTCTTGTTCCCCAATCACCAACACAGAGCCCCTTGCCTCTTTTTCTAATTTTCCTTTATAGTCTATTGACTCATTAAAATGGAAGCTGCTCCTTGAGGGATCTTTTTTGTTGTTGCTGTTTTTGTATCTCCAGTGCTGAGTGTGCAGGCTCTTAAATGCGCTGTCTGTCTGTCTATCTATCTATTCACATTGTCTGTCTATCTATCTATAATATAGCAGGCTCTTAAATGCTCTGTCTTTATCTATTTATCTATCTGTCTGTCTGACAATCTGTGTATCTATCAATAATTCTATCCACATAGTCTGTCTTTCTATCTATCTCTATCTATCTGTCTATCTATCTATCATTCTGTCTATCCACATTGTTTATTTATCTACCTATTTATCATCTATCAATTCATCATCTATATATTATCTGTCACTCTATTATGTATATCTACCAATTATCTATTTATGTATCCATCCACTTATCTATTACTTACCCATCTATTCATGTATCTATCATTTGTCTCAATCCATTATCTATCATCCATGTAACTGCTTATCCATCAATTTATATCCATCATCAATCTAATTACCTATCATCTATTTATCTATTTTTATCCATCCCTCATTTATCTTCCTCTATTCCCCTTCATGTCTAATCAATGACTAATCCCATTAAATTGCCCTCAGCAACATCTCCCAAATCTTGTGCATTTTTTCTCTAATGACCTATGATATTGCTACATGAAACAAGAAAAGAGAATATACCTGAATGATGGCATGAAAGAAACAAATACCGAAAATGATTTTTCTCCAGTCCCTTCCAAGTATATTTTCTTCAAAAAATGAAGATGACATTTCAGTGAACGCTCTCCTGATATTTGCACGGAGACCTTTTGGAGGTTCGTTGGTAACCTGGAATTAGAAAACATATATTAATGATTATTTTAGCTCTTGTTCAACTGTGTCCGACTCTTCATTTGGAGTTTTCTTGGCAAAGATGTTGGTGTAGTTTGCATTTCCTTCTCCAGCTCATTTTCAGAGAAGGAAACTGAGGCAAACAGCATTAAGGGATTTGCACAGGGCCATATATGTCTGAGGCTGGATCTGAACACATGAAGATAAGTCTTCCTGACTCTAAGCCTAGTGCTCTATCCATTGCACCAACTTGCTGGCTATAATATTATTTAATTATTAAGTAATTATTTAATTCAGGTTATTTATAAATCTACTTACTGCTTAAAAGCCATTAAGGCAACCATTGGTCATTCATACAGCTTCCAGAGCTTTGGGATGGGAAGTATCCATGGAGCTCAGGGTTGAGGATGGTACATTGATACCCAAGAGACACAGCAATAAATTAAACACTAGTTTTCTTACACATGGGCCAAAGAGACTAGGAAGGGTTAGCATTTTCCCACTGGGATGGGTTTGCAATTTTTAGTCCTTCTCCTACATATAGGACTGTCTCATGCTTCCTTGCCTTTTCCAGCTGTAAAGCACATTGTCCCTTATTTGAATTTAGAACTAGGAAATGAATGCACAATTTTCTTTCAAGTGACACTGGTGATTAGCATGCTTCTATGCATGTTTCTGAGAAATCAGCATCTCCAAAGCTAGCATGGCTATTCATAATAGCTAGTATTTATATGGAATTTTGAGGCCTGCAAAGCACTAACATATACCTACATATACCCACATATATACAGATATATGATTATTCTATAGATGGGGAAGCTGAGGCAAAATGACTTTCCCAGGTTCATATAGCTAGTAAGTTTTTGATGCAAGACTGGAATGAAGACTTCCTGGCCCCCAAGTTTATCCATTATACCACTCAGCTCTTCCCATGTGTTAGGATTCTTGCAGATGTTATAGGCCAGAACTTGAGACAAGGTAATCTTCTTGGTTCACACCTTTGAGGGATTTTATATCTTTAAAGGAGTTTGCTCATTGCCCTTTTAAGGAGCTCCCACAAGCCCATTCTCTGGGAGGATATAAGGAGCCAACATTGAGTGGAGAAGTCAGTCTGGATTGGGTCAAGGAGAGGACTTCCAGGGAGAACTTCAGGGAAGCTCGAGGAGATTCAGAGAGCCAAGATTTCAGCGGGGAGATTTGCAAATCCAGGAGATTCACAAATCTAAAGGAAAAGCCTGCTCATGGACTTCTGGGAGGACATTCACAACTAGGATTGACTTCTGGGAAACCCACATTCCCACACTCTTGGAGGCAGAGTCTGATTCATTCCCACGTCTACCTTCATGCTGGTTGGAGGCTTTGGATTCAGAGGGAGCTAGAGACTGAAGCTGGCTGGAGACATTCTGACAGGAACTAAAGCCAAGGCTGCGTCCAGAAGCTCCCCGAGAAAACCTCCTCTCAGAGAAGGATTATATTTTAGAAAAACAGAACATCACATTTTGGCGCCCAATGTGGGGCGAGGACTTTTGCTTATCCTGACTCTGGCTGATTCTGAGCCCTTCAGGGAGCTAGCCTGGACTTTACATCATGTATCCTTTTTCTTTTCCTTTGACAAGTTAATGTCTCATAAAGCAATTAACAATAGCAACAAGATTCCCTATTTTTATAAAATTGGATCAGAAGCACTATCTCAAGCTGCATTGTCACTAGAAGTAGCCAGTTACTTATATAATTGTGTGGTCTATTTTGGCATTCTGCAAGGTCATGCCCATGGCTTGCCTCTATTAACCTTTCCTTTCTCCTTTTTGGGTGTTTCTTTCCTCTCTTCATGGGCCCTTTTTAAACTGAATTCTGGTTTTGGAAGGGCTATTCAAGCGGATGGTTGTCCAACATTCTCTGTGATTCATTTCTAAACTGGGTTCTACATTATCATTTTTCTCAGCTTGAATTCTGCTTTTTATTTGTTATTCTGAGACTAGGTGCTGCTCCTTTGTAGGCAATTCATCCATAGACTCTTTATGATAGTGATTTATTTTATTTTATTTTAAAAATAGTTTTGCTGTCTATTCTTGCAGCTCTCTTAACTTTTCCTCTAGGAATCTGGATGCTATAATATTTGGTATATATATACTTAATATTGCTATTACTTTATTATGTATGGTTCCCTTTAGCAAGAGGTGGTTTCCTTCCTTACCTCTTTTAATTAGATCTTTGCTTTTACTTGTTTTGAAATCAAGATTGCTATTTCCTGTGTTTTTTTTCCTTGCTTACCTCTTTTAATTAGATCTATCTTTGTTTGCTTTTATGTGATCTGAGATCAAGATTGCTGCTCCTGTTTTTTTTTTTAATTTTAAAACATTTTTTAAAATGTCTCCAGCCAGCTTCAGTCTCTTTCCAAATCTTCTCTCCAGCTCCCTCCGAATCCAAAGCTGAAGCACAATACATTCTGCTCCAGCCTTTTACCTTTACTCTGTGTGTATCTCTCCACTTCAAATTGTTTCTTGTTTAGATTTCCCGCCATCCTGTTTTTCTCAAGTTATACTTTTTTTTCCTCCTTTCCTTCCTCCCTACTCCTGCCCCCCCCTCAATCTGCCCTTCCTTTTTTTTGTCCTTCTCCTTTCTTATCCCTTTTCCCTTCTACTTCTTTCCTCCCTTCCACTAGGCTCCCCCTTTTCTTTCCCATTTATCCGCATGATAGTAGCTTTTAAAATGCATAAACTAGAATTTATAGGTTTATGAAGGAAACCAAAGGCTAGTGAAAATAGACTTTTTTGTTTTCCCATCAAAACTCACATTAGATGTGGGCTCTTTGAAGGCAGGGTCTAATTTTTTGCCTTTGTTTATATTCCCAACCTTTAGCACAGTGTCTGGCACATAAATGCTTGTTTACTGACTGACTTGGAGATGGACTCTGCTCCCAGTCTTCACTGGGACTTGACTTGAAAGAATAGAGATTTACAGGCTTTGGAGAATAGGATTTTCTAGCATTAAACGTATATGATGTGTATATTTTTTTTAAAAATTCAAAAACATTCTTTATTATACTCCATGCATGCAAAGTAGGGCCATAGATAAGGGCCAGTCCTGTTCTTTGTTTTGTCAAGAACAAAATCTTCTTGAATAAGGGAGACTATTCATGGCCTTTCTTGGGTGGACAATATGGCATAGTGCCTAGCATGTTGATTTTGGGGTCAGGAACTCAGGGCTTCAAAAACTTGCTGTGTGATCCTGGGAAACTTGCTTAATCTTAATGGGCCTTAGATTCCTTATCCATAAAATGGGAATAATATCCATATTAGTGCCTTCCTCACAAGGTTATTTTCTGGCTTAAGTCAGATAATGTATTGCAAAGTCCCTGACAAACTTGAAGTCCTACATGTGGCAGTTTTGAATCAAATGAAAAAAATTTTTCATTTGTGAAAACAGTACCATCTTCTCCTCCATGAGCTCCTCCTTGGTCCCTCCTGATGATAGTATCTTCCCCTAGAAATCATGTTGTATGTTTTCTCCCCTAATAAAAGTTAAGCAACCTGAGAGCAGGAATCATCTTCATTTTTATTGATCTCTCAAACAAGATGATTAATAAGTAACCAAGATACAATCAATATTTAAATCCTGCCAACATGTCAGGTGCTTAGAAAATCAAAGACATTTTTCAGCTTTGACAATTGCAAAACCTCAAAAAGAAAAAAAAAGAAAAATCAAAAAAAGAAAGTCAAAAACAAAAATGAAATAATCCCTCCTCTCTTATAGTCTCTGTCGATCAATTATGCTCACAAATACATTACCTTGACAGAATTCTGAAGAACTGTGACAGGAAATGTTGTACTAGGCATGGAACTCAAAAAAAGTCGAAAACTTTCCTCAATTGAAACATCTGTAAAAAACAATCACACAGATTTGTTTTGTTTAATAAGTGTTTCTACATCTTCTTTTGGAAAGATTAAGCCATATGTTACATGAAGTAAAGGACTCTGTCTTCTCTATATAAAAAGGACAGGAAAAATTGTTATCAAACTAGATATTGGTGAGAGAAAATCTATCTGTTCATGATAAGTTCGAAACACTGGGCCCAGGTGTCCCACATGCTCAGGTACAGAAAGAATGGGAAGATGGAATTATTATTGAATGGAATATATATTGAAAGCAGAAAGAAGGGAAAAGCTAGCAGGAAAAGAGAAGGGAAAATATTCCTCTTTTCAAAAAAAAAAAGCAAGAGAATGGAGAATATAAGCCAATGAGTTTGATTTTGATTCTTTGTAAAATTCTGGAATGTGAAATTAAGGGGTGAGCTAATGAACATATAGAATGATCAGAAAGAGTCAATCTAGCTTTATCAAGAAGAAATTATGCTAGACTAAGCTCTTCTTTTTATCCTGGGTTAATAGATAGGAAAACTATATAAAATAACAAGCTATTTTATGATCTAGTAGGATAGCATTAGGAAATTTATTTTTACAAAGATTGTAGGCAAATACTTCACAAAGTCTTTCATGATTATTTATGTGAAAAAGATGAAGAAATGTGAGCTACATGATAATACATTAAGTAGATTTGGAAATGGTTGGATGAGTGGACCCAAGAGAATAATTGCTGTCATAGATGTCAACTAGAAAGGTCCTGAGTGATTTAATGGTTTTATCAATGACTTGGATAAAGGCATTATGTGGCACACTTGGCAAATTTTCAGATGACACAAAGTTGGGAAGGATAATTAACCTACTGGATAGTTAGAAAAGTTCTTTACCTGTCACTTTATTTATAATTGGTACTTAGGATATGAACTCATAGAATATGTGGAAAGTCCCCCTACCAGTATAGATTCATTCCCTCTAAGTAATATATAGTCTTGGAGAGCTGCCCAGAAAATAAAAAGATTAAATAGCTGAGCTCGAGTCACACAAAATGGGTCCTTGAAGATTGTGAAGAAAAAATATTAATGCTGAACTTGGCACTTTTAGGTACAAGTCTGTCATAAATGATTTTATTTAACATTATTCTAAATCCAAGCATTTTCTATGTTAAGAGAAAACGACATCCAAATCAGTGTAGCCTTCCATCTCTTTGCACATATTTCTTTGCCAAGACAATTTTCAGTAACATTTATATAGCAATTTGAACAGAGAAAAAAAATCATAATATATTAACATTTCCTTTTGGGTTAACATTCCAAAACAATAGCCACCACTAATTTTTTTCCTTGACTATTGTCCTTCTCAGAGTATAAAAGGGCAGCCCTGATCAGTGTTGAAATATTTTCCAAATAACAGAAGAGGGGACCTTCTCTTATTTGGATCCCACACAGCTCAGTATTTTCAGAGAATGAGGAAGACAACAAAAAGACAAGCTGAGGGATAACTTTGGCTATTATCCTTAATCCATTCCCCTCAAAAAAGGCCTTCTTTCTTTATTCTTCTATGAACTTTCACTTTCAAATAGGGGAAAAAATTTGGAAAAGACGTTAAGCTGAAGAAATATTTATTTCTTAATAATTCCAGAAAAACTAAAAAAGGGAATTTTAATAGACTACCATGAGATTAATATTTATGGTTGCTAATATAATAAATGATTCATTTTAAAGGAAAAGGTATGCCTTTTCAGATGCATGTATCATAACAGAAAATTCAATTACTTACACTTGTGATGAGTCTAGGTATTTGTGCCAGCTAAACCCAGGTGCCATTATTCACTGAGTGTAGCTAGCTGTAATTTACTCCTAGAGCTGTGGAGGAGGAAATAACTTCTGTAATGTTAGCCTTGCAAATTTCTCACTTATCATATGATGACAAACATCGTATTACCCTTTGCAAAACCTTAATATATAAAATAATGGCAAATGTCACTTTGAGAAATGAGTTCCACTACATTTTGGGACTCATAAGGAATGTAGGAGTGAATGGTACTGTGCAGAGAGTTTATTGTTCAGTAATTCCAATCATGTCTGAGTCTCTGAGACCCCATTTGGGGTTTTCTTGGCAAAGATTCTAGAGTGGTTTGCCATTTCTTTCTCAGGCTCATTTTATAGATAAGGAAACTAAGACAATTGAATTAAATGATTTTTCCCATGGTCAGGAAGGGTTTGAGACCAGATTTGGATATAGTAGACATATAATAGTTACTAAATTAAACTGCCCATCCAAGTCCCTCATCTGCTGGTGAAAGTATGAACTAGAATTTATCTTTATCTGGGGCTGGAGGATGACTCTGAACCATGTTCATTGTTCCAGGACTCATTCTCTCAGCAGAACTGTGACCAATCACTTTAGGGAAGGCAAACTTCTGCTTATGGTACGACATGCACCTGGGGAAGTAATGAGGGATTTATGCTCCTTTTAACAAGGGCACTTTTATTTATCTTCCAGGAAACAGATAATAGAAAGGGAGATGGCAAGAGGGACAGTCAACAGATCAATGCCTGAGTGCTGCAATGGTGTCCAAGAAATACTACAAAAACCTAAGGAAGAGCGTACTGTACTGGTCATATTCTCCATGAAGAGGAGTTCAGGATGATTAAGACACAGATGGATGGGCTGGTGTCTGTATTGTCATGAGATCAAGGAATTCCAGATGAAGGGGACTCCAGAGGCTAGAAGTCCAGCCCTTTCATAACAGAGAAGGAAACTGTTTTTTAGGAAGGGAAAGTGATTTATTTATAAGAAATGAGTAACAGAACCAAGATCCTCAAATGCTGAATCCTTCCTGACATAGCAACATTCCACACGTTGACTTGGATTTTGCGAAAAGTCGAGTTCTCCTTATTCTAGTGTTATTATGTGCACTGAATGTGCACAGGAACAAAGAATGAGGGAGCTTGTGCTCAAAGCCATCGCTGGGCAGGGATATGCAAAGGAGAGACTTTGAAACTCTGCCTTGCATGTCAGAAGTGGGGCTTGAGCCTCAGTAAACCTAGCTCTGTCTCAAGAAAAATGAGTTTATTAAAGTTTTCTTGCTACCACTGAATGATGTCTGATATGAAGCAGTAAAAAGGAATGACTTGGGCTGAAGGTCCAGCTTTGGTAAAATAGTAGATGACTTTAATTAAGAAGCTCTTTTATGAGAGAGCTCCTTGTCTCTAGTCTATAGATTTTTATTTTTATATTTTGTACAGGATTTAATTCTCAATCTGTCTGAATGGGGTTTGTTCGGTGCACAGGGGTCTTTAGGAGCATCTCCCCGGGGTGAAGCAGCCAATTCTAAGAGACAGATCTTTTATGGTTTACCCTTTGATACCTCATTAGCAGCCAACACTGCCATTCTCAATCCCTCAGGGTCTGGGCTTGTCTAAGCTAGGCTCAATGAAAGGAAAAACACGGTATCTGAGACAACCCTCTGCTTCAAACACGGTGAGAACAGAGAACAGATCTCCAAATGAGGCAGGGACAAATTCTAGCATTCCAAATTGGGTCCCTTAATTGGGAACTGTTCCTAGAGATCACCTGGCAGGAATAAAGGAAGTGGGGGATGGAGTGAGAGGGATACTGGGCCTTCCTGCAGGTAGAGACTGATCTGTTTTGTAGATCAGAGGAAACTGTTACAAATGAGTTTAAAAAAAACAAAACATGATTTTTTTCACTTAGTACATTTTTTTTTGTATTTGTATACATTTTTATTAAATCTTTTTTATTTTCAAAACATATGCATGGATAATTTTTCAGTATTAACCCCTGCAAGATCTTGTGTTCCAGTTTTCCCTCTTTCCCTCACTCCTTCCCTTAGATGGAAAGTAATCCAATATGTTAAACATGGTAAAAATGTATGTACATTATTCTTATTCCCTATGTCACACTGACTAAAATTTCTGCTTATATGACCAGAAGATGACTGTAAGCTTGTTAGTTTGATCTCTTAAATGAATGAGCTGAGCTCCCTGTCTAGAAACTCTCTAAGACCTTTAAATGGCAGAAAAGGAGAAAAACCTAAATTGATGGAGGAAGTTCCTTCACATGAGAGGTTCTTATAATGAATCAATAAAGTCACAGATCTAGAACCCAATCCCAAGTTCAGTGTCCTCATCTGTAAAATGGAGATAATAACAGGACCTCCCTCATGGAGTTTTTGGGAGGACTAAAAGAGATTTGGAAACCTTAAAATGCTTATTATTATCCAAGTGCAATGGGAATTTGGCCCATGTGTAAACCACCCAAAATGGTGTCATCTATGTGGAAGATGCCATCTTAGGAGTTCTAGGAACTCCTCAAACCCCTCATGACACCCTACTCCATTTATTTTTCATTCTTAGTATTATGCTACCATTAAAGCTTATGGGAATATTTTGTTCTAAATTAAAACATAAAGAAGCACTAAATAGTTAACATACTTGGTTCTGTAAAGCTTTTAATAAGCTCTTCCATAGCCAACATCCACGATACTGCAAGATGACAGTTTTGAAGAAATACCCAATTTCCTGATTTCAAAGCATCCTTAATCATCTTTTCAGCAATAGGTCCTTGGCCTTGTCCCAATGAAATGGATTGCACTCTGAAAGGAACAGAAAAGCTCCCTCAATCATTTTTTACTGCAAATATTGAAACATAATAAACATGAAAGATTTTAGGCACACAATATATCTTCCCAAATATTACTTAGGACACCAGGTAGAAACTCCATTAGGAGAAATTGAGCCTGTAAGCTTCTGATTTTAAGAAATTCTTCAAGTAAATCAGAAATCTACTGGAAGAAATGATATCTCCTTAAATAAAAAATTGGGGGATCTTATACCACTGTCTTGATCTTGCTTCTAATGCTCACTTGTACAGCCTTGCTCCCATATTGGAATTACTATAGTCAAAGTTAGTGAACAAGTGAACAGCAACCATGGTCAGCAATTCTCTGGGAGGAACAAATGGCTTCATAGGCCAATAGTACCTGGAATCTAGTAATTAGTCTGGGAAAAGAATAATATTACGTGATTATTCTACTTCTCATTTTAAGTCATCTGCTCCCATAGTTATTTCATCTTCAATATTATCTCCTGAAAAATTAATATTACATAGTTATTCTACTTCAAATTTTTAAGTTATTTGCTCTCATAGTTATTTCATCTTCAATATTATTTTCTGAAGAATTAATATTACATAATTATTCTACTTCACATTTTTATCTGCTCCCATAGTTATTTCATCTTCAATATTATCTCCTGAAAATTAATATTACATAGTTATTCTACTTCACATTTTTAAGTTATCTTCTCCTATAGTTATCTCATCTTCAATATTATCTTCTGAAGAATTAAACACTCTATAACAGCATGAATACAGGAATTCATGTGGCTTCCATCAAAATCAGCTTGGGACTTTAAAAAAATCTCTAATGAGAGTTAAGTGACTTGCCCAGAGTCACACAGCTTGCTTGTAAGTGTCTGAATCTGGATTTGAAATCAGGTCCTCTTGACTATAGAGGTCCACCTAACTGCCCTTGAGGTCCTATTTGAATGGGCCATACTTAGCTGGAAAATTTATTTTTTTCCACGTAATTTACCCATTTTATTTTTAGTTAGAAAATGTATTTCAAGGACCTAGTAATGAATTAGGAAGGGAAAACTATGGAATGTGTAGGAACCCCTTTGGGGTTTTTTTGGCAGTTAAAATATGAACTTTGCATTGAAAGTAGGAAAATAAATTGGAAATACTCATGATCCATTATGATTTGCTAAGTAATTTTTTAAACAAAGTTGAACAAGATCTATTTAATCATCTTGAATATCATGAAACTAGGGATAGGTGAGCTGTACGCAAGCTATAGAATTAGGAAGATTCCTCTTCCTGAATTCAAATCCAGCCTCAGATAGCTGTGTGACCCTAAACTGTGCCTCAGTTTTCTCTCAGTTGACTCTATAAAATGAGTGGGAGAAGGTAAAGGCAAACCACTCTATTATCTTTGCCAAGAAAATCCCAAATGGAGTCACAAAGAGTCAGAAAATGATTGGAAAAAGACTAGATAGCAGCTTCTGAAAGTCAGAAGTTACAACCACTGTTTGCTGTCTTATAGCCTTATTTTGATAAGAGATTTCATTGGTCTAAGAAGTCTCCTAAATGAGTAAACTTCCTCCAGAATCTTTCCTACAACCTATGGTCTCAGAAAACTGCCAAGAGCAATGAGAAGGTAAATGACCTGTCCAGAGCTCACTGCTCCATGTTGCTTCTCTTAGGATCACAGAATTAGAGCTGCAAAGGACCTCCATCCTCCCATTTTACAAAGGAGAAAACTGATGCCAAAGTAGGCAAGTGACCTTTCTAAGTTCACAAAGGGAATGCTGGGAGCAGGATTTGAATTCGGGATTTCCTGACTCAGTAATATGATCTATGCACTGTGCTACTTATTTCTTACTTTACATAATAATTTTTGAATAGATGTTTTTAAAAATGTATTTTAATCTAGCATTAGAAAAAAAATCTCAATCTCCTCTTACATTGTTAAATGAAAAAAATTTTCCTAATAAGACAAAACTTTGACTTTATTGGAAAAAATGATTTTTAAAAACAACAAAAAAGCATTTAAATGAAAAAAAATTTTCCTAATAGGACAAAACTTTGACTTTATTGGAAAAAATTATTTTTAAAATGACAAAAAAGCAATTTACAGAAAATTTATCTGTAATTTATTTCTTGCATTTATTTAGGGATTCCACAGCCAAAGACTCTATATCTGTCCGTCTATCTCTCCTCTTTGGCTTCTGTCTCTGTGTCTCTGTCTCTATCTCTGTCTATCTCTTTCCCTCTCTCTCTGCCTTTCCGACAATGTCTTTCTGTGTCTCATTTCTCTCTGTCTCTGTTTCTGTCTCTGCTTTTCTCAGTCTCTGTCTCAAGTACATACACACACATAGAGCATAGATGAACTAGATTTATAATTTATATTGAATGGAATAAAAATCAACTAGAGCGTATAATACAGAGCTAAACTTGTAATCAGGAAGACATGGGTTTAAATTTGGCATCAGACACTGGGTTTTCAAATCAGCCTCAGTAAACTCCTCTGAAAAATGGGTATTATAACATCATCTACCCCACAAAGTTGTTCTCATACTTTTTTTTCATGTAATTTATACATTTTATTTTTAGCTAGAAAATTTATTACAAGGATCCAGTATGAGCAAACTTTAAAGTGCTTTTTAACGTTAGCTACCATCCTCCTCCTTACCTTTCTGAATATCCGCTTTCTCTTGCAAATCTCTGAAAGGCTCCCATTGGATCGGAGCCAGTGCTTAGGATGAATACCAGAGGGGTAAAGCAGGACATGTCTTGATAGAGAGTTGCTAGATCAACTGGTGGATTCTCTATAAATTGTTTCCCTAGATTTTCTATCACAAATTCTGTTATAGCAAAAACCACCTGGAAATTTTAAAAGACATATATTATAAATGAGATAAATTTTTAAAAAGTTTTCTCTTTTGACACATGAATTTTCTCTTCAGCACTATGGAGTGAACACCTCATTCTTTTGAGGGAGAGGATGGTCAATAGTGTCATTTGTGGCAGAGTGATTAAGAAGGTTGAAGATGGAGAACAGGGCAAAATGTTGCCCACTTATTTAGAAACTACAAACTAACACGATCCATGCTGTACCGCGCTTTTATTTATTTTGTAATCTGATTTAGGGGGTTTAGGGAAGTTTTATCAGCAGCTGTTAGCTCCTGGTGGACAAAGTAATTTCTAGGGTAACCTACAAGTCTAATTCTTTAATTCAGTGCTCTATTTTACTTCAAGTTGCTCCCAACTTTCTTGGTTGGTTCATATTATCTTCTTAGCTGCTCCCAGTTTCTCCTTTTTTTTTTTTTCTATTGGTTGGACATAAGATCATGGTAGTATTTGTTTACATATTTATGTTTTATACATATATATATAATATGTATATAAATATATATACATATATATTTATATTATTATCTGTACCTACCTTGGAGAGTTCTTAGCCACTGCCTATCAGTATCTAGGATAATCTTTATGAATAATTTTGAAATCACTCAAGACAGAGAATCTGATATTCAGACCTTAGCTAGAACACTAACTCTATTAATACATGAAATTCAGAATGAGATGCAGTTGGCCCATGGCTACTATCGAAACAACACAGTAAATGAGACTAATCTGTGAATCATAAATTGTGGGAAAGGGCAAGAAAAATGCTCTGGGTCACTAAAAATGAAATCATCTTCCTACCTTTTCTTCTTTAAAGCATTTAATAAGAATGAGTTTCTGAAACATGGTCAACTTTGCATTCCAATAGTTTGAATCAGCTGATTCTTGGCCTGGTATTTCTTGAGCATAGCCTTCCCAGGATGTGGGGTTAATATAGGTTTGAAAATTTCCTGAATTTTGGAGAAGAATGAATATTAGTTTTTAACCAGAAAACGATTATGGTTCAATTCAATGCAATCTTTATTATGGGCCTACTAAGTGCTAAATGCTTTGGAAGATAGACCAAGACATTCTCCCTTCCATCATTAGTTGAGGAGGGGGAATATGATACATGTGAATAATTGAAATTAAAAATAAGAGCATAGAACATGCACAAGTGTCAAGAGAGGGCGATACAGTGGCTGCCATGCGAGGGGGCAAAGTTGTATTCTAGCTGTCCAACACTGCTTTACTGGTTTATTCTGTGAATTTCTTTGATTTTTCCCTAGCATGGGTGTCCCACTCCCATATTAATCCAAAGGCCGCTTAACCAGTGGTCTAAAGTTGTCATCTATTCATTTGTACATATATTGAGAAGGCAGATACAGAGGCAATATTCACCAGTGGCTTGTAACAATGGGTTTCCTAATGCTGAATGGGATTCTTTATGAACTCTGCCATGGGCTGATGAAATATCCTGTCTTTTGAGGATGGTAGGAAATGTTTGATGTAGGAATTAGATAAGAGAAAGCATTTATTGCTTACAAGGCACAAGGCCAATAAAAGTATACTAGACAGTCCCTGCCCTCAAGGAGCTTATATTCTAAAAAGGGAATCAACATGTAAAGGAAAGCTTGGAAGGAGGAAAGCTAGAAGAGTGGAATCCTTGGAGATGTTCAAAAAGTGCCTCGAGCAAGCTAAGACCAGTGCTGGGTGGTTCCAGGGGTAGAGCTGGATATTCTGATGGGGGAGAAAATGGAGGTGATAGTTCATGTGGAGAGATGACATGGTAAAATACCATGGAGGATAAGATCAAAACTAGGTAGTTCCAAGGGCAAAATTCCATATGTGGCTCCTCTGGTCATTTGGCTTATAAGGACAAGAAGTCATAAACTTAATTCTGTCGTCTCATTTTGTGGTTGCCATCATAAATATGGTGGTATAATCTGGGCTGGTTGTGAGTCTGTAATAAATATCATAGCCACCAGACACCAAAGTCATGGCAAAAACAATGGTTGCTAAGTCCATATATTCTCCCTTAAGACGTCTTGGTCTTCTGGTATGCATCCCATCTTTGATATGTTGACGTACTTGACAGCCTAATATAATAAAAACTAATGCCTATGAATGGGGTTCTTTCATCTGAGTCAGGGCTGTTTTTCTGCTGAAGCTCATTTGATCATTTAGAGTGTCTTGGGTTTCCCAATAAACCATCAAAACATCAGCAAATAGATATATCTTTTATTTATATATTTCTTTGCTTATTTCATTTTTTGCTTTACTATTATATCTAGAACTTTAATTTCAAATAAAAATAATTCACTATTTCTAGTTATTTACCGCTATATTTCTAGTTATTATCATTAATAATGGTAAGGAATAAAACTATAGTAATGATGAGAGAGGATGATCTTGTTGGTTCCTTGTTCTTAGTGGGAAGACTTCTGTTTTCTAACTAATCTAGGTTTTGGTTCCAAGGAAATACTTTTCTGATAATAAGTAAAGCTCCTTCTTATTAGAATGTAAGGTCCTTGAGGGCAGGAACTGTTTTTGCTTTTTTTCTTTGCTGCTGTCTCCTGGCACTTAGCACCTAGTACAAAGTACATAATTAATATTCTTAACCAATTCCCTCCCCACCACTATTTAAGGAAATTTCATTGATGGAAAAATTAATTTTTTTTACCTGTTGAAAAATATAATAAAGACAATATCAAATAAAAGAAGTCAAATAATAATTTGAGGATTAGGAAATCTCCCAGTGAAAAAAGAGCAATGTTGCAATTAATTCATTAACAAGCACTTACTAAGTGCCTACTTAAATGCCATGGTTGATATGAGTGGAGAGCCCAAGGGAGACAGACCCATTTGGAAAAACCCTGGCAACCTGTCACATTACCGAGTTTGATTGCAATGGGAGAGATCAATATCTGGAATGAAATTCCCTGAAAAGCCGGAAAGAGTTCTTCCAAGTCAAAACAAGCAAACCATATAACATCGAGGAGCCAGGGGACTTCTGGTTTGGCAGGGCGCTCCTGTAGTGAACAGAAGGCAAAAAGAACAATAACTGACAAAGACAAATAAACTCAGTCTCTTGCCAAAGGGAAGTGACTAGCTATCCGGCTCAAGTAGGAAAAATGCTGGATTTTCTAGCAATGTCTTCCCAAAAGAAGGCCAGCTAGTGAAAAGTAGGTGAGTTGAAAGAGTCCTAGACCTGGCTGTCTGGAGTTCTAGTTTTGATCCTTGCATCTAACTAACCATGTGGATCTGTTTTCTTACTGATAAAATGAGGAAGGCTCTTCTTGTACTAACACGTCCACAAACCAGTGGTTCTCAAAGTGTGGTCCAAAAGAAACCTTGGAATTCTTGAAACCCTTTCAGATGGGCTACAAATTCAAAATTAGTTTTTATTGCTATAAATATAACACATATAAACAAAACTCTTTGGATACATCACATATACTCAGTAATTTTACTAGTATAAAGATACTGAGGACAAAAGTTTGAGGATCACTGTTCTAAAAATCTGTGAAGATGTTCTCTTGGACGGTTAAATGGAATCCTCCCTATGGAATCCATCAGGATTCTAGGAAGTGTATCCTCTATGGCTTCCAGGAAGATTATGTAGACTATAGATGGTGAGGGGGAGAGAGAATGGTACTGGAGTGAGACAAAAACATGGTGGAGAGGGATGGGGTAGGTCAGGAGCTGGGCATCCTCCTCCCTACTGGGTAGCTAGCAGTTGGACTAGGAATAGTGACTGGACTTGTTTCCTTTGATATGGGAAACTGCGAGGTGGGCCAAGCTTATTCACCAACACAGACTGACACACTTCTTAGTCTTGGAGTGTTGTCTAGGACACTAAGATGTTAAATGATTTTGCTCAGGTTAAGTAAATGACACAATAGACAGACTGCTCTCTCTCTCCCACACCCACCACATTGCCTCTTTAGTGTGAGATTGGAGGCAGGATACATTCATTATTCACTCCTCAGTCACCTTCTCTGAAGCTAAAATAAACTTTGAGATAGGAAGGCCCGTCCTACAGTTGAATTAATAGTGCAATGAAAAGATAATATGGAAAGCTTGGGAGTGACATGGCATATGTATGTGTGTGTATGACATGGTATATATGTGTGTGTGTGTGTATTTAATTTAAAATTTTTCTAAATATCTTCCAATCTCCATCTTTACAAGATTCCCTGGGAGTATTTGACCCCATCTTTCATGTGAGGAAACTGAGGCACTGAGAAGTTATCTAGCTCTGGATCTCTATGCTATACCTTCGGCCTCATTCAGCTCCCCAGAGCCTTCCTAATCCCCGTTATTCTCTCTACCAGATAAAAGAGGGGATTTCTTTGCCTCAGTTGTTTCCCAGCCTTAATCACTGAAATGGCACTGAGGAAGACCTGAGCTTAAAAAGGCTCCCACTGCATCCAGGGCTACGTCCAGGCGTCCCGAGCTGTATCTGGCTACTGGACTCAGATGGCTCTGGGGGGAAGGTGAGGCAGGGGACTCCCTCACACCGGGGACCTCTCGGAGAACGAAGGGCTAACTCCCGCAGCCCAAAACAGAAGCAAGACCTTTTCTAAGCCGGCGGAGCCGCGGAGGAAAAAGTTCCACTCGTCCTCTGTTAGTTCTTCTTTCTGGCGCATGATGTCCACGCAGAGCATGAAGCTGTAGATGAGCTTGTGCTGCTCGAAGAGCCCGCGGGACACGTTGACATAGGCCGTGAACAGCGTCTGGTCGAGCAGGATCGTCAGGCGCTGCTGCAGGTTATCGTTGCGTTCTGAGGTTTCGATGGTCGTGTTAAATAACTGTAAGGGAGAGGAGAAAGTCTCCCATCACAAACCTGGGGTCTCGGGAGGGCCTGGCTCCGATAGCAGCTGCATGGAGCAGAGGAGGGAGTTCTTGGCTCGGAACAAGGCAGGCTCAAATTCAGAGGTAGACACTTGTAAGTGGTGAGGACCTGCACAATCCTGCTGGGCCTCAGTTTCCCTCTCTGTAAAATGAGTTGTGAGACTTGATGGCTTCTTGTTGTCATTCAGTCATATTTGGCTCTTTGTGGCCCCATTTGGGGTTTTCTTGGCAAAGATACTGGAGCAGTTGGCCATTTCTTTCTGCAGCCCATTTTACAGAGGAGGAAAGTGAGGCAGGTGGGGTGAAGTGACTTGTCCTGGGCCACACAGTTAGGAAGTGTCTGAGGCTGGATTTGAACTTCCTGACTACAGACTTTGATCTCTATCTGCTGAGCCAACTAGCTACCTCATAATGGCCTCTAGATTCCTTTTAATTTTAACCTTTGCTCATTTTCCATAATGCAGCTTCTGGAAATGCTTTTTTCTTTTTTTTATATAAAGCTTTTTTCTTTTCCTTTCTTTTTTTTTTTTTTTTTTTTTTTTTTTTTTTTTGCTGAGGCAATTGGAGTTAAGTGACTTGCTCACAGCCCGGAAGGATTAAGTGTCTGAGGTCACATTTGAACTCAGCTCCTCCTGACTTAAGGACTGAATGCTCTATTCACTGGGCCACCTAGCTGCCCCTAAAGCTTTTTATTTTCAAAACACATGCATAAACAATTTTCACCAATCATTCCTACAAAACCCCAGGTTCCAAACTTTTCTTTTCTCCCTCCCCTTCTTCCACCCCAACCCCCAGATGGACATGTCAAACACATGCAATTCTTCTATACATATTTCCACAATTATCACTCTGCTCAAGAAAAATCAGATCAAAAAGGGAAAAATGAGAAAAAACCCAAATGTGAGTAAACAACAAAGTAAATATATTATTTTATGATCCATACTCAAATCATCCTGCTGATCATTTCAGAACAATAATACTCCATAACATTCATATACCATATTTATTCAGCCATTCTCCAGCTGATGGGCATCCACTCAGTTTCCAGTTCCTTCCAGGCCCAGGTTCCAGGACCGCTACAAACATTTTTTTTCACATGTGGCTCCTGTTTCCTTTTTTATGATCCCTTTGGGATAAGACCAAGTCTCAGAGACACTGTTGGATCAAAGGGTATAACATTTGATAGCTCTTTGGGCATAGTTCCATATTACTCTCCAGAATGGTGGAGTCTATCAACAATATCAAATATTCTTTCTATAGTATTTTATTTCTCCATCTCCTCTCCATCATCATCATCATCATCATCATCATCATCATCATCATCATCATCATCATTGCTAGCGTTGAGATGGCACTTTCAAGTTTGCAAAGAGCTTTAGAAAGCTCACCTCATTTGGAAATTAGTTAATAATAATAGCTAACATTTATATAGTGTTTACTACGTGCCAGGTACTGTGCTGAGCACTTTATAAATATTATCTCATTCAATCCCCACAACAATCCTGGAAGGAAGGTGGTATTATTAGTAAGCCCATCTTACAGAGGGGGAAACTGAGACAGTCACAGATGAAGGGACTTGCTTAGGGTCACATTGTGAGTGTTTAAGGCCATAAGTTGAACTCAGGTCTTATTAGTTCCAAGCCTAAAGCTCTATCATCCACTGTGTCACCCAGCTGCCTAAGCTGATGGTATCACAGAATGGCTTCTTTTTCTATTCAAAGTACAGGCTAAGAAGATTAAATTAGTTTATTTTGCCATTTTCTTAGTTGAGACAAGTTTCTCTCTCATGACATTGAATAGGGTGCGGGAATGTGTTTCCTACAGTAGAAAGAAAGCAAGGTCCTTTGCTCATAGTAAGTACTTAATAAGGCTATTAAATTGATTTTGTAGAGAAAAAGGTCAGGCAAAAATGGCAAAATCTCAAAGACCTAAAAGAGGAAGTCTCATGAAAGTTAGTGTTGGGAATAAACATCCTTCTGTTTCCATTGCTTGTATGGGAAAGAGACTAATAATTAAGAAAAAAAATTCCACGTTAGATTGTAAAGTAAAAAAGAAAGGTTACATAACTGAGTTTGTGAAAATTAGCTACCATGTTCCAGAAGAGGGACAAAATTTTTCTAAAGCAACCAACTTGAGAGATCAGGGTAGGGGGATTGAATGGGGATGATGGACTAGAAAATACCATAAACCATAAAACCTAAGATCAAAACACATTAAAGGTTTGGATTGTGAAAGGATAAAATGTATTCAGGAATAGACTTGTATTCGGGAATAGACTTCCCTAGACAAAGCCTTTTACACTCCTAAGTCATGCTCTGGACTTGGCCCTTTGGAAGTAAAGTGATCAATGTGAGGTTGTACAAGGGTATCTTCCCTTTAGGATTCTTCATAATAATCTGGGCTCCATGGCTTTTAATAAGGGGTAGCTAGGAGGCACAGTGGATAGAGTACCAGCCTGGAGTCAGGAGGAACTGAGTACAAATAAAATCTCACTAGCTGTGGACCCTGGGCAAGTCACTTTACCCGGTTTGCCTCAGTTTTCTCATCTGTTAAAATGGGCTGGAAAAGGAAATGGCAAATTACTCTAGTATCTTTGCCAAGAAAACCTTAAGTAGAGCCAACAAAGAGTTGAACACCACTGAAATGATACAACTGCAATAAGTTTTAAATCACAGTGACTACTAGGGGGCCTTGGGTTCTTTAGATGAAAAAGTCCATCTTTTCCAGATGAAGGAAAGGTCCTTAAGGTCCTGGGTCAAAAGTCCATCCCCCATGTGGAAAATATGTGGACACTAATGCATTGTTGGTGGAGCTGTGAACTGATCCAACTGTTCTGGAGAGCAATTTATTGTCCAAAGGGCTACAAAACTGCATGCCCTTTGACCCAGCAGTCCCACTAGTGGGAATGAAATCATAAAATAGGGAAAAGATCCTATGTGTGCAAAAATGTTTATAATCGTTGCTATTTTTGTGATGGCGAAGAATTGGAAAATGAGTAGATGGTGAATGGCTGAATAAGTTGTGGTAAATGAATGGGATATTATAGTTCTATAAAAATGATGAACAGGCTGATTTTAGAAAAGCCTGGAAAGATTTACATGAATCAATGCTGAGTGAAACAAGCAGAACCAGGAAAACATTGTGTACAGCAACAGCAAGACTGTGTGATGATCAACTCAGCAGTTTGGTGATTCAAGGTATAAACTTTGGATGGAATAAGCCATCCAAATCTAGAGAGATAACTACGGAGACTAAATGGAAATCAACACATACTATGTTCACGGTTTTTTTCTCTTGTGCTTTTTCCCTTTTGTTCTGATTTTTCTCTCCCAATATGATTCACAAGGAAATATGCAAAAAAAATTGAATCCCCAAAAGGAACATGTCTCTGTGAGAACTATGTGGTCTGCTCCAAGCCAAGGGAAACTTGGAAAAGGTTCAGAGGAGAGACCAATTAAGAGAAAACCCACCTGCTTAAAGTACTTTAAGGAATACTGATACATGGGGTCGATTTCGGACAAGCTGGCAATGACGAAGTACATGACGGATCCCTGGGTTGCCACAGGCCGGTACTTTTCCCGAGCGGCATTGATCATTTTTTCTGTGGATTCTGCCTCTTGCAATCTGGTTTTAATGGCCCCCGAAGTGATCTAAAATAAAAATTGATGTGATAACATCAGGAGTGGAGAGAGAGAGGGATCTTTGTCTGAATTCTGGCTCCTCGGTCAGTCAATGCAGACGAGCCTTAATTACAATGGGCCAGATACTACAATAAATAAGCTGAGCACTAGATCTACCCTCCCTACACAGCAAAAACACTTCTCTTGCCTTCGAGTCCTGGAGGGTGCTGATTAGTTCTTCGTTGTCCAGAATGTTTCCTTCAGACGTGAACAGCATTTTTAGGATTTTGTCCTCAATGGCTTTCAGCTGGTTTTTGTCCGTATTGATGCTCACAATGAGCTGGTTTCTTTGCTCTTCTAGCTCGGGTTTTTCAAGCCTCACAACGTCACTAAAGAGATACTGGATCGTGTTAGGGATGGCTTCTCTGGACCTCATGGAGCTGAGCACTCACGGTCCCCATGGAGCACTCACTGTTTGATTCAAAGCCCTTGGAGAGGCGAGGGAACATGCCATTCTCCCACTCCCTGCTCAAGGCATCCCATTAGCTATCATGCTCCTGAGAAAACCTGCCCAATCCCTTCTCTTTCATTTCCCCCTTTCCTGCCTCTAAAAAAAAAAACCCTGGCAGAGTAATAAAAGTTGGCCTTGAGGCTGGAAGATCTGCTTTTTTCACATTTTGCCTCACACACACACTGGCCTGCAAGTCACAACCTCTCAGTGATCTAGGCCAGAAGTGTCAAATGTGCTCCCTGTCCAAGACAAACCAGATTAAAAGATTGCCAAACCCTTTTTGGCAGTCTGGTGAACTCTATGGTCCACTTCTCAGAATTACATAAATTATTTAAATTCAAAAAGTAAATTTTAATTTCAATTTAATTAAAAATTAAAAATTTAAAAAAGTAAACAAAGTACATTTTACAAGGTTACAAAAAGTAAATTTAAATTTTAGCAATTTAAATTCAAAACTAAAATTAATGGAATTTAAATTACATTTAATTTTAAATACATAAAATTAAATATATATAGTATTTTAAATAGCTTTTTATTATCACGTTTTCAACTTTTATCCTTGCAAAATCTTGTGTTCCAAATTTTTCTCTCCCTCCCCCCTTCCTTTCCCCCTTAGATAGCAAGTAATCCAATATATGTTAAACATGTACAATTCTATATTATGAATAGTATTTCAAAGGAAAACATTTATACTGAAATATAGTTACCCAAATATTTTTTTAAAAAACCCTCCAAGAATTCCTGCTCTGACTAAACTCAACCAGTACCAGTGGAGTGCCTGATTGTTGCCCATATTAATGATTGTTGCCCAATTCCTTCTCAAGACTTAACTTCTCCTTGCCTACAGAGGGTTTACAATCTAGTATGGCAGAGAAGGCATATGGAAAATAAGGCAAGCAGACTAATTTGCATACAAATTAGATCATAATGAAAGCATGAGGAGTACAAAGAAAGTGATTCTCTGAGTGAGGGTCCAGGGGAGGAAATGATCATTTCTGGCTTTGGAGACCTGGAAAGGTCCATTGAAGATAAGGTTTATGAAACTGACCTTTACAGATGGGTAGCATTTCAATGGTGGAAGTAGTTATTCTCCTGATGGTGATGATAATAATATCTAGCAGTTATTTAGTGCTTTAAAAGTGTGCACACTTTACAAATGTTATCTCACCTGATTCTCACAATAACCCCAGGAGATAGGTGCTATCATTATCCCCATATTTCACAGATGAGGTAACTGGACCAAACAGTTTTAAGTGACTTGCCTAGAGTCACAAAATTAGTAAGAACTCAAGTCTTAAGATTCAAGTCCAGTGTGTTTTCCCTTACTTAAATGCTATAATTAGACACAGAGAGTCAGGAAAGAGAAGGATGTTTTTGGGGAACAATGAGAAGAATCTAAAGTATTGAAGTTTTTTTTTTACTGTTAGTCAAATATGCGATTTATTAAGCACTTACATGTGAGGCACTGAACTTAAGTTTTGGGGATACAAAGAAAGGCAAAAACAGAGTTATTGTTTGTTCCTTTTGGTATATGTGAAAGAGTAAATAGAGGAGGAAAAAAATAATCATTTATACCTTAGCAACTGATCTTCCAGACCAGATCTGGTCACAGTGAAATTAATGATAGTAACTTTAATGCAGACCTAAAAAAATGCATGGCAGAGAAAAGATAATTATTTAAATAAGGAATGATCAAAGATTAGTTGTGGTTCATCATTAAATCATAGTTAAAGGAAAAAAAGTCACCTTAAATCCCACATTTTCAAATAGAGTAGTAGCACATAGTTGTACCATAACTCAGTTCACATATGTAGTTGTACCTGACGTTCCCCAAATTGAGTTCTCCAAAAGGCAACTAACTATACACTGTAAAAGTATAATAAAAATGATTGCTCTTCAATGAAAATGCTAGTCTTTTCCCAAATTAAACTTATAAAGAAGCTTCTTTATCAGAAGAAAAACACATTTCATTTAGATGAAATGTTATGTTCTTTGGCTTGATCTGAAGGTTATAAAATTAGGAATAGTTCATATGGATTCAGATTTTTTTCCATCTTAAATTAAAAGAGTATAGCTTATTTCAAATTCAAATGAGTCTTATAAAAATTCAAATGACTAATTTATAAAAGTTAGTGTACTACAGGTTACTTTCCTAATCGTCTCCCTAAAAATTTGAGCATTTTGTGTCCTGGAATGGTAGCTTAGTTTTGTGTCCGTGATCAGACACACTTAAAGAGTTGGAATTATTATCTTCCCCACCATCTCTCCTCCCCACCCAAATGATACATTATTTTTTCCCATTTGGTAACTTGGTTTTTCATAGCTGGAATTTACCCTATCTTCTTTTACCCAGAATGATTCTATCTAAAATTCAGTTTGAGAAGAACTCAACAAGAGATGACACACTCAAATGATATTCAAAGCTTTTTGAAGGGACTAAAAGACTAACTCATGATATATTTAACTCCTTTGTAATTCTGTTATGGATTTCAGGCATTCCTGATCTGAGTCTAGAGGTAAAAAAGAATATAATTTAGAATTATAATAATCATAGGGACAGAACCTACATTTATGATTCTATTGGTATAGACACTTCCAGGTGAGGAATCCTCTATCAATGCAGGTTGACACCTTCTTTGCAAATATATTTTTTGCAAATATATCTTAGAGAGATGCCTAAAAGATTGAGACATTAAGTTAATTTGCCCAGAGACACATAACCAGGATATTTTGGAGGCAGGACTTCAATCTAGGGTTTGTTTTTTGTTTGTTTTTGTTTTTTATTCCAGGGTCTTATTCACTAACCATTACATCACACTGCCTCTTAGTAGTAACAGTAACTCCTATTTATATAATCTTTGAAGAACATTTCTTAGAATGGCCCATGAGATATTTAGTGAGTTTCCACTTAATGGAAATTCTCAAAATGGCAGGAAAGCCACAATTTTCCATCATTCCATGGAAATTGGCTCATATTTGAAGAGGAAGTGAGTCTTATCACTGTCCAACTGAGGCTTGGGAGTGTGTGTTGGAAGGCTCCTCTCCGGGTGCCCCCTAATTTGTGGTGAAGGGAAGATTTGGGGACTTTGTCAGTTATTTTCTGACAAATTAACTTAATGTCTCAATCTTTTAGGCATCTCTCTAAGAAACTATATTTGCAAAGAAGGTGTCAACCTGCATTGATAGAGGAATTTTCCTCACCTGGAAGTGTCTATACCAATAGAATCATAAATCTAGGTTCTGTCCCTATGATTATTATAATTCTAAATTATATTCTTTTTTACCTCTAGACTCAGATCAGAAATGCCTGAAATCCATAACAGAATTACAAAGGAGTTATTTAAATATATCATGAGTTAGTCTTTTATCTGAAGGGCTGTTACATGGATGAGAAATAAGGCTTATTTGTTTGACCTCAAAGGGCAGACTCAGACAGCCGTAAAGCAACCTAATGATAAGGAGCTGTCCAGCTGCTGCTTCTCCTTAAAGGAATCCAGGCCATTGTCGGAACTGCTCATTGCTGTGTTATAAGACTTCCTTTTAAGGAAGGGTTGGGTGGCGAGGCAAACTCAAATTCTGGGATTCCACAGTAATTTTAAGCGCTTGGGAGCAGTGATGGGCACCTCCCCAACTCCCCAGAATGTCAGGGGTTTAAATAAAAATGATCTCCAGTTCCCAGTCACCAATAACCTTGAGATAAAATCATTGTTACTTAGAGGTGTGTCCACTAGGAAGCAATTTCAGGGACTGGAAGTCACAATGACTTTTATTAATCACTCACTAAATTTGTACATCATTGTACCTAAGCACTTCCTCACTTAACGCACAATATGTCAATCAAATCTCACCACCAGATAGGGAATGGACAGAGATTATAGGATCATTTAGAGCTAAAAGGAACCCTTACAGATGAGGAAATTGAGTCATGCATACATCAAATGACACCTTGCATCCCTTTGCCTGTTAATCTGCTTGGCTTCCTTTAATGCCCAACTAAAATTCCATCTTAATGGAAGCCTTCCCCAACCCTTCTTAATTCTAGTGCCTTTCCTCTCCTAGTTATTTCCTATTTACCCTATGAGAGCTCATTTTTCATGTTTATTTGCATCTTCTCTCCCCAGTTAGAATGTAATCTTTTGAAGGGCAAGGACTCTCTTTTGTATCTTTTTTTTTGTCATTAGCACAGTGCCTGATACATAGTAGGCACTTAATAAACATTTATTGATCAATTGTGATTATACCAGAGTTGCTAATTATAGACATGATTGCTAGAATTAAAGTATTTACTTTAACATTAGTAATCATTTGCTAGTTACAATATTTGCAAATTACTTTGCCTATATTAATTCCTTCCATCCTTCCAGCAACTTTAGGAGGTGGGTATTACTGTGCTTATTTTAGAGCCATGCTGGGAGGCCAGGTGGCTTGGCCGGGGTCACACAGACAGCATGTGTCAGAGGGGATTTAGGGGGAAGGCTTCTGAGGGCCCCGAGGAGATAAGGGACGGGATAGGGGTGTTTCAGCAGTGAGGGCCTGGGCCTGATCCCGGGGAGAGTTCACCCCAAGGGGGAATGGCTCACACTTGTCCCCGAGGACCTGGGACGGATGTCCGAGGGAGGAACGGCCACAGCTCGTACCTCGGGGAGATAGTGGGGGTTGGGCATCTTGGTGGTCATGTAGAACTTGAAGTTCCTGTCGTAGTCGATGTCCGAGTCTCCGAGGCGGATGAGCATCCTCCCGCCGCTCACGAAAGTCTGCTTCAGGAGAACCGGCTCCAGGGCGGGGTCCAGCGTTTCCTTCAGCTTGGACAAAGAAAACAGCCCCCTGAGCGCGACATCGGCGGCTCTGGCGGGTTCTGGGTCTGAATCCCCCGGGCCACGCTCTAGATCCCGAAGGTGCCCCGAGACACAATGGGGGGGCCGAGGCTCACTTCAGGGACGTTCCTGAGCCTCTCGGGACGGCGGCTTTAGCCTCAGCTCCGCTGATAGCAACAGCTTTAAAACGGGGTCATCGATCACGATGGCTTCCAGAATGTCCCTCTCGGTCTGATGGGCGGGAAATGGGCCCCGCCTCCTCGGGGGGCTCTCAGAAGCCCCACTCCGCCTGCACGAGGGCGCCTCCCCGCACGCCCAGAGCTTCCTGGGGCAGAGATGGCAAAGGCGGGACCCCCTCCCCCCAACCCCCAACCCCCCCCATCGCCCCCAACCTTCCCCCCCCCCCCCCCCCCCCGCGGCATCTGGCCCAAGCGCTGCCCAGTGTGGCCCGGGCCGGGCCGGGGTCATGGGAGGTGGGGAACAAAACACAGCAATAGACAAGATACTGAGGAAGCATCTTTTAAGGCTAAGTTAGTACAGAGGCCAGAAATCCCGAGGAGCCGAGGAGCGGCCTTCGTTTGCAGCAGAGTTCGGCGCTGGCCCAGGCGCATCGGGCGGCTGCTGTCCGTCCCCGGGACCGGAGCGTGGGGGCTTCGGGGCTTCAGGACCAGCTCTCTACCGGCCGCGTCTCACTTACAATACAACAAAGCCCCCTCCCCCATCTCCGCCTGTCCCTTTCTGTCTCTCTCCCCTCCCTCCTCCCCTTTCTCTCTTTCTCCCTGTCTTTTCTGTGTCTCACTTTTTCTCTGTCTCTCTCGTTATCTCAATCTCGCTTTGTCTCTCCTCCTCTCTCCCCCCTCTGTGTCTGTCTCTCTGTGTCTCTCCTCTCTGTGTCTCTCCTGTCTCTTGTCTCTGCATCTTTCCCTCTCCCCCCCTCCTCTTTCTGTCTGTCTCTGTCCCTTTGTCTCTCTCCCCTCCTTCTGTCTCTCTCCTTCCCCTTCTCCCTCCTTCCTCTGTCTCTGTTCTCTCTTTCCTCTCCTCCTCCTCCTCCCTCCCTCCCTTTCTCTCCTCTGCCTTTGTCTCTCTGCCCCTCTCTGTCTCTTGTCTCTCGCTTTATCTGTCTCAGTCTCTCCTTTTTCTCTCTCCACACACACACTCTCTGCGCCTCTCAGCGTCTCTTGTATTTCTTTGAGTCCCTCTGCCTTTCAATCTCACTTTGTCTGTCTCTCTCTCCTCTCTCTTTCCTTTTCTCTTCCTCTCTCCTTTCTCTTCTCTTTTCTCTCTCCCCCACTCTCTCTCCTCTCTCTGTCTCTCTCTCGCTGTCAATCTAGCTTTCTGTCTGTCTCTTCCTCTCTCCCCCCTCTGTCTGCCTCTTTTTTTCCTTTCTCTCACTTTATCTTTGTCTATCTCACTTTCTCTGTCTCTCTCCTTCCGCTGTCTGTCTGTCTTTCTCTCTCTCCTCTCTCCCTCCCCCCTCTTTCTCTGTCTCTCTGTCCCTCTCTTGTCTGCTTCTCTTCCCCCTCTCCCCTTTTCTCCTCTCTTCCTCCCTCCCTCTCTCTCTCCCTCTGTCTCTCTGTGTGTCTCTGTCTCTCTGTCTCTCTCTCTGTCTCTCTCTCTCTCTCTCACTTTGTCTCTCTCCTTCCTCTCGCTCCCTCCTTTGTCTCGTCTCTTGCTTTTTCTGTCTCAGTCTCTGTCTCTCCTCTTCCTCTCTCTTCTCTGTCTCTTTCTGTCTCTCAATCTCAATTTCTCTGTCTTTCTCTCTGTCTTCTTTGACTGTCTCTCCTTTTCCTCTGTCCCCCCTTCTGTCTTCGTCCCTTCTCTCTCTCTCCTCTCCCTCTTTCCTTCCTCTTTCTCTCCTCTCTCTCTCTCCACACACACTCTCTATGTCTCTTGGTGTCTCTGTCTGTCTCTCTCTCTCTCTGCCTTTCAATCTCGCTTTCTCAGTCTCTTCCTCTATCTGTCTCTCCTTTTCTCTTCCTCTCCTTTCTTTTTTCCTCTCTTCTCTCCCTACCCACACATTCTCTCAGAGCTCTTCCTCTTTGTCTTTTTGTCTGTCTCTCTCCTTTCTCTCTTCCTCTCTCTCCCCTGTCTCTTTCTCTCTTTTTGTGTCTGTCTCTATTCTCTCACTTTCTCTTTGTCTATCTTGCTTTCTATCTTTCCTCCCTCCTTTGTGCCTCTCTCTGCCTTTCTTTCCCTCTCTCTTTCTCTCTCTTCTCTCTCTCTCTGTCCCTCTCCTCTCCCCTCCTTCTGTCTCTTTCTCCTTCCCCTCTCTCCTCTTTCTTCCCCTTCCTCTCTTCTCCTTTGTCTCTTCTCTCGCTTTTTTCTGTCTCAGTCGCTTTTTTCTGTCTCAGTCTCTGTCTCTATCTCTCTGTCTCTGTCTGTCTCTGTCTCTGTCTCTGTCTCTGTCTCTCTGTCTCTCTCTCTCTCTCTCTCTCTCTCTCTCTCTCTCTCTCTCTCTCTCTCTCTCTCTCTCTCTCTCTCACTTTGTCTCTCTCCTTCCTCTCGCTCCCTCCTTTGTCTCGTCTCTTGCTTTTTCTGTCTCAGTCTCTGTCTCTCCTCTTCCTCTCTCTTCTCTGTCTCTTTCTGTCTCTCAATCTCAATTTCTCTGTCTTTCTCTCTGTCTTCTTTGACTGTCTCTCCTTTTCCTCTGTCCCCCCTTCTGTCTTCGTCCCTTCTCTCTCTCTCCTCTCCCTCTTTCCTTCCTCTTTCTCTCCTCTCTCTCTCTCCACACACACTCTCTATGTCTCTTGGTGTCTCTGTCTGTCTCTCTCTCTCTCTCTCTCTGCCTTTCAATCTCGCTTTCTCAGTCTCTTCCTCTATCTGTCTCTCCTTTTCTCTTCCTCTCCTTTCTTTTTTCCTCTCTTCTCTCCTTACCCACACATTCTCTCAGAGCTCTTCCTCTTTGTCTTTTTGTCTGTCTCTCTCCTTTCTCTCTTCCTCTCTCTCCCCTGTCTCTTTCTCTCTTTTTGTGTCTGTCTCTATTCTCTCACTTTCTCTTTGTCTATCTTGCTTTCTATCTTTCCTCCCTCCTTTGTGCCTCTCTCTGCCTTTCTTTCCCTCTCTCTTTCTCTCTTTTCTCTCTCTCTCTGTCCCTCTCCTCTCCCCTCCTTCTGTCTCTTTCTCCTTCCCCTCTCTCCTCTTTCTTCCCCTTCCTCTCTTCTCCTTTGTCTCTTCTCTCGCTTTTTTCTGTCTCAGTCTCTGTCTCTATCTCTCTGTCTCTGTCTGTCTGTCTCTCTCTGTCTCTGTCTCTGTCTCTCTCTCTCTCTCTCTCTCTCTCTCTCTCTCTCTCTCTCTCTCTCTCTCTCTCTCTCTCTCTCACTTTGTCTCTCTCCTTCCTCTCGCTCCCTCCTTTGTCTCGTCTCTTGCTTTTTCTGTCTCAGTCTCTGTCTCTCCTCTTCCTCTCTCTTCTCTGTCTCTTTCTGTCTCTCAATCTCAATTTCTCTGTCTTTCTGTCTTCTTTGACTGTCTCTCCTTTTCCTCTGTCCCCCCTTCTGTCTTCGTCCCTTCTCTCTCCTCTCCCTATTTCCTTCCTCTTTCTCTCCTCTCTCTCTCTCTCCACACACACTCTCTATGTCTCTTGGTGTCTCTGTCTCTCTCTCTCTCTCTCTCTCTCTCTCTCTGCCTTTCAATCTCGCTTTCTCAGTCTCTTCCTCTGTCTCTCCTTTTCTCTTCCTCTCCTTTCTTTTTTCCTCTCTTCTCTCCCTACCCACACATTCTCTCAGAGCTCTTCCTCTTTGTCTGTCTCTCTCCTTTCTCTCTTCCTCTCTCTCCCCTGTCTCTTTCTCTCTTTTTGTGTCTGTCTCTATTCTCTCACTTTCTCTTTGTCTATCTTGCTTTCTATCTTTCCTCCCTCCTCTGTGTCTCTCTCTGCCTTTCTTTCCCTCTCTCCCCTTCTCTCTTCTCTCTCTGTCCCTCTCCCCTCCCCTCCTTCTGTCTCTTTCTCCTTCCCCTCTCTCCTCTTTCTTCCCCTTCCTCTCTTCTCCTTTGTCTCTTCTCTCGCTTTTTTCTGTCTCAGTCGCTTTTTTCTGTCTCAGTCTCTGTCTCTATCTCTCTGTCTCTCTGTCTGTCTCTGTCTCTCTCCCTCTGTCTCTGTTTCTCTTTGACTCTGTCTCTCTACTTTCTCTCCTTTTCCTCTATCTCCCCCCTCTGTCTTTGTCCCTTCTCTCTCTATCTCACTTTGTCTCCTTCCTGTCTCTCTGTTCTCTCTCACTCTTTCACTCTCCTCTGTCTCTCTCCTCTCTTTCTGTCTCTCTGCCCCTCTCTGTCTGTCTGTCTCTTTCCTTCTCTCTCCTTCCTCTCTCACTCTTTCCTTCTCTGTCTCTCTTGCTTTCTGTCTCTGTCCTTCCTCTCTGTCCTTTTGCGCTCTCTCTCTCTCTCTCTCTCTCTCTCTCTCTCTCTCTCTCTCTCTCTCTCTCTCTCTCTCTCTCTCTCTCTCTCTCTCTCTCTCCCCCCCCCCCGCCATTCCTCTCTCCTTTTCAGTCTCTTCTGTCTGCCTTTCTTACTTTATCAGTCTCTCTCCTTCCTTTCACTCTCCTTCCTCTTTCTCTCTCTCTCTCCACACACTCTGTCTGTCTCTGTCTTGCTTTGTTTCTCTCTCTGCTTCTCAATCTCATTTTCTGTTTCCATCTCTCCCTCTCTGTCTCCTTTTTTCCTCTTCTCTTCTCTCTTCTCTTCTCTTCTCTTCTCCTCTCTTTTCTCTTCCTCCTCTTTTCTCTCTTCCTCTCTCTCCCCTCTCTCAACACATACACACACAACACACACACACACACACACACACACACACACACACACACACACACAAATGAGGCTATTTCTGCCCTATATATACTTATATCTGTGTGTGACATCACTATTAGGGTCACATGGTATTGTGAGACGGTAACCCTAAAAGCTTTTCCATAAATGGATTTTTTGGGGGGCAAAAAGTCATTGAGAAAACTATATGAGGTTACTCTCCTTCCTCTCACTCTCTCTCCTTCCTCTTTCTTTCTCCCTTTCTCTCTCCACACTCTCTCTCTGTCTCTGTCTTGCTTTGTTTTTTCTCTCTGCTTCTCAATCTCGTTTTCTCTGTCTCTTGTCTCTCCCTCTCTCTGTCTCTGTCTCCTTTTCTCTTCTCTTATCTGTCTCTCCTTCCTCTCACTCTCTCCTTCCTCTTTCTCTTTCTCCCTTTCTCTCTCTCTCCACTCTCTCTTTGTCTTGCTTTGTTTCTCTCTCTGCTTCTCAATCTCATTTTCTCTGTCTCTCCCTCTCTCTGTCTCTTGTCTCTTTTTTCCCTTCTCTTCTCTCTCCTCTCCTCTCTTCTTCCTCTTTTCCTCTCTTCTCTCTTCCTCTCTCTTTCCTCTCTTTCCCCCCTCTCAACACACACACACACACACACACACACACACACACACACACACACACACAAATGAGGCTATTTCTGCCCTATATATACTTATATCTGTGTGTGACATCACTATTAGGATCACATGGTATTGTGAGATGGTAACCCTTATACCCTAAAAGCTTTTCCATAAATGGATTTTTTTTGGGGGGGAAAAAGTCATTGAGAAAACTATATGAGGTTATCTCAGTCTCTCTCCTTCCTCTCACTCTCCTTCCTCTTTCTCCCTTTCTCTCTCTCCACACACTCTCTCTCTGTCTCTCTTTGTCTTGCTTTGTTTTTTCTCTCTCTGCTTCTCAATCTCATTTTCTCTGTCTCTATCTCTCCCTCTCTCTGTCTCTGTCTCCTTTTCTCTTCTCTCCTCTCTCCTCTTCTCTTCTCTTCTCTTCTCTTCTCCTCTCCTCTCCTCTCTCCTCTCCCCTCTCCTCTCCTCTCCTCTCCTCTCCTCTCCTCTCTCCTCTCTTCTCCTCTCTTTTCTCTTCTCTCTTCCTCCTCTTTTCCTCTCTTCTCTCTTCCTCTCTTTCTCTTTCCTCTCTTTCCCCCCCTCTCAACACACACACACACACACACACACACACACACACACACACACACACACACACACACACACAAAAATGAGGCTATTTCTGCCCTATATATACTTATATCTATGTGTGACATCACTATTAGGGTCACATGGTATTGTGAGACGGTAACCCTTATACCCTAAAAGCTTTTCCATAAATGGATTTTTTTTGGGGGGGGAAAGTCATTGAGAAAACTATATGAGGTTATCTTTATATGGAATGTCCTAAAGTCCTGGTGTAATTCTAAGGTTTTTGGAACACTGTATAATACCTAAACACCAAATAGCTGGTGGAAAAATGGAAAACTTAATTCAGTCAACTGATTGTTAGTTTCAATAGCACAAAAAACTGCTTTAGTTGATTTTTAAAAAGAAGAGCCATATTCTTGTGGCACTCTATAGATATAGGCTGTTCAGGCAGCCCAGTGCCTGGGACATTGTAGGTAATAAATACTTAACTGATTAAGGGAATGGGAATAGGCAAATCGAAATAGGATCTTATTTTAAAGGAAATGAAAACAAACCTCTTCTAGCAAGACTGGTAACCCAAGCCTAATGGAGTTTTCAAGTGTGCGCAGGAATCCAGTATCCGTGAGCTTAATTATCTTTAGCCCATTATGAGCTTCTTTGTTTCTTATCCAACGATTTGCCTGAAAATACAGGAGATCAATGAAACTTATTTTCCTTGAGAAAATAATAACAATGGCAACATTTGAATGGAACTTAAGGTTTATTAAACACTTTACATATATCTCCTTTAATCAGATAGCCAGAAAGCCATGGTTCTTAGATCAAAGTAGGTGTCCCCCTTTTCAAAAAATTATTTTTATCTTTCACTAACTCTCCCAATGACACCCTAGCTTCAATAATTCTTATTGTAACAAAGGAGTAAATTTCAGCAAAACAAATCCACACAGTGGCACCTTTCTGTTTACTTCACCACCAAGTTCCTTGAAGTCATGATCATTCACTGAATTGACCAAACTTTTGAAATCTTTCACTGTTTTCATTTCTATAGACTTTAAGCTCCTTGAGAGCAAAAACTGTTTGAGCCTGTGTGTACACAGCAGACATTCAAAAATGTTGTTTGGTTGGTTGTGTAAAGTGTTCCGGTTCTACTTCTTGCTATTGGATTATTTTTAATCATGGCTGACTCTTTGTTTCCATTTGGGATTTTCTTGGCAAAGACACTAGAGTGGTTGGCATTTCCTTCTTTAGCTCATTTTTTTAAATAATAGCCTTTATTTTCCAAATACATGCAAAGATAGTTTTCAGCATTCACCCTTGCAAAATCTTGTGTTCCAAATTTTTCTCCCTCCCTTTCCCCTCCACCCCCTCCCCTAGACATCAAATAATCTAATAGAGGTTAAACATGTGTAGTTCTTCTAAACATTTCCATATTTATCATGCTACATGAGATAAATCAGATAAAAAAGGGAAAAAACGAGAAAGAAAACAAAAAGCAAGCAAACAACAACAAAAAGGTGAAAATGTTATGTTGTGGTCCACACTCAGTCCTCATAATCCTCTCTGGGTGCAAATGGCTCTCTCTATCACAAGAGAACTGGTTTGAATCAAATCATTGTTGAGAAGATGGTCAAATGCTTCTTGACAAACAGGTTCTTATGTTTACTTTCCTCTGTATCTGGCTAGAATGGCCTATTTCTTTTTCTTCCTATAGGGCACTCTATCCCCAGACTGCGAGAGAGGAAGGAAGGAAGAAAGGAAGGAAGAAGGAAGGAAAGAAAAAAGGAAAGGAGAGGAAGGAGGAAGAAGGAAGGAAGGAATAAAGAAAGAAAAATTTCAAAGATACAAAGAAAAACAAATCTGATGAGGAAGAAAAATAGTTTTCTGAATAGATGAATATAGGTACATAAAAAACTCTCCAACTAGCTTAGATTTCCCATGTTGTTTGAGGCTTTCATTGTTGTCTTTGATAAAAGAATGGATTGTATCCTTATCAAATTTGAGCATCACCAACATGTGAAAAAAATTTAAATACACCAGACAATAAGACGGGTATCCCAAAACATTCTCATAGGTTAAAATAGTGGTTTGAATCTGCTAAAAATGAAATTTTAAGGAAAAAAATGTTTAATTTTATACTTCTCTTCAAAAAAATCAACTCGTCTCACACACATTGCTTTCCTTTCCACTCTTTCTCTATAGCTTGCCACAGATTTTTTCCCATGTCTACAGTGAGCTTTTTCATCGTCTTCACCTTTAGAATCCCTTGTGGTGCTGGTGGTCCAGTCATTTTCTGTCATGTCTTGATTTTTTTTGATCTTATTTGTAGTTTTTTTTTTGGCAGATACCAAAATAGTTTGCTATTTCCTTCTTTAACTCATTTGACAGATGAGGAAACTGAGGCAAACAGAGTTAAGTGACTTGCTTATGGTCCCACAACTAATAAGGGTCGGGCACCATATTTGATCTCAGGAAGATTCATCTTCCTGAGTCCAGGCTCAGTGCTCTCTCTACTGTTCTACTTAACTGCATCTAGGATCTCTTCCATAGGGGCATTCTTATCCCTCAGATGCTAGTCTTCACTCCTTATACTATTACCTTGCATTTATATTGTATGTATATATATATATATATATATATATCAGATTTTAGATATCATATATATTTTTTCTAGATAGATTATGTAAACTTATATCTATCTACCTATACATGTTGCCTTTCTCTTTAGAATGTAAATTAATTTCCTCTGTATAGTTCTTTAAGGCAGGGACAAATCTATTTTATCTTCAAATTCCCAGCCATTACAACTATACTACACTAGACTACCCAATTGTACATTCAGAGCTTGGCACGTAGTATATAGTATGGCTTCAAGAAGTAAGTTGGCTGAGTTCTGTGCTCTGTAACCTTCTCTTTTGTGGCTATTGAGAGATGTAGTCGCCTTTCTCTTGCTTTTGTGATTAATTATAATTATAATATTGTCTCTTGATCCTTTCACTGTGGCCATTGATGAGTAGAAGGTGACTTTTCTGGTAAGAGGAAGAATAAGTCTCTCTCCCATTCATTCTCTCTTTCTCCAAGCCCCCATATCTCTTAGGAGTTGGAATGTTTACCTGGCTTCATATCCCATGGAGTCCCTGGTTCCTAACATGTGTTTTATAGGTTTGGGATCAAGTAAATTTCATTATTTAGATTTCTGTCTAAGTTGTGAAGTAATTCCAACAGAATCCATATACTTGTTAGTCCAATTGATACCCAATTTGCATGTTCATTACTGAGTCAGTCATTCCACTGATAATGTGCTTCGTGATCTCCATTAAATAACCATCTCTCTCTGAAGAAAACTCGATGGGACTCAGCTTCTGGATTTTCTATGCCCCAAACTTAAAGATCTCCGTGGTCTTGTTTCCCAAATGTTTTGGGGTGCAGTACGTTCATTGAAGTTAACTCCTCATGGAAGTTAAGGGTTACCCCTCTTTTACTTGGTTTTCTCTCATTCCTCCCATGACTGGCCCATGTTCTTTGCCAAATAGATACCTCTCTGTTGAAAACCCGTACACCGCTTCCCTCACATTGTTCTTGGCCACAAGCACAGTCCCATGAATAAGACCTGGCCATCTGAAAACAGAGTATATTTGCATGCCTCCAAACTCTTATTCCTCTTCATATTTTGATTTTTATTTTGAAGCTTCATTGAGCCCATTAAGCACCTTTTCATTGTCCTTTAAATGACTGACTTGCCATTTCCACTCTTCAGAAGCTGTGGCATTCAGGAACTTCCAGACATACTAATTTTTTGTTTTATTTTTAAAATTCATTTTCCACTTAAATACAAAAAAGGGGGAAAAGGACATTTCCATGTACACAACAAATATAAAGAGAGGACTCAATACACAGCCATAACTTTCCATTTCAGACATTTCCAAAGAAAGGATGTTTTTGTTAAAATGATGGTCTTTTTTTTTTTCAGGAGAAGCTTGAGGGTTATTAGAAACATTGCACAATTTTCTAGAGGCATTTAAGTCTTTTATTTTTCCTTTCTAGTGCTAGCTCATCTATCCATATACAGGCTCCCTTCAAGATAGAGGTTCTAAGAGAATTTGGAATCTTCTATTCAACTGCATATCAAGGTGGGTAGATGGCACAGTGGATAGAGTGCAGGACTTGAGTCAGAAAGACTGAGTTCAGATCCTGTTTGCAAGTTACTTAGCCTTTTGTGCCTCAGCTTCCTTATCTGTAAAATGGGGACAATAATAACACCTGCTTTCTGGGGGAATTATCATATGCAAAGCATTCTGCAAACTTTAAGAACTATATAAATGCTAGCTCTTATTAAGTCGTGGACAATAAGCATTCTTTATTGATTTAGTTTTTCCTATATGGATAGTTAGGCTATATTCTCTAAATAAGTAATGGATTCTTAAACATACTTTACCAAAGTTTCAGAGAAGTGCCCTTAAATTTATTCAATGATTGCTCACCTGATCTTGGGGGTCAATCATCAAAGGCCATCGTCGTCCTCGAGTTACCAGAATACCATTTTCAGTTGATACCAGATCACGTGGCAAGCCATCGGTATTCCACTGCCTTATCTCATAAGAATCCCCCAGGATGTTTATTAGGCTGAAGTCATCACTTATTGGGATCTCAAGTAAGACACATTGCTCAATCCAACAATCTATCAGCTGCCAGAGAGGGGAGCTCGTTAGATGTGTGCTCAAAGGACAAGAGAAAGAGCAACAGTTTGGGAAAAAAAGAAATTCCACAAATTGATAACAAAGCATCGCAGAAAGAATTCTGAACCTAGAAACAAGAAAGGTCAAGTTCTAATTCTCGTGATCCGGATTATTAGTTTTGCAACTTTAGGTAAATCTCTTAATCTCTATGAATCTCAGTTTCTTCTTCATTTATAAAATGGAAATAAAACCATTCTTAGTAAACATCTTTTAGTGTCAAAGTCAAAGTCATGTATGCAAAGTGCTTTGTACTTGTAAAGCACTATGTTAATATCAGGAAATTAAAGTATATTAATTGATTTCACAAAGAGAACCCTGATCATCTAAATCAATTATGTTCAGCATGCTCTGCTTAATAAGGCAAGAAATGAGACAGAAGGATGGCCATTAAAAAGGCTTAAAGTCATTTGGGCATTTAAATAGTGCCCTTAAATAAATATGTATCTCAAAAATTTTATAAAAAGGGTAGACTTCATTTCCTATCCATGCTCTAGTGGGTACAGGGTATGTTCAGAGAAGATTAGTACTTCCAGGGGTGAGGGCTGCTGAGCCCTTTACAAGACTGCTTTCCATCTCTGTTGTCCACCTGATCCACCAGATCAGCTGGGGCTCCAAAAAGCTGTAGCATGCACAGTGGCCAGTCTCTCACGGTTCTCCTCATACTTATCTAACTTGTTGTTTGTCCTTCATTCTGGAAGAGAACCATGACATCAGGGAGGTGAAGCCCTGACCTGCAAGTGAATTGGATTTGAGGGAAGACACTATTCCTCTTCTACCTTTGCTGTATCTTCCTCCAGATCGTGCCCTCCAAACATAACTGTCCCTGCGGGCTCTGTCCTGGGGCCTCTTCCCTTCTCCCTCTATTTAACATCACTTGGTCATCTCATCAGCTTCCCTGGATTTAATCACTATCTCTATGCTGATGAGTATCAAGTTTACCTGTCTTGCCCACTTTGCTATCACTTTACTGACCTCTAGTCCCACATTTCCAGTTGCCTTACTGATATCTTGAACCAAATATTTAGTAGACGTCTTAAATTCTCCAAAACAGAACTCATCATCTTTCTCACTAAACCTTTCCCAAATCCTAACTTCCCTATGACTGAAAAGGGGGAAAGCCATATTCTTAATCTCTTGGGTTCCCCACCTAAGACACATCGTGGACTGCTCCCCCGTTCTCATCTTCCATACTGAAGCTGTTGTCAAGGCTTGTTAATTTCATTTCTGCAACATCCCTTAGAGATTTCTTCTCAGCAGCACCTCTGGTAGATTTCACCTCTGCAGTCTCTCTTGAAGATTTCACCTCTACAGCCTCTCTCCTAGATTTCACCTCTGCAGCCTCTCTCGTAGATTTCACCTCTCTCGTAGATTTCACCTCTGCAGCCTCTCTCGTAGATTTCACCTCTGCAGCCTCTCTCCCAGATTTCACCTCTGCAGCCTCTCTCCCAGATTTCACCTCTGCAACCTCTCTCCCAGATTTCACCTCTGCAGCCTCTCTCGTAGATTTCACCTCTGAAGCCTCTCTCCCAGATTTCACTTCTGCAGCCTCTTTCTTGGATTTGACCACTACAGCTTCTCTCCCATATTTCACCACTGCAGCTTCTTCCATGGATTCAACCTCGGGAAACTCTCTCCCAGATTTCACCTCTGCAACCTCTCCCCTAGATTTCCCCTCTGCAATTCTCCCAGATTTCCCCTCTTCAGCCTCTCTCCTAGATTTCCTCTCTGAATATCTTCTAGATTTCACCTCAGCAGTATCTCTGGTAGATTTCCCCTCTGCAGTCTTTCTTCTAGATTTCACCTCTGCATCTCCCTTAGATTTTACCTCTGCAGCCTCTCTCTTCAATTTCATCTCTGCAGCCCCTCTCCTAGATTTCACGTTTGCAGGGTCTTCCTTAGATTTCACCTCTGCATCTCCCTTAGATTTCACCTCTGCAGCCTTTCTCCTAGATTTCACTTCTATAGCCTCTCTCCTAGAATTCACCTTTGTAGCCTCTCCCTTAGATTTCACCTCTGTATCTCTCCTAGATTTCCTTTCTGCATCTGTCTTAGATTTCAACTCAGCAGCATCTCTGGTAGATTTCCCTTCTGCAGTCTCTCCCCTAAATTTCACCTCTGCAGCCTCTCCCCTGGATTTCACCTCTGCAGGCTCTCTCCTAGATTTCCCCTCTGCAGCATCTCTCCTAGATTTCCTCTCTGCATCTCTCCTAAATTTCCTCTCTGAATCTCTCCTAGATTTCTCCTCTACAACCACTCTCCTAGATTTCACTTCCGCAGTCTCTCCCCTAGATTTCCCCTCTACAACCTTTCTGCTAGATTTCACTTCTTCATCTCTCTTAGATTTCATCTCTACAGCCTCTCTCCTAGATTTCACTTCTTCGCCATCTCTCCTAGATTTCACTTCTGCAACCTTTCTCTTAGATTTTACTTCTGCATCTCTCCTAGATTTCCTCTCTGCATCTCTTCTAGATTTCACTTCTGTATCTTTCCTAGATTTCCCCTCTTCAGCCTTTCTGCTAGATTTCATGTCTGCATCTCTCTTAGATTTCCCCTCTGTAGCCTCTCCCCTAGATTTCCCCTCTGCAACCTCTCTACTAGATTTCCCCTCTGCAGTCTTTCCACTAGATTTCGCCTCTGCATCTCTCCTAGATTTCATTTCTACAGGCTTTCTCCTAGATTTCACCTCTGCATCTCTTCTAGATTTCCTCTCTTCATCTCTCCTAGATTTCACCTCAGCATCATCTCTGGTAGATTTCCCCTCTGCAGGCTCTCCCCTAGATTTCACCACTGTAGACTCTCCCCTAGATTTCACTTTTGCAGGCTCTCTTCTAGATTTCACCTCTGCACCATCTCTCCTATATTTCCTCTTTGCATTTCTCCAAAATTTCCTCTCTGAATCTCTCCTAGATTTCTCTTCTACTGCCTCTCTTCTAGATTTCACCTCTGCAGCCTCTCTCCTAGATTTCCCCTCTGCAGCCTCTCTCCTAGATTTCCCCTCTGCAACCTCTCTCCTAGATTTTATCTCTACAGGTTCTCTCCTAGATTTCACCTCTGCAACCTTTCTCCTAGATTTCATCTCTGCAGCCTCTCCCCAAGATTTCACCTCTGCAGCCTCTCCCCTAGATCTCACTTCTGCAGCCTCTCCCTTAGATTTCACCTCTGCATCCTCTTTCCTAGATTTCACCTCTGCAACTTTTCTGCTAGATTTCAATTCTTCAGCCTCTCCCCTAGATTTGGCCTCAGCATCCTCTCCACTAGACTTCTCCTCTGTAGCCTCTCTCTTAAATTTCACCTCTTCAGCCTCTCTGCTAGATTTCACCTCTCCATCTTTCCTAGATTTCACTACTGCATCTCTTTTAGATTTCATCTCTGCAGCCTGTCCCTTAGATTTCATCTCTGTAGCATCTCTCCTAGATTTTACCTCTGCATCTCTCTTAGATTTCACCTCTGTAACCTCTCTCCTAGATTTTATCTCTACAGGCTTTCTCCTAGATTTCACCTCTCCATATCTCCTAGATTTAACCTCTGTAGCCTCTCTCCTAGATCTCACTTCTGCATCTCCCTTAGATTTCATCTCTGCATCCTCTTTCCTAGATTTCATCTCTGCAACTTCTCTGCTAGATTTAAATTCTTCAGCTTCTCCCCTAGATTTGGCCTCAGCATCCTGTCCAGTAGACTTCTCTTCTGCAGCCTCTCTCTTAAATTTAACCTCTGCAGCCTCTCTGCTAGATTTCACCTCTCCATCCTTCCTAGATTTCACTACTGCATCTCTTTTAGATGTCATCTCTGTAGCCTCTCTCCTAGATTTCACCTCTGCATCTCTCTTAGATTTCACCTCTGCATCTCTCCTCGATTTCCCCTCTGCAGCTTCTCCTTTAGATTTCACCTCTGCTTGTCTCTTAGATTTCACCTCTGCATCCCTCCTAGGTCTCACCTCTGCATCTCTCCTCGATTTCCCCTCTGCAGCTTCTCCTTTAGATTTCACCTCTGCAGCCTCTCTCCTAGATTTCACTTCTGCATCTCTCCTAGGTCTCACCTCTGCATCCCTCCTTGATTTCACCTCTGCATCTCTCCTCAATTTCACCTCTGCATCTCTCTTAGATTTCTCCTCTGCAGCCTCTCTCCTCAATTTCATCTCTGCAGCCTCTCTCCTCAATTTCATCTCTGCAGCCTCTCTCATAGCTTCCCCCTCTCTCCTAGATTTCACCTTTACATCTTCCTTAGATTTCACCTCTGCAGCCTCTCTCCTAGATTTCCCCTCTGCAGCTTCTCCTTTAGATTTCACCTCTGCAGCATCTCTCCTAGATTTCATTTCTGCATCTCTCTTAGATTTCATCTCTGCATTTCTCCTCGATTTCACCTCTGCATCCTCTCTCCTAGATTTCCCCTCTACTGCTTCTCTCCTAGATTTCATCTCTACAGGCTCTCTCCTAGATTTCCCCTCTACTGCTTCTCTCCTAGATTTCATCTCTACAGGCTCTCTCCTAGATTTCACCTCTACATCTCTCTTAGATTTACCCTCTGCAGCCTCTCTCCTAGATTTCTCCTCTGCAGCTTTTCCTTTAGATTTCACCACTGCTGCCTCTCTCCTAGATCTCACCTCTACTTCTCCCTTAGATTTCACTTCTGCAGCTTCTCTCCTAGATTTCACTTCTGCAGCCTCTCTTGTAGATTCCACCGCTGCCTCTCTTTTAGATTTCATCTCTGCAGTCTTTCCCCTAGATTTCACTTCTGCAGCATCTCTTTTAGATTTCTCCTCTGCAACCTCTCTCCTAGATTGAACCTCTGCAGTATCTCTCCTAAATTTTACCTCTGTATCCTCTCTCCTAGATTTCTCCTCTGCAGCCTCTCTAGTAGACTTCACCTCTGCATCTGTCCTGAATTTCATCTCTACATCTCTCCTAGATTTCCCCACTGCATCCTCTCTCCTAGATTTCACCTCTCTAGCCTCTCTCCTAGATTTCACCTCTGAATCTTTCCTAGATTTCACTTCTGCAGCCTCGCTCCTCAATTTCATCTCTGCATATCTCCTAGATTTCACTTCTCCAGCCTCTCTTCTAGATTCCACTTCTGCAGCTTCTTTCGTAGATTTCAGCTCTGCAGCCTCTCTCCTAGATTTCACCTCTGCAGCCTCTCTTGTAGATTTCACCTCTGCTTGCCCCTTAGATTTTCCCTCTGCATCCCTCCTAGATTTCATCTCTGCAGCCTCTTTTCTAGATTTCACCTCTGCATCTCCCTTAGATTTCACATGTGCAGCCTCTCTCCTAGATTTCATCTCTGCAGCCTCTCTTCTTGATTTCATCACTGGATCTCTCCTAGATTTCAGCCCTGCATCTTTGCTATATTTCACCTCTAGGCCCTCTCCCCTATATTTCACCTCTGCAACCTCTCCCTTAGATTTCATCTCTGCATCTCTCTTAGATTTACCCTCTGTGGCCTTTCTCCTAGATTTCTCCTCTGCAGCCTCTCTCCTAAATTTCTCCTCTGCAGCCTCTCTCCTAGATTTCTCCTCTGCAGCCTCTCTCCTAGATTTCCCCTTTGTATCCTCTCTCCTAGATTTCACCTCTGCAGCATCTCCCCTAGATTTCACATATGTTGCCTCTTCCATGTAGTCGACCTCTGCAAACTCTTTCCCAGATTTCAGCTCTGGATCTCTCTTAGATTTCACCTCTGCAGTCTCTCTCCTAGATTTCTCCTCGTGATTCTCTCCCCTAGATTTCACCTCTGCAGCCCATTCCATGGATTCAACCCCTGAAAACTCTCTCCCAGATTTCAGCTCTGGATCTCTCTTAGATTTCACCTCTGCGACTTCTCCCTTTGATTTCACCTCTGCTTCTCCCTTAGATTTCTCCTCTCCCTCTCCCATAGATTTCACCTCTTCAGCCTCCCTTCTGGATTTCACCTCTGCTTCTTCTCTCCTAGATTTCATCTCTGCTTCTCCCCTAAATTTCACTTCTACATATTTCACCTCTGCATCTCCCTTAGATTTTATTTCTGCAGCCTCTCTCCTAGATTCCACCTCTGCTTCTTCCTTAGATTTCACCTCTGCAGCTTCTCCCTTAGATTTCACCTCTGCAGCCTCTCCCTTAGATTTCACCTCTGCAGCCTCTCCCTTAGATTTCTCCTCTGAATCGCCCTTAGATTTCACCTCTGCCACATCTCTCCCATATTTCTCCCCTGCAACCTCTCCCCTAGATTTCACCTCTGCTTCTCCCTTAGATTTCAGTTCTGCATCTCCCTTAGATTTCATCTCAGCATCTCCCTTAGATTTCACATCTGCCGCCTCTCTCCTCCTAGATTTCACTTCTGCATCTCCCTTAGATTTCACATCTGCCAACTCTCTCCTAGACTTCACCTCTGCTTCTCCCTTAAATTTCACCTCTACACATTTCACCTCTACATCTCCCTTAGATTTCACCTCTGCATCTCCCTTTGATTTCACCTCTGCATCTCCCTTAGATTTCATTTCTGCAGCCTCTATCCTAGATTTCACCTCTGCTTCTTCCTTAGATTTCACCTCTGCAGCCTCTCCCTTAGATTTCACTTCTGCATCTCCCTTAGATTTCACCTCTGCAGCCTCTCTCCTAGATTTCACCTCTGCTTCTCCATTAAATTTCACCCCTACATATTTCACCTCTACATCTCCCTTAAATTTCACCTCTGCATCTCCCTTAGATTTCATCTCTGCATCTCCCTTAGATTTCACCTCTGCATCTCCCTTAGATTTCACCTCTGCAGCCTCTCTCCTAGATTTCACCTCTGCTTCTTCCTTAGATTTCACCTCTGCATCTCCCTTAGATTTCACCTCTGCAGCCTCTCTCCTAGATTTCACCTCTGCTTCTTCCTTAGATTTCACCTCTGTAGCCTCTCTCCTAGATGTCACTTCTGCAACTTCTCTTCTAGATCTCAGCTCTGTACCCTCTGCCCTAAATTTCACCTCTGCATCCTCTCTCCTAGATGTCACTTCTGCATCTCTTTTAGATTTCACATCTGCAACCTCTCCCTTAGATTTCACCTCAGCTTCTCCCTTAGATTTCCCCTCTGCATCTCTCTTAAGTTTCACCTCTGCAGCCCCTCTCCCAGATTTCACCTCTGCATCTTTCTTAGATTTCACCTCTGCAACCTCTCTCCTTGATTTCACCTCTGCATCTTTCTTATATTTCACCTCTGCAGCTTCTCTCCTTGATTTCACCTTTGTATCTCCCTTACATTTACCCTCTGCAGCTCTCTTAGGTTTCACCTCTGTAGCCTCTCTCCCAGATTTCACCTCTGCATCTTTCTTAGATTTCACCTCTGCAGCCTCTCTCCTTGATTTCATCTCTACATCTCCCTTAGTTTTCACCTCTGCAACTCCTCTCCTAGATTTCATATCTCCATCTCTTGCAGATCTCGCCTCTTGAGCCTCTCCCTTAGATTTCATCTCTGCAGCTTCTCTCGTAAATTTTACCTCTGCACCATCTCTCCTAGATTTCCTCTCTGCAGCCTCTCCCTCAGATTTCACCTTTGAAGCCTCTTCCTCAGATTTCATCTTTGCATCTCTCCTAGATTTCACCTCTGCAACCTCTCTCCTCGATTTCACCTCTGCATCTTCCTTAGATTTCACCTCTGCAGCCTCTTTCCTAAATTTCACCTCTGCATCATCTCTCCTAGATTTTCTGTCTGCAACATCTCCCCTAGATTTCACCTCTAGGGCCTCTCCCCTATATTTCACTTCTGCAACCTCTACCTTAGATTTCATCTCTGCATCTCTCTTAGATTTACCTTCTGCAGCCTCTCTCCTAGATTTCTCCTCTGCAGCCTCTCTCCTAGATTTCTCCTCTGCAGCCTCTCTCCTAGATTTCCTCTCTGCAACCACTCTCCTAAATTTCTCCTCTGCAGCCTCTCTCCTAGATTTCATCTCTGCTTCTCCTTTAGATTTCAACTCTTCATCTCCCTTAGATTTCACCTCTGCAGTCTCTCTCCTAGATTTCATCTCTGAAGCCTCTCCTCTAGATTTCATATCAGCAACCTCTCTTATAGATTTCACCTCTGCTGCCACTCTCCTGGATTTCATCTCTGCAGCTTCTCCCTTAGATTTCACCTCAACTTGTCCCTTAAATTTCATCTCTGCAGCCTCTGTCCTAGATTTCACCTCTACTGGCTCTCTCCTAGATTTCACCTCTACATCTCCCTTAGATTTCACCTCTGCAGTTTCTCTCCTAGATTTCTCCTCTGCAGCCTCTCTCCTAGATTTCTCCTCTGTAGCCTCTCTCCTAGATTTCCTCTCTGCAACCACTCTCCTAAATTTCTCCTCTGCAGCCTCTCTCCTAGATTTCATCTCTGCTTCTCCTTTAGATTTCAACTCTTCATCTCCCTTAGATTTCACCTCTGCAGTCTCTCTCCTAGATTTCATCTCTGAAGCCTCTCCTCTAGATTTCATATCAGCAACCTCTCTTATAGATTTCACCTCTGCTGCCACTCTCCTGGATTTCATCTCTGCAGCTTCTCCCTTAGATTTCACCTCAACTTGTCCCTTAAATTTCATCTCTGCAGCCTCTCTCCTAGATTTCACCTCTACATCTCCCTTAGATTTCACCTCTGCAGTTTCTCTCCTAGATTTCATCTCAGCAGCTGCTCTCCTAGGTTTCTCCTCTGCAGCTTCTCCCTTAGATTTCACCTTTGCAGCTTCTTCTTTAGATTTCACCTCTGCTTGTCTCTTAGATTTCACTTCTGCAGCCTCTGTCCTAGATTTCACCTCTGCTGCCACTCTCCTAGATTTCTCCTCTGCAGCCTCTTTCCCAGATTTCTCCTCTGCTTCTTTCTTAGATTTCACCTTTGTAACCTTTCTCCCAGATTTCACCTCTGCATCTCTCCTAGGTTTCTCCTCTGCAGCTTCTCCCTTAGATTTCACCTCGACTTGTCCCTTAAATTTCACCTCTACATCTCCCTTAGATTTCACCTCTGCAGTTTCTCTCCTAGATTTCATCTCAGCAGCTGCTCTCCTAGGTTTCTCCTCTGCAACTTCTCCCTTAGATTTCACCTCTGCTTGTCTCTTAGATTTCACTTCTGCAGCCTCTGTCCTAGATTTCACCTCTGCTTCCACTCTCCTGGATTTCACCTCTGCAATCTCTCTCCTAGATTTCTCCTCAGCAGCCTCTTTCCCAGATTTCTCCTCTGCTTCTTTCTTAGATTTCACCTTTGTAACCTCTCTCTCAGATTTCACCTCTGCAGCTTCTCTCTTAGATTTCACCTCAACTTGTCCCTTAAGTTTCATCTCTGCAGCCTCTGTCCTAGATTTCACCTCTACTGGCTCTCTCCTAGATTTCACCTCTACATCTTCCTTAGATTTCACCTCTGCAGTTTCTCTCCTAGATTTCATCTCAGCAGCTGCTCTCCTAGGTTTCTCCTCTACAGCTTCTCCCTTAGATTTCACCTCTGCTTGTCTCTTAGATTTCACTTCTGCAGCCTCTGTCCTAGATTTCACCTCTGCTTCCACTCTCCTGGATTTCACCTCTGCAATCTCTCTCCTTGATTTTTCCTCTGCAGACTCTTTCCCAGATTTCACCTCTGCTTCTTTCTTAGATTTCACCTTTGTAGCCTCTCTCCCAGATTTCACTTCTGCATCTCTCCTAGGTTTCTCCCCTGCAGCTTCTCTCTTAGATTTCACCTCAACTTGTCCCTTAAATTTCATCTCTGCAGCCTCTCTCCTAGATTTCACCTCTGCAGCCTCTGTCCTAGATTTCACCTCTGCAGCCTCTCTCCTAGGTTTCTCCTCTGCAGCCTCTGTCCTAGATTTCATCTCTACGTCTCCCTTAGATTTCACCTCTGCAGTTTCTCTCCTAGATTTCATCTCAGCAGCTGCTCTCCTAGGTTTCTCCTCTGCAGCTTCTCCCTTAGATTTCACCTCTGCAGCTTCTCCTTTATATTTCACCTCTGCTTGTCTCTTAGATTTCACTTCTGCAGCCTCTGTCCTAGATTTCACCTCTGCTGCCACTCTCCTAGATTTCACCTCTGCAATCTCTCTCCTTGATTTTTCCTCTGCAGCCTCTTTCCCAGATTTCACCTCTACTGGCTCTCTCCTAGATTTCACCTCTACATCTCCCTTAGATTTCACCTCTGCAGTTTCTCTCCTAGATTTCATCTCAGCAGCTGCTCTCCTAGGTTTCTCCTCTGCAGCTTCTCCCTTAGATTTCACCTCTGCAGCTTCTCCTTTATATTTCACCTCTGCTTGTCTCTTAAATTTCACTTCTGCAGCCTCTGTCCTAGATTTCACCTCTGCTTCCACTCTCCTGGATTTCACCTCTGCAATCTCTCTCCTTGATTTTTCCTCTGCAGCCTCTTTCCCAGATTTCACCTCTACTGGCTCTCTCCTAGATTTCACCTCTACATCTCCCTTAGATTTCACCTCTGCAGTTTCTCTCCTAGATTTCATCTCAGCAGCTGCTCTCCTAGGTTTCTCCTCTGCAGCTTCTCCCTTAGATTTCACCTCTGCATCTTCTCCTTTATATTTCACCTCTGCTTGTCTCTTAGATTTCACTTCTGCAGCCTCTGTCCTAGATTTCACCTCTGCTTCCACTCTCCTGGATTTCACCTCTGCAATCTCTCTCCTTGATTTTTCCTCTGCAGACTCTTTCCCAGATTTCACCTCTGCTTCTTTCTTAGATTTCACCTTTGTAGCCTCTCTCCCAGATTTCACTTCTGCATCTCTCCTAGGTTTCTCCCCTGCAGCTTCTCCCTTAGATTTCACCTCAACTTGTCCCTTAAATTTCATCTCTGCAGCCTCTCTCCTAAATTTCACCTCTGCAGCCTCTGTCCTAGATTTCACCTCTACTGGCTCTCTCCTAGATTTCACCTCTACATCTCCCTTAGATTTCACCTCTGCAGTTTCTCTCCTAGATTTCATCTCAGCAGCTACTCTCCTAGGTTTCTCCTCTGCAGCTTCTCCCTTAAATGTCACTTCTGCAGATTCTGTCCTAGATTTCACCTCTGCAGCCTCTCTCCTAGATTTCACTTCTGCAGCTTCTCCTTTAGATTTCACCTCTGCTTGTCTCTTAGATTTCACTTCTGCTGCCTCTGTCCTAGATTTCACCTCTGCTGCCACTCTCCTGGATTTCACCTCTGCAACCTCTCTCCTAGGTTTCTCCTCTGCAACTTCTTCTTTAGATTTCATCTCTGCTTGTCTTTTAGATTTCCCTTCTGCAGCTTCTCCTTTAAATTTCACCTCTGCTTGTCTCTTAGATTTCACTTCTGCAGCCTCTGTCCAAGATTTCACCTCTGCAGCCTCTCTCCTAGATTTCACTTCTGCAGCTTCTCCTTTAGATTTCACCTCTGCTTGTCTCTTAGATTTCACTTCTGCTGCCTCTGTCCTAGATTTCACCTCTGCAGCCTCTCTCCTAGATTTCACCTCTGCAACCTCTCTCCTAGGTTTCTCCTCTGCAGCTTCTTCTTTAGATTTCTCCTCTGCAGCCTCTCTCCTAGATTTCCCCTCTGCAGCTTCTCCTTTAGATTTCACCTCTGCTTGTCTCTTAGATTTCACTTCTGCTGCCTCTGTCCTAGATTTCACCTCTGCAGCCTCTCTCCTAGATTTCACCTCTGCAACCTCTCTCCTAGGTTTCTCCTCTGCAGCTTCTTCTTTAGATTTCACCTCTGCAGCCTCTCTCCTAGATTTCCTCTCTGCAGCTTCTCCTTTAAATTTCACCTCTGCTTGTCTCTTAGATTTCACTTCTGCAGCCTCTGTCCTAGATTTCACCTCTGCAGCCTCTCTCCTAGATTTTTCCTCCATAGCCTCTCTCCTAGTTTTCACCTCTGCAGCCTCTCTCATAGCTTTCCCCTCTGCAGCTTCTCCTTTAGATTTCACCTCTGCTTGTCTCTTAGATTTCACCTCTGCAGCCTCTGTCCTAGATTTCACCTCTGCTGCCACTCTCCTGGATTTCACCTCTGCAGCCTCTCTCCTAGATTTTTCCTCCATAGCCTCTCTCCTAGTTTTCACCTCTGCAGCCTCTCTCATAGCTTTCCCCTCTGCAGCTTCTCCTTTAGATTTCACCTCTGCTTGTCTCTTAGATTTCACCTCTGCAGCCTCTGTCCTAGATTTCACCTCTGCTGCCACTCTCCTGGATTTCACCTCTGCAATCTCTCTCCTTGATTTTTCCTCTGCAGCTTGTCCCTTAGGTTTCATGTCTGCAGCCTCTCTCCTAGATTTCATCTCTACTTGCTCTCTCCTAGATTTCACTTCTATATCTCCCTTAGATTTCACCTCTGCAGCCTCTCTCCTAGATTTCACCTCTGCAGTTTCTCTCCTAGATTTCATCTCAGCAACTGTTCTCCTAGGTTTCTCCTCTGCAGTTTCTCCCTTAGATTTCACCTCTTCAGCTTCTCCCTTAGATTTCACCTCTGCTTGTCTCTTAGATTTCACCTCTGCAGTATCTCTCCTAGATTTCCTCTCTGCCACTTCTTTCCTAGATTTCACCACTGAATCCTCTCTCCTAGTTTTCACCTCTACATCTCTCTTAGATTTCACTTCTCCAGCCTCTCTCCTAGGTTTCACCTCTGCTTGCTCCTTTGATTTCCCCTCTACATCTCCCTTAGATTTCATCTCTGCAGGTTCTCTCCTATATTTTACCTCCACTGGCTCTCTCCTAGATTTCACCTCTATATCTCCCCTAGATTTTACTTCTGCATCTCTCCTAATTTTCACTTCTGTAGCGTCTCTCGTAGCTTTCCCCTCTGCAGCAGCTCTCCTAGATTTCTCTTCTGCAGCTTCTCCTTTAGATTTCGCCTCTGCTTGTCCCTTAGATTTCACCTTTGGAGCCTCTCTCCTAGATTTCACTTCTGCATCTCTATTAGAGTTTATCTCTGCAGCCTCTGTACTAGATTTTATGTCTGCTGTTTCTCTCCTAGATCTCACCTCTACATCTGCCTTAGATTTCACCTCTGCAGCATCTCTCCTTGATCTTACCTCTGCCCTAGATTTCCCTTTTGCATCTCTCTTAGATTTCATCTCTGCCACCTCTCTCCTAGATTTCACCTCATCTCCCTTAGATTTTACCATTGAAACTTCTGCCTTAGATTTCACCTCTACATCTTCCTTAGATTTCATCTTTGCAGCATCTCTCCCAGATTTCACCTCTGCAGCTTCTCGTCTAGATTTCACCTCCGTAGCCTCTCTCCTAGTTTTCACTTCTGTAGCGTCTCTTGTAGCTTTACCCTCTGCAGCCGCTCTCCTCGATTTCACCTCTGCAGCCTCTCCCCTAGATTTCACCTCCGTAGCCTCTCTCATAGCTTTCCCCTCTGCAACCTCTCTCCTAGATTTCTCCTCTGCAGTCTCTCTCCTAGATTTCACCTCTGCTTCTCTCTTAAATTTCCCTTCTGCAGCCTCTCTCCTATATTTCACCTCTGCATCTCTCTTAGATTTCTTCTCTGTAGACTCTCCCCTGGATTTCACCTCTGTAGTCTCTCTCGTAGATTTCCCCTCTGCAGCCTCTCTCCTAGATTTGTCCTCTGCAGCTTTTCCCTTAGATTTTACCTCTGTAGCCTCTCTCCTCGATTTCATTTCTATTGCCTCTCTCCTAAATTTCACCTCTGCAGCTTCTCTTGTAGATATCCCCTCTGCAGCCTCTCTTCTAGATTTCTCTTCTGCAGCTTCTCCCTTAGATTTCACCTCTGCTTTTCTCTTAGATTTCATCTCTATAGCTTCTCTCCTTGATTTCTCCTCTGCAGCCTCTCTAGTAGATTTCCCCTCTGCAGCCTCTCTCCTAGATTTCTCCTCTGCAGCTTCTCCTTTAGAATTCATCTCTATAGGCTCTCTCCTAGATTTCACCTCTGTAGCCTCTCTCTTAGATTTCCCCTCTGCAGCCTCTCTTGCAGATTTCCCCTCTGCAGCCTCTCTCCTAGATTTCTCCTCTGTAACTTCTTTCTTATATTTCTCCTCTGCAGCCTCTCTCCCAGATTTCACTTCTGCTTTTCCCTTAGATTTCAACTCTTCATTTCCCTTAGATTTTACCTCTGCAGCTTCTCCCTTAGATTTCACCTCTGCTTGTCTCTTAGATTTCACCTCTGTAGCTTCTCTCCTAGATTTCCCCTGTGTAACCTCGCTTGTAGATTTCACCTTTGGAGCCTCTCCCTGAGATTTCACCTGTGCATCTTCCTTAGATTTCATCTCTGAATTTTCCTTAGATTTCACTTCTGTAGCCTCTTTCCTAAATTTCACCTCTGCATCATCTCTCTTAGATTTCCCTTCTGCAGCCTCTCTCCTAGATCTTGGTTCTGCATCCTCTCTGCTAGATCTCACCTCTGCAACCTCTCCCTGAGAATTCACCTCTGCATCCCTCTTGCATTTCATCTCTGCAGACTTCCTCCTAGATTTCACCTCTGCAGGTTCTCTCCTAGATTTCACTTCTGTAATCTCTACCTTAAATTTCACCTCTGAATCTCTCCTAAGTTTGCCCTCTGTAGCTTCTCTCCTAGATTTCACCTCTGCAACCTCTCCCTTAAATATCACCTCTTCATCTCTCCTAGGTTTGCCCTTTGAAGCTTCTCTCCTAGATTTCACCTCTGCAACCTCTACCTTAAATTTCACCTCTGCATCCTCTGTCCTAGATTTGACCTCTGCAACTTCTCCCTTAAGTTTCACCTCTATACCTCTCCTACATTTTCCTTCTGCGGCTCTCTCCTAGATCTAGCTGCTATAACTTCTCCCTTAGATTTCAATTCTGCATCTCTCTTAGATTTCCCCTCTTCAGCCTCTCTTGTAGATTTTACCTCTTCATCCTCTCCCCTAGATTCCACCTCTGTACTCTCTCTACTAGATTTCATCCCTGCAGCCTCTCCCCTACATTTCACCTCTGTACCCTCTCTCCTAGATTTCACTTCTGCATCTCTCTTAGATTTCTCTTCTGTAGCCTCTCTCCTAGATTTCACCTCAACAACCTCTCTCATAGATTTCACCTCTCCAGCCTCTCTTGTAGATTTCACATCTCCAGCTTTTATTGTAGATTTCACCTCTGCAGCCTCTCTCTTAGATTTCACCTGTGCAGCCTCTCTCCTAGATTTTTGCCTCTACATCTCTCTTAGATTTCATCTCTTCAGCCTCTGTTCTAGATTTCCCCTCTGCAGCCTTCCTCGTAGATTTTCCTTCTGCAGCATCTCTTGTGGATTTTTCCCTCTACAAAATCTCTTGTGAATTTTATCTCTACAACATCTTTTCAATATACCCCCTTTCCTCTGACATTTTCATGCTTGTCCAGCCTCTTATGACCCTCACACCTAGACAACTGCCCTATCCTGCTGCAGGGTCTGCCTCTCTCAAGGCTCCCCTACTCCAGCTGATCCTCTATTCAGTCACTAAAGTGATTTCTGTAAAACACTGGTTAGATCATCTCACTCAAAAATTCCACTGTCTCCCTTTTTCCTGCTAGAATAATACAAAATGCTCTGCTGGCATTCAAAGTCTTTCCTAACTTTCCCCTCCCATCTTCCCAGTCTTTTTATGCCTTATTTTGTGACATGTTCCATTCAGCGACACTGCCTTCCCTGCTGTTCCATGAATAAGACCTTCCATCTCTCTGCTCCAAGCATTTTCTCTGGCTTGGAACACTCTCTTTCCTCCACTCTGACTTTTGACCTCCCTGGCCTCCTTTAAATCTCATCTAAAACTTCATCTTCTACTGGAGGTTTTCCCTAACCTCTTAATTCTAGTATATTTCTTGTCTTATTATTTCCTATTTATTTTAAATATAACTTTTGCGTTTTATATTTGCTTGCATGTAGTCTCCTTCATTAGACTGTAAGTTCCCTGAGGGCAGGGACTGTCATTTCCACTCTTTTTAATATGCTTAGCATCTAGCACAGTGCCTGGCCCCTAGTAGCTTGTTAATAAATGTAAAGCATTTTACAAATAATTCCATTTGATGCTCATGACTACTATCGTTATGAGATGTTATCATTACCCCCATTTTATAGATGAGGAAACTGAGGTAAGAGGTTGCATGAATTGACATTGTCAGTAGGTCACAGCCGGTCACAGCCACGATTCGCATCTCCAACTTCTACCTCTACGTCCAATGCTCTTTCCCCTGTGTTGCCGCTAATTTTTTATGGCCAGGAGAGAATCGAAACTGGCCATTGCTGCCGTGCCCTCCCCTGGCGCAGCCCTCCCGACATGCTTGGCTCTGGCACGTGGGGGCCAAGGTCCCCAGGAGCGGGGAGGGGGAGGGCAGCGGAACCGGCCGGGGCGCGGAGCCGGGGCTGGGACTTGGCCGGGACGCCGGCTCTCTGCCCGCCGGCCTGCGCTTCCGAAGGCCAAACGAGCGCCAGGGGCTTCCCGAGGAATCCCGGGAGAACCGACGGCCGCTGCGTGAGGAGACAACACCAGCGCACAAACGGGGCTGATGCACCGAGGGAAGGAGGGAGGCTGCGGGCCGGGGTCGCCGTGCGGGGGGCGGCGGGGGCGCAGGGCCCGTGCGCCCTGAAGGGACAGGAGGAAGCAGGAGGCTCGTCCCCCCGGCCGGGGCTTTCCCACTCACCAGCTGCCTGTAAAGCGCCGTGAAAGCGCCGTAGTACGCCACGCAGGCGGCCGCGATGAACACGTTCCCGGTGATGTTGGAGATCTCGCTCTCAAAGTTCTGGATGCTCTCTTCCCAGCGCACCTGCTCGTCTCCCAGCGCAGCCGTGAGGCGCCCGGCGCGGTTCAGGCGCGCCTGCGTCAGGGCCATGGTTTTGGCTGCGGGGAGTCAAGAAAACCGGGCT